>NW_027175202.1:358510-717020 GCF_028021215.1 Eschrichtius robustus
CCCTAACGCGTACCCTAACCCTAACCCCTACCCTAACCCTAACACGTACCCTAATCCTAACCCGTAACCTAAACCGAGCCCTAACCCTCAAACTAACCCTAACCCTAAACCTAACCCATACCCTACGCCGTACCCGAACCCGTACCCGAAACCGTACCCGAACCCGTACCCTAAGCCGTACCCTAACCCTAACCCTAACCCTAAGCTACCCTTGACTGCTTCTGCCTCCAATAGATTTCCTAAGCACTAGTGTTTTAAGGAACAGGTTAAAAAGAGAATCCTAATGTGATTTCTTGATAATGGGTGTGTTCCTTATCTTCTCCTAGTGTCTAAACTCTTCTCCATGGCTGGACCCCCAAATAATATTCCTTGACGTGCTAAGGGGTATCTAGAGAGTGGGATAGGTTTAATAACTACCCTAACCCTAACGCCTACCCTAACCCTAACCCCTACCCTAACCCTAACACGTACCCTAATCCTAACCCGTACCCTAAACCGAGCCCTAACCTTCAAACTAACCCTAACCCTAACCCACACCCTACGCCATACACGAACCCGTACCCGAAACCGTACCCTAAGCCGTACCCTAACCCTAACCCTAACCCTAAACCTAACCCTAACCCTAAGCTACCCTTGACTGCTTCTGCCTCCAATAGATTTCCTAAGCACTAGTGTTTTAAGGAACAGGTTAAAAAGAGAATCCTAATGTGATTTCTTGATAATGGGTGTGTTCCTTATCTTCTCCTAGTGTCTAAACTCTTCTCCATGGCTGGACCCCCAAATAATATTCCTTGACGTGCTAAGGGGTATCTAGAGAGTGGGATAGGTTTAATAACTACCCTAACCCTAACGCGTACCCTAACCCTAACACGTACCCTAATCCTAACCCGTACCCTAAACCGAGCCCTAACCCTCAAACTAACCCTAAACCTAACCCTAACCCATACCCTACGCCGTACCCGAACCCGTACCTGAACCCGTACCCTAAGCCGTACCCTAAAGCTAACCCTAACCCTAACCCTAACCCTAACCCTAAGCTACCCTTGACTACTTCTGCCTCCAATAGATTTCCTAAGCACTAGTGTTTTAAGGAACAGGTTAAAAATAGAATCCTAATGTGATTTCTTGATAATGGGTGTGTTCCTCATCTTCTCCTAGTGTCTAAACTCTTCTCCATGGCTGGACCCCCAAATAATATTCCTTGACGTGCTAAGGGTTATCTAGAGAGTGGGATAGGTTTAATAACTACCCTAACCCTAACGCGTACCCTAACCCTAACCCCTACCCTAACCCTAAGACGTACCCTAATCCTAACCCGTAACCTAAACCGAGCCCTAACCCTCAAACTAACCCTAACCCTAACCCTAACCCATACCCTACGCCATACCCGAACCCGTACCCGAACCCGTACACTAAGCCGTACCCTAACCCTAACCCTAACCCTAACCCTAAACCTAAACCTAACCCTAACCCTAAGCTACCCTTCACTGCTTCTGCCTCCAATAGATTTCCTAAGCACTAGTGTATTAAGGAACAGGTTAAGAAGAGAATCCTAATGTGATTTCAGGATAATGGGTGTGTTCCTTATCTTCTCCTACTGTCTAAACTCTTCTCCATGGCTGGACCCCCAAATAATATTCCTTGACGTGTTAAGGGGTATCTAGGGAGTGGGATAGGTTTAATAACTACCCTAACCCTAACGCGTACCCTAACCCTTACCCCTACCCTAACCCTAACACGAACCCTAATCCTAACCCGTACCCTAAACCGAGCCCTAACCTTCAAACTAACCCTAACCCTAACCCTAACCCATACCCTACGCCGTACACGAACCCGTACCCGAACCCGTACCCTAAGCCGTACCCTAACCCTAACCCTAACCCTAAGCAACCCTTGACTGCTTCTGCCTCCAATAGATTTCCTAAGCACTAGTGTTTTAAGGAACAGGTTAAAAAGAGAATCCTAATGTGATTTCTTGATAATGGGTGTGTTCCTTATCTTCTCCTAGTGTCTAAACTCTTCTCCATGGCTGGACCCCCAAATAATATTCCTTGACGTGCTAAGGGGTATCTAGAGAGTGGGATAGGTTTAATAACTACCCTAACCCTAACGCGTACCCTAACCCTAAACCCTACCCTAACCCTAACACGTACCCTAATCCTAACCCGTACCCTACACCGAGCCCTAACCCTCAAACTAACCCTAACCCTAACCCTAACCCATATCGTACGCCATACCCAAACCCGTACCCGAACCCGTACCCGAACCCGTACCCTAAGCCGTACCCTAACCCAAACCCTAACCCTAAGCTACCCTTGACTGCTTCTCCCTCCAATAGATTTCCTAAGCACTAGTGTTTTAAGGAACAGGTTAAAAAGAGAATCCTAATGTGATTTATTGATAATGGGTGTGTTCCTTATCTTCTCCTAGTGTCTAAACTCTTCTCCATGGCTGGACACCCAAATAATATTCCTTGACGTGCTAAGGGGTATCTAGAGAGTGGGATAGGTTTAATAACTACCCTAACCCTAACGCGTACCCTAACCCTAACCCCTAACCTAACCCTAACACGTACCCTAATCCTAACCCGTAACCTAAACCGAGCCCTAACCCTCAAACTAACACTAACCCTAAACCTAACCCATACCCTACGCCGTACAAGAACCCGTACCCGAACCCGTACCCGAACCCGTACCCTAAGCCGTACCCTAACCCTAACCCTAACCCTAAGCTACCCTTGACTGCTTCTGCCTCCAATAGATTTCCTAAGCACTAGTGTTTTAAGGAACAGGTTAAAAAGAGAATCCTAATGTGATTTCTTGATAATGGGTGTGTTCCTTATCTTCTCCTAGTGTCTAAACTCTTCTCCATGGCTGGACCCCCAAATAATATTCCTTGACGTGCTAAAGGGTATCTAGAGAGTGGGATAGGTTTAATAACTACCCTAACCCTAACGCGTACCCTAACCCTAACCCCTACCCTAACCCTAACACGAACCCTAATCCTAACCCGTACCCTAAACCGAGCCCTAACCTTCAAACTAACCCTAACCCTAACCCATACCCTACGCCGTACACGAACCCGTACCCGAAACCGTACCCTAAGCCGTACCCTAACCCTAACCCTAACCCTAAACCTAACCCTAACCCTAAGCTACCCTTGAATGCTTCTGCCTCCAATAGATTTCCTAAGCACTAGTGTTTTAAGGAACAGGTTAAACAGAGAATCCTAATGTGATTTCTTGATAATGGGTGTGTTCCCTATCTTCTCCTAGTGTCTAAACACTTCTCCATGGCTGGACACCCAAATAATATTCCTTGACGTGCTAAGGGGTATCTAGAGAGTGGGATAGGTTTAATAACTACCCTAACCCTAACGCGTACCCTAACCCTAACACGTACCCTAATCCTAACCCGTACCCTAAACCGAGCCCTAACCCTCAAACTAACCCTAACCCTAACCCTAAACCATACCCTACGCCGTACCCGAACCCGTACCCGAACCCGTACCCTAACCGTACCCTAAAGCTAACCCTAACCCTAACCCTAACCCTAACCCTAAGCTACCCTTGACTGCTTCTGCCTCCAATAGATTTCCTAAGCACTAGTGTTTTAAGGAACAGGTTAAAAAGAGAATCCTAATGTGATTTCTTGATAATGGGTGTGTTCCTCATCTTCTCCTAGTGTCTAAACTCTTCTCCATGGCTGGACCCCCAAATAATATTCCTTGACGTGCTAAGGGGTATCTAGAGAGTGGGATAGGTTTAATAACTACCCTAACCCTAACCCCTACCCTAACCCTAACACGTACCCTAATCCTAACCCGTACCCTACACCGAGCCCTAACCCTCAAACTAACCCTAACCCTAACCCTAACCCATATCGTACGCCATAACCAAACCCGTACCCGAACCCGTACCCGAACCCGTACCCTAAGCCGTACCCTAACCCAAACCCTAACCCTAAGCTACCCTTGACTGCTTCTGCCTCCAATAGATTTCCTAAGCACTAGTGTTTTAAGGAACAGGTTAAAAAGAGAATCCTAACGTGATTTATTGATAATGGGTGTGTTCCTTATCTTCTCCGAGTGTCTAAACTCTTCTCCATGGCTGGACCCCCAAATAATATTCCTTGACGTGCTAAGGGGTATCTAGAGAGTGGGATAGGTTTAATAACTACCCTAACCCTAACGCGTACCCTAACCCTAACACCTACCCTAACCCTAACACGTACCCTAATCCTAACCCGTAACCTAAACCGAGCCCTAACCCTCAAACTAACCCTAACCCTAAACCTAACCCATACCCTACGCCGTACCCGAACCCGTACCCGAACCCGTACCCGAACCCGTACCCTAAGCCGTACCCTAACCCGAACCCTAACCCTAAGCTACCCTTGACTGCTTCTGCCTCCAATAGATTTCCTAAGCACTAGTGTTTTAAGGAACAGGTTAAAAAGAGAATCCTAATGTGATTTCTTGATAATGGGTGTGTTCCTTATCTTCTCCTAGTGTCTAAACTCTTCTCCATGGCTGGACCCCCCAATAATATTCCTTGACGTGCTAAGGGGTATCTAGAGAGTGGGATAGGTTTAATAACTACCCTAACCCTAACACGTACCCTAACCCTAACCCCTACCCTAACCCTAACACGTACCCTAATCCTAACCCGTACCCTAAACCGAGCCCTAACCTTCAAACTAACCCTAACCCTAACCCATACCCTACGCCGTACACGAACCCGTACCCGAAACCGTACCCTAAGCCGTACCCTAACCCTAACCCTAACCCTACACCTAACCCTAACCCTAAGCTACCCTTGACTGCTTCTGCCTCCAATAGATTTCCTAAGCACTAGTGTTTTAAGGAACAGGTTAAAAAGAGAATCCTAATGTGATTTCTTGATAATGGGTGTGTTCCTTATCTTCTCCTAGTGTCTAAACTCTTCTCCATGGCTGGACACCCAAATAATATTCCTTGACGTGCTAAGGGGTATCTAGAGAGTGGGATAGGTTTAATAACTACCCTAACCCTAACGCGTACCCTAACCCTAACACGAACCCTAATCCTAACCCGTACCCTAAACCGAGCCCTAACCCTCAAACTAACCCTAACCCTAACCCTAACCCTAACCCTAACCCTAACCCTAAGCTACCCTTGACTGCTTCTGCCTCCAATAGATTTCCTAAGCACTAGTGTTTTAAGGAACAGGTTAAAAAGAGAATCCTAATGTGATTTCTTGATAATGGGTGTGTTCCTCATCTTCTCCTACTGTCTAAATTCTTCTCCATGGCTGGACCCCCAAATAATATTCCTTGACGTGCTAAGGGTTATCTAGGGAGTGGGATAGGTTTAATAACTACCCTAACCCTAACGCGTACCCTAACCCTAACCCCTACCCTAACCCTAACACGAACCCTAATCCTAACCCATACCCTAAACCGAGCCCTAACCTTCAAACTAACCCTAACCCTAACCCTAACCCATACCCTACGCCATACACGAACCCGTACCCGAACCCGTACCCTAAGCCGTACCCTAACCCTAACCCTAACCCTAACCCTAACCCTAAGCTACCCTTGACTGCTTCTGCCTCCAATAGATTTCCTAAGCACTAGTGTTTTAAGGAACAGGTTAAAAAGAGAATCCTAATGTGATTTCTTGATAATGGGTGTGTTCCTTATCTTCTCCTAGTGTCTAAACTCTTCTCCATGGCTGGACACCCAAATAATATTCCTTGACGTGCTAAGGGGTATCTAGAGAGTGGGATAGGTTTAATAACTACCCTAACCCTAACGCGTACCCTAACCCTAACCCCTACCCTAACCCTAACATGTACCCTAATCCTAACCCGTACCCTACACCGAGCCCTAACCCTCAAACTAACCCTAACCCTAACCCTAACCCATATCGTATGCCATACCCAAACCCGTACCCGAACCCGTACCCGAACCCGTACCCTAAGCCGTACCCTAACCCAAACCCTAACCCTAAGCTACCCTTTACTGCTTCTGCCTCCGATAGATTTCCTAAGCACTAGTGTTTTAAGGAACAGATTCAAAAGAGAATCCTAATGTGATTTATTGATAATGGGTGTGTTCCTTATCTTCTCCTAGTGTCTAAACTCTTCTCCATGGCTGGACCCCCAAATAATATTCCTTGACGTGCTAAGGGGTATCTAGAGAGTGGGATAGGTTTAATAACTACCCTAACCCTAACGCGTACCCTAACCCTAACCCCTACCCTAACCCTAACACGTACCCTAATCCTAACCCGTAACCTAAACCGAGCCCTAACCCTCAAACTAACCCTAACCCTAAACCTAACCCATACCCTACGCCGTACCCGAACCCGTACCCGAACCCGTACCCGAACCCGTACCCTAAGCCGTACCCTAACCCTAACCCTAACCCTAAG
Source organism: Eschrichtius robustus (assembly GCF_028021215.1). NCBI lineage: Eukaryota > Metazoa > Chordata > Mammalia > Artiodactyla > Eschrichtiidae > Eschrichtius > Eschrichtius robustus. The sequence goes on from NW_027175202.1 coordinate 364,925, forward strand.
CTACCCTTGACTGCTTCTGCCTCCAATAGATTTCCTAAGCACTAGTGTTTTAAGGAACAGGTTAAAAAGAGAATCCTAATGTGATTTCTTGATAATGGGTGTGTTCCTTATCTTCTCCTAGTGTCTAAACTCTTCTCCATGGCTGGACCCCCAAATAATATTCCTTGACGTGCTAAGGGGTATCTAGAGAGTGGGATAGGTTTAATAACTACCCTAACCCTAACGCGTACCCTAACCCTAACCCCTACCCTAACCCTAACACGTACCCTAATCCTAACCCGTACCCTAAACCGAGCCCTAACCTTCAAACTAACCCTAACCCTAACCCACACCCTACGCCATACACGAACCCGTACCCGAAACCGTACCCTAAGCCGTACCCTAACCCTAACCCTAACCCTAAACCTAACCCTAACCCTAAGCTACCCTTGACTGCTTCTGCCTCCAATAGATTTCCTAAGCACTAGTGTTTTAAGGAACAGGTTAAAAAGAGAATCCTAATGTGATTTCTTGATAATGGGTGTGTTCCTTATCTTCTCCTAGTGTCTAAACTCTTCTCCATGGCTGGACCCCCAAATAATATTCCTTGACGTGCTAAGGGGTATCTAGAGAGTGGGATAGGTTTAATAACTACCATAACCCTAACGCGTACCCTAACCCTAACACGTACCCTAATCCTAACCCGTACCCTAAACCGAGCCCTAACCCTCAAACTAACCCTAAACCTAACCCTAACCCATACCCTACGCCGTACCCGAACCCGTACCTGAACCCGTACCCTAAGCCGTACCCTAAAGCTAACCCTAACCCTAACCCTAACCCTAACCCTAAGCTACCCTTGACTACTTCTGCCTCCAATAGATTTCCTAAGCACTAGTGTTTTAAGGAACAGGTTAAAAATAGAATCCTAATGTGATTTCTTGATAATGGGTGTGTTCCTCATCTTCTCCTAGTGTCTAAACTCTTCTCCATGGCTGGACCCCCAAATAATATTCCTTGACGTGCTAAGGGTTATCTAGAGAGTGGGATAGGTTTAATAACTACCCTAACCCTAACGCGTACCCTAACCCTAACCCCTACCCTAACCCTAAGACGTACCCTAATCCTAACCCGTAACCTAAACCGAGCCCTAACCCTCAAACTAACCCTAACCCTAACCCTAACCCATACCCTACGCCATACCCGAACCCGTACCCGAACCCGTACACTAAGCCGTACCCTAACCCTAACCCTAACCCTAACCCTAAACCTAAACCTAACCCTAACCCTAAGCTACCCTTCACTGCTTCTGCCTCCAATAGATTTCCTAAGCACTAGTGTATTAAGGAACAGGTTAAGAAGAGAATCCTAATGTGATTTCAGGATAATGGGTGTGTTCCTTATCTTCTCCTACTGTCTAAACTCTTCTCCATGGCTGGACCCCCAAATAATATTCCTTGACGTGCTAAGGGGTATCTAGGGAGTGGGATAGGTTTAATAACTACCCTAACCCTAACGCGTACCCTAACCCTAACCCCTACCCTAACCCTAACACGAACCCTAATCCTAACCCGTACCCTAAACCGAGCCCTAACCTTCAAACTAACCCTAACCCTAACCCTAACCCATACCCTACGCCGTACACGAACCCGTACCCGAACCCGTACCCTAAGCCGTACCCTAACCCTAACCCTAACCCTAAGCTACCCTTGACTGCTTCTGCCTCCAATAGATTTCCTAAGCACTAGTGTTTTAAGGAACAGGTTAAAAAGAGAATCCTAATGTGATTTCTTGATAATGGGTGTGTTCCTTATCTTCTCCTAGTGTCTAAACTCTTCTCCATGGCTGGACCCCCAAATAATATTCCTTGACGTGCTAAGGGGTATCTAGAGAGTGGGATAGGTTTAATAACTACCCTAACGCTAACGCGTACCCTAACCCTAAACCCTACCCTAACCCTAACACGTACCCTAATCCTAACCCGTACCCTACACCGAGCCCTAACCCTCAAACTAACCCTAACCCTAACCCTAACCCATATCGTACGCCATACCCAAACCCGTACCCGAACCCGTACCCGAACCCGTACCCTAAGCCGTACCCTAACCCAAACCCTAACCCTAAGCTACCCTTGAATGCTTCTCCCTCCAATAGATTTCCTAAGCACTAGTGTTTTAAGGAACAGGTTAAAAAGAGAATCCTAATGTGATTTATTGATAATGGGTGTGTTCCTTATCTTCTCCTAGTGTCTAAACTCTTCTCCATGGCTGGACACCCAAATAATATTCCTTGACGTGCTAAGGGGTATCTAGAGAGTGGGATAGGTTTAATAACTACCCTAACCCTAACGCGTACCCTAACCCTAACCCCTAACCTAACCCTAACACGTACCGTAATCCTAACCCGTAACCTAAACCGAGCCCTAACCCTCAAACTAACACTAACCCTAAACCTAACCCATACCCTACGCCGTACAAGAACCCGTACCCGAACCCGTACCCGAACCCGTACCCTAAGCCGTACCCTAACCCTAACCCTAACCCTAAGCTACCCTTGACTGCTTCTGCCTCCAATAGATTTCCTAAGCACTAGTGTTTTAAGGAACAGGTTAAAAAGAGAATCCTAATGTGATTTCTTGATAATGGGTGTGTTCCTTATCTTCTCCTAGTGTCTAAACTCTTCTCCATGGCTGGACCCCCAAATAATATTCCTTGACGTGCTAAAGGGTATCTAGAGAGTGGGATAGGTTTAATAACTACCCTAACCCTAACGCGTACCCTAACCCTAACCCCTACCCTAACCCTAACACGAACCCTAATCCTAACCCGTACCCTAAACCGAGCCCTAACCTTCAAACTAACCCTAACCCTAACCCATACCCTACGCCGTACACGAACCCGTACCCGAAACCGTACCCTAAGCCGTACCCTAACCCTAACCCTAACCCTAAACCTAACCCTAACCCTAAGCTACCCTTGAATGCTTCTGCCTCCAATAGATTTCCTAAGCACTAGTGTTTTAAGGAACAGGTTAAACAGAGAATCCTAATGTGATTTCTTGATAATGGGTGTGTTCCCTATCTTCTCCTAGTGTCTAAACACTTCTCCATGGCTGGACACCCAAATAATATTCCTTGACGTGCTAAGGGGTATCTAGAGAGTGGGATAGGTTTAATAACTACCCTAACCCTAACGCGTACCCTAACCCTAACACGTACCCTAATCCTAACCCGTACCCTAAACCGAGCCCTAACCCTCAAACTAACCCTAACCCTAACCCTAAACCATACCCTACGCCGTACCCGAACCCGTACCCGAACCCGTACCCTAACCGTACCCTAAAGCTAACCCTAACCCTAACCCTAACCCTAACCCTAAGCTACCCTTGACTGCTTCTGCCTCCAATAGATTTCCTAAGCACTAGTGTTTTAAGGAACAGGTTAAAAAGAGAATCCTAATGTGATTTCTTGATAATGGGTGTGTTCCTCATCTTCTCCTAGTGTCTAAACTCTTCTCCATGGCTGGACCCCCAAATAATATTCCTTGACGTGCTAAGGGCTATCTAGGGAGTGGGATAGGTTTAATAACTACCCTAACCCTAACGCGTACCCTAACCGTAACCCCTACCCTAACCCTAAGACGTACCCTAATCCTAACCCGTAACCTAAACCGAGCCCTAACCCTCAAACTAACCCTAACCCTAACCCTAACCCATACCCTACGCCATACCCGAACCCGTACCCGAACCCGTACACTAAGCCGTACCCTAACCCTAACCGTAACCCTAACCCTAAACCTAAACCTAACCCTAACCCTAAGCTACCCTTGACTGCTTCTGCCTCCAATAGATTTCCTAAGCACTAGTGTATTAAGGAACAGGTTAAAAAGAGAATCCTAATGTGATTTCAGGATAATGGGTGTGTTCCTTATCTTCTCCTACTGTCTAAACTCTTCTCCATGGCTGGACCCCCAAATAATATTCCTTGACGTGCTAAGGGGTATCTAGGGAGTGGGATAGGTTTAATAACTACCCTAACCCTAACGCGTACCCTAACCCTAAACCCTACCCTAACCCTAACACGTACCCTAATCCTAACCCGTACCCTACACCAAGCCCTAACCCTCAAACTAACCCTAACCCTAACCCTAACCCATATCATACGCAATACCCAAACCCGTACCCGAACCCGTACCCGAACCCGTACCCTAAGCCGTACCCTAACCCAAACCCTAACCCTAAGCTACCCTTGACTGCTTCTGCCTCCAATAGATTTCCTAAGCACTAGTGTTTTAAGGAACAGGTTAAAAAGAGAATCCTAATGTGATTTATTGATAATGGGTGTGTTCCTTATCTTCTCCTAGTGTCTAAACTCTTCTCCATGGCTGGACCCCCAAATAATATTCCTGGACGTGCTAAAGGGTATCTAGAGAGTGGGATAGGTTTAATAACTACCCTAACCCTAACGCGTACCCTAACCCTAACCCCTACCCTAACCCTAACACGTACCCTAATCCTAACCCGTAACCTAAACCGAGCCCTAACCCTCAAACTAACCCTAACCCTAAACCTAACCCATACCCTACGCCGTACCCGAACCCGTACCCGAACCCGTACCCGAACCCGTACCCTAAGCCGTACCCTAACCCTAACCCTAACCCTAAGCTACCCTTGACTGCTTCTGCCTCCAATAGATTTCCTAAGCACTAGTGTTTTAAGGAACAGGTTAAAAAGAGAATCCTAATGTGATTTCTTGATAATGGGTGTGTTCCTTATCTTCTCCTAGTGTCTAAACTCTTCTCCATGGCTGGACCCCCAAATAATATTCCTTGACGTGCTAAGGGGTATCTAGAGAGTGGGATAGGTTTAATAACTACCCTAACCCTAACGCGTACCCTAACCCTAACCCCTACCCTAACCCTAACACGTACCCTAATCCTAACCCGTACCCTAAACCGAGCCCTAACCTTCAAACTAACCCTAACCCTAACCCTAACCCATACCCTACGCCATACACGAACCCGTACCCGAACCCGTACCCTAAGCCGTACCCTAACCCTAACCCTAACCCTAACCCTAACCCTAAGCTACCCTTGACTGCTTCTGCCTCCAATAGATTTCCTAAGCACTAGTGTTTTAAGGAACAGGTTAAAAAGAGAATCCTAATGTGATTTCTTGATAATGGGTGTGTTCCTTATCTTCTCCTAGTGTCTAAACTCTTCTCCATGGCTGGACCCCCAAATAATATTCCTTGACGTGCTAAGGGGTATCTAGAGAGTGGGATAGGTTTAATAACTACCCTAACCCTAACGCGTACCCTAACCCTAACACGTACCCTAATCCTAACCCGTACCCTAAACCGAGCCCTAACCCTCAAACTAACCCTAAACCTAACCCTAACCCATACCCTACGCCGTACCCGAACCCGTACCTGAACCCGTACCCTAAGCCGTACCCTAAAGCTAACCCTAACCCTAACCCTAACCCTAACCCTAAGCTACCCTTGACTACTTCTGCCTCCAATAGATTTCCTAAGCACTAGTGTTTTAAGGAACAGGTTAAAAATAGAATCCTAATGTGATTTCTTGATAATGGGTGTGTTCCTCATCTTCTCCTAGTGTCTAAACTCTTCTCCATGGCTGGACCCCCAAATAATATTCCTTGACGTGCTAAGGGTTATCTAGAGAGTGGGATAGGTTTAATAACTACCCTAACCCTAACGCGTACCCTAACCCTAACCCCTACCCTAACCCTAAGACGTACCCTAATCCTAACCCGTAACCTAAACCGAGCCCTAACCCTCAAACTAACCCTAACCCTAACCCTAACCCATACCCTACGCCATACCCGAACCCGTACCCGAACCCGTACACTAAGCCGTACCCTAACCCTAACCCTAACCCTAACCCTAAACCTAAACCTAACCCTAACCCTAAGCTACCCTTCACTGCTTCTGCCTCCAATAGATTTCCTAAGCACTAGTGTATTAAGGAACAGGTTAAGAAGAGAATCCTAATGTGATTTCAGGATAATGGGTGTGTTCCTTATCTTCTCCTACTGTCTAAACTCTTCTCCATGGCTGGACCCCCAAATAATATTCCTTGACGTGTTAAGGGGTATCTAGGGAGTGGGATAGGTTTAATAACTACCCTAACCCTAACGCGTACCCTAACCCTTACCCCTACCCTAACCCTAACACGAACCCTAATCCTAACCCGTACCCTAAACCGAGCCCTAACCTTCAAACTAACCCTAACCCTAACCCTAACCCATACCCTACGCCGTACACGAACCCGTACCCGAACCCGTACCCTAAGCCGTACCCTAACCCTAACCCTAACCCTAAGCTACCCTTGACTGCTTCTGCCTCCAATAGATTTCCTAAGCACTAGTGTTTTAAGGAACAGGTTAAAAAGAGAATCCTAATGTGATTTCTTGATAATGGGTGTGTTCCTTATCTTCTCCTAGTGTCTAAACTCTTCTCCATGGCTGGACCCCCAAATAATATTCCTTGACGTGCTAAGGGGTATCTAGAGAGTGGGATAGGTTTAATAACTACCCTAACCCTAACGCGTACCCTAACCCTAAACCCTACCCTAACCCTAACACGTACCCTAATCCTAACCCGTACCCTACACCGAGCCCTAACCCTCAAACTAACCCTAACCCTAACCCTAACCCATATCGTACGCCATACCCAAACCCGTACCCGAACCCGTACCCGAACCCGTACCCTAAGCCGTACCCTAACCCAAACCCTAACCCTAAGCTACCCTTGACTGCTTCTCCCTCCAATAGATTTCCTAAGCACTAGTGTTTTAAGGAACAGGTTAAAAAGAGAATCCTAATGTGATTTATTGATAATGGGTGTGTTCCTTATCTTCTCCTAGTGTCTAAACTCTTCTCCATGGCTGGACACCCAAATAATATTCCTTGACGTGCTAAGGGGTATCTAGAGAGTGGGATAGGTTTAATAACTACCCTAACCCTAACGCGTACCCTAACCCTAACCCCTAACCTAACCCTAACACGTACCCTAATCCTAACCCGTAACCTAAACCGAGCCCTAACCCTCAAACTAACACTAACCCTAAACCTAACCCATACCCTACGCCGTACAAGAACCCGTACCCGAACCCGTACCCGAACCCGTACCCTAAGCCGTACCCTAACCCTAACCCTAACCCTAAGCTACCCTTGACTGCTTCTGCCTCCAATAGATTTCCTAAGCACTAGTGTTTTAAGGAACAGGTTAAAAAGAGAATCCTAATGTGATTTCTTGATAATGGGTGTGTTCCTTATCTTCTCCTAGTGTCTAAACTCTTCTCCATGGCTGGACCCCCAAATAATATTCCTTGACGTGCTAAAGGGTATCTAGAGAGTGGGATAGGTTTAATAACTACCCTAACCCTAACGCGTACCCTAACCCTAACCCCTACCCTAACCCTAACACGAACCCTAATCCTAACCCGTACCCTAAACCGAGCCCTAACCTTCAAACTAACCCTAACCCTAACCCATACCCTACGCCGTACACGAACCCGTACCCGAAACCGTACCCTAAGCCGTACCCTAACCCTAACCCTAACCCTAAACCTAACCCTAACCCTAAGCTACCCTTGAATGCTTCTGCCTCCAATAGATTTCCTAAGCACTAGTGTTTTAAGGAACAGGTTAAACAGAGAATCCTAATGTGATTTCTTGATAATGGGTGTGTTCCCTATCTTCTCCTAGTGTCTAAACACTTCTCCATGGCTGGACACCCAAATAATATTCCTTGACGTGCTAAGGGGTATCTAGAGAGTGGGATAGGTTTAATAACTACCCTAACCCTAACGCGTACCCTAACCCTAACACGTACCCTAATCCTAACCCGTACCCTAAACCGAGCCCTAACCCTCAAACTAACCCTAACCCTAACCCTAAACCATACCCTACGCCGTACCCGAACCCGTACCCGAACCCGTACCCTAACCGTACCCTAAAGCTAACCCTAACCCTAACCCTAACCCTAACCCTAAGCTACCCTTGACTGCTTCTGCCTCCAATAGATTTCCTAAGCACTAGTGTTTTAAGGAACAGGTTAAAAAGAGAATCCTAATGTGATTTCTTGATAATGGGTGTGTTCCTCATCTTCTCCTAGTGTCTAAACTCTTCTCCATGGCTGGACCCCCAAATAATATTCCTTGACGTGCTAAGGGGTATCTAGAGAGTGGGATAGGTTTAATAACTACCCTAACCCTAACCCCTACCCTAACCCTAACACGTACCCTAATCCTAACCCGTACCCTACACCGAGCCCTAACCCTCAAACTAACCCTAACCCTAACCCTAACCCATATCGTACGCCATAACCAAACCCGTACCCGAACCCGTACCCGAACCCGTACCCTAAGCCGTACCCTAACCCAAACCCTAACCCTAAGCTACCCTTGACTGCTTCTGCCTCCAATAGATTTCCTAAGCACTAGTGTTTTAAGGAACAGGTTAAAAAGAGAATCCTAACGTGATTTATTGATAATGGGTGTGTTCCTTATCTTCTCCGAGTGTCTAAACTCTTCTCCATGGCTGGACCCCCAAATAATATTCCTTGACGTGCTAAGGGGTATCTAGAGTGTGGGATAGGTTTAATAACTACCCTAACCCTAACGCGTACCCTAACCCTAACACCTACCCTAACCCTAACACGTACCCTAATCCTAACCCGTAACCTAAACCGAGCCCTAACCCTCAAACTAACCCTAACCCTAAACCTAACCCATACCCTACGCCGTACCCGAACCCGTACCCGAACCCGTACCCGAACCCGTACCCTAAGCCGTACCCTAACCCGAACCCTAACCCTAAGCTACCCTTGACTGCTTCTGCCTCCAATAGATTTCCTAAGCACTAGTGTTTTAAGGAACAGGTTAAAAAGAGAATCCTAATGTGATTTCTTGATAATGGGTGTGTTCCTTATCTTCTCCTAGTGTCTAAACTCTTCTCCATGGCTGGACCCCCCAATAATATTCCTTGACGTGCTAAGGGGTATCTAGAGAGTGGGATAGGTTTAATAACTACCCTAACCCTAACACGTACCCTAACCCTAACCCCTACCCTAACCCTAACACGTACCCTAATCCTAACCCGTACCCTAAACCGAGCCCTAACCTTCAAACTAACCCTAACCCTAACCCATACCCTACGCCGTACACGAACCCGTACCCGAAACCGTACCCTAAGCCGTACCCTAACCCTAACCCTAACCCTACACCTAACCCTAACCCTAAGCTACCCTTGACTGCTTCTGCCTCCAATAGATTTCCTAAGCACTAGTGTTTTAAGGAACAGGTTAAAAAGAGAATCCTAATGTGATTTCTTGATAATGGGTGTGTTCCTTATCTTCTCCTAGTGTCTAAACTCTTCTCCATGGCTGGACACCCAAATAATATTCCTTGACGTGCTAAGGGGTATCTAGAGAGTGGGATAGGTTTAATAACTACCCTAACCCTAACGCGTACCCTAACCCTAACACGAACCCTAATCCTAACCCGTACCCTAAACCGAGCCCTAACCCTCAAACTAACCCTAACCCTAACCCTAACCCTAACCCTAACCCTAACCCTAAGCTACCCTTGACTGCTTCTGCCTCCAATAGATTTCCTAAGCACTAGTGTTTTAAGGAACAGGTTAAAAAGAGAATCCTAATGTGATTTCTTGATAATGGGTGTGTTCCTCATCTTCTCCTACTGTCTAAATTCTTCTCCATGGCTGGACCCCCAAATAATATTCCTTGACGTGCTAAGGGTTATCTAGGGAGTGGGATAGGTTTAATAACTACCCTAACCCTAACGCGTACCCTAACCCTAACCCCTACCCTAACCCTAACACGAACCCTAATCCTAACCCATACCCTAAACCGAGCCCTAACCTTCAAACTAACCCTAACCCTAACCCTAACCCATACCCTACGCCATACACGAACCCGTACCCGAACCCGTACCCTAAGCCGTACCCTAACCCTAACCCTAACCCTAACCCTAACCCTAAGCTACCCTTGACTGCTTCTGCCTCCAATAGATTTCCTAAGCACTAGTGTTTTAAGGAACAGGTTAAAAAGAGAATCCTAATGTGATTTCTTGATAATGGGTGTGTTCCTTATCTTCTCCTAGTGTCTAAACTCTTCTCCATGGCTGGACACCCAAATAATATTCCTTGACGTGCTAAGGGGTATCTAGAGAGTGGGATAGGTTTAATAACTACCCTAACCCTAACGCGTACCCTAACCCTAACCCCTACCCTAACCCTAACATGTACCCTAATCCTAACCCGTACCCTACACCGAGCCCTAACCCTCAAACTAACCCTAACCCTAACCCTAACCCATATCGTATGCCATACCCAAACCCGTACCCGAACCCGTACCCGAACCCGTACCCTAAGCCGTACCCTAACCCAAACCCTAACCCTAAGCTACCCTTTACTGCTTCTGCCTCCGATAGATTTCCTAAGCACTAGTGTTTTAAGGAACAGATTCAAAAGAGAATCCTAATGTGATTTATTGATAATGGGTATGTTCCTTATCTTCTCCTAGTGTCTAAACTCTTCTCCATGGCTGGACCCCCAAATAATATTCCTTGACGTGCTAAGGGGTATCTAGAGAGTGGGATAGGTTTAATAACTACCCTAACCCTAACGCGTACCCTAACCCTAACCCCTACCCTAACCCTAACACGTACCCTAATCCTAACCCGTAACCTAAACCGAGCCCTAACCCTCAAACTAACCCTAACCCTAAACCTAACCCATACCCTACGCCGTACCCGAACCCGTACCCGAACCCGTACCCGAACCCGTACCCTAAGCCGTACCCTAACCCTAACCCTAACCCTAAGCTACCCTTGACTGCTTCTGCCTCCAATAGATTTCCTAAGCACTAGTGTTTTAAGGAACAGGTTAAAAAGAGAATCCTAATGTGATTTCTTGATAATGGGTGTGTTCCTTATCTTCTCCTAGTGTCTAAACTCTTCTCCATGGCTGGACCCCCAAATAATATTCCTTGACGTGCTAAGGGGTATCTAGAGAGTGGGATAGGTTTAATAACTACCCTAACCCTAACGCGTACCCTAACCCTAACCCCTACCCTAACCCTAACACGTACCCTAATCCTAACCCGTACCCTAAACCGAGCCCTAACCTTCAAACTAACCCTAACCCTAACCCACACCCTACGCCATACACGAACCCGTACCCGAAACCGTACCCTAAGCCGTACCCTAACCCTAACCCTAACCCTAAACCTAACCCTAACCCTAAGCTACCCTTGACTGCTTCTGCCTCCAATAGATTTCCTAAGCACTAGTGTTTTAAGGAACAGGTTAAAAAGAGAATCCTAATGTGATTTCTTGATAATGGGTGTGTTCCTTATCTTCTCCTAGTGTCTAAACTCTTCTCCATGGCTGGACCCCCAAATAATATTCCTTGACGTGCTAAGGGGTATCTAGAGAGTGGGATAGGTTTAATAACTACCCTAACCCTAACGCGTACCCTAACCCTAACACGTACCCTAATCCTAACCCGTACCCTAAACCGAGCCCTAACCCTCAAACTAACCCTAAACCTAACCCTAACCCATACCCTACGCCGTACCCGAACCCGTACCTGAACCCGTACCCTAAGCCGTACCCTAAAGCTAACCCTAACCCTAACCCTAACCCTAACCCTAAGCTACCCTTGACTACTTCTGCCTCCAATAGATTTCCTAAGCACTAGTGTTTTAAGGAACAGGTTAAAAATAGAATCCTAATGTGATTTCTTGATAATGGGTGTGTTCCTCATCTTCTCCTAGTGTCTAAACTCTTCTCCATGGCTGGACCCCCAAATAATATTCCTTGACGTGCTAAGGGTTATCTAGAGAGTGGGATAGGTTTAATAACTACCCTAACCCTAACGCGTACCCTAACCCTAACCCCTACCCTAACCCTAAGACGTACCCTAATCCTAACCCGTAACCTAAACCGAGCCCTAACCCTCAAACTAACCCTAACCCTAACCCTAACCCATACGCTACGCCATACCCGAACCCGTACCCGAACCCGTACACTAAGCCGTACCCTAACCCTAACCCTAACCCTAACCCTAAACCTAAACCTAACCCTAACCCTAAGCTACCCTTCACTGCTTCTGCCTCCAATAGATTTCCTAAGCACTAGTGTATTAAGGAACAGGTTAAGAAGAGAATCCTAATGTGATTTCAGGATAATGGGTGTGTTCCTTATCTTCTCCTACTGTCTAAACTCTTCTCCATGGCTGGACCCCCAAATAATATTCCTTGACGTGCTAAGGGGTATCTAGGGAGTGGGATAGGTTTAATAACTACCCTAACCCTAACGCGTACCCTAACCCTAACCCCTACCCTAACCCTAACACGAACCCTAATCCTAACCCGTACCCTAAACCGAGCCCTAACCTTCAAACTAACCCTAACCCTAACCCTAACCCATACCCTACGCCGTACACGAACCCGTACCCGAACCCGTACCCTAAGCCGTACCCTAACCCTAACCCTAACCCTAAGCTACCCTTGACTGCTTCTGCCTCCAATAGATTTCCTAAGCACTAGTGTTTTAAGGAACAGGTTAAAAAGAGAATCCTAATGTGATTTCTTGATAATGGGTGTGTTCCTTATCTTCTCCTAGTGTCTAAACTCTTCTCCATGGCTGGACACCCAAATAATATTCCTTGACGTGCTAAGGGGTATCTAGAGAGTGGGATAGGTTTAATAACTACCCTAACCCTAACGCGTACCCTAACCCTAAACCCTACCCTAACCCTAACACGTACCCTAATCCTAACCCGTACCCTACACCGAGCCCTAACCCTCAAACTAACCCTAACCCTAACCCTAACCCATATCGTACGCCATACCCAAACCCGTACCCGAACCCGTACCCGAACCCGTACCCTAAGCCGTACCCTAACCCAAACCCTAACCCTAAGCTACCCTTGACTGCTTCTCCCTCCAATAGATTTCCTAAGCACTAGTGTTTTAAGGAACAGGTTAAAAAGAGAATCCTAATGTGATTTATTGATAATGGGTGTGTTCCTTATCTTCTCCTAGTGTCTAAACTCTTCTCCATGGCTGGACACCCAAATAATATTCCTTGACGTGCTAAGGGGTATCTAGAGAGTGGGATAGGTTTAATAACTTCCCTAACCCTAACGCGTACCCTAACCCTAACCCCTAACCTAACCCTAACACGTACCGTAATCCTAACCCGTAACCTAAACCGAGCCCTAACCCTCAAACTAACACTAACCCTAAACCTAACCCATACCCTACGCCGTACAAGAACCCGTACCCGAACCCGTACCCGAACCCGTACCCTAAGCCGTACCCTAACCCTAACCCTAACCCTAAGCTACCCTTGACTGCTTCTGCCTCCAATAGATTTCCTAAGCACTAGTGTTTTAAGGAACAGGTTAAAAAGAGAATCCTAATGTGATTTCTTGATAATGGGTGTGTTCCTTATCTTCTCCTAGTGTCTAAACTCTTCTCCATGGCTGGACCCCCAAATAATATTCCTTGACGTGCTAAAGGGTATCTAGAGAGTGGGATAGGTTTAATAACTACCCTAACCCTAACGCGTACCCTAACCCTAACCCCTACCCTAACCCTAACACGAACCCTAATCCTAACCCGTACCCTAAACCGAGCCCTAACCTTCAAACTAACCCTAACCCTAACCCATACCCTACGCCGTACACGAACCCGTACCCGAAACCGTACCCTAAGCCGTACCCTAACCCTAACCCTAACCCTAAACCTAACCCTAACCCTAAGCTACCCTTGAATGCTTCTGCCTCCAATAGATTTCCTAAGCACTAGTGTTTTAAGGAACAGGTTAAACAGAGAATCCTAATGTGATTTCTTGATAATGGGTGTGTTCCCTATCTTCTCCTAGTGTCTAAACACTTCTCCATGGCTGGACACCCAAATAATATTCCTTGACGTGCTAAGGGGTATCTAGAGAGTGGGATAGGTTTAATAACTACCCTAACCCTAACGCGTACCCTAACCCTAACACGTACCCTAATCCTAACCCGTACCCTAAACCGAGCCCTAACCCTCAAACTAACCCTAACCCTAACCCTAAACCATACCCTACGCCGTACCCGAACCCGTACCCGAACCCGTACCCTAACCGTACCCTAAAGCTAACCCTAACCCTAACCCTAACCCTAACCCTAAGCTACCCTTGACTGCTTCTGCCTCCAATAGATTTCCTAAGCACTAGTGTTTTAAGGAACAGGTTAAAAAGAGAATCCTAATGTGATTTCTTGATAATGGGTGTGTTCCTCATCTTCTCCTAGTGTCTAAACTCTTCTCCATGGCTGGACCCCCAAATAATATTCCTTGACGTGCTAAGGGCTATCTAGGGAGTGGGATAGGTTTAATAACTACCCTAACCCTAACGCGTACCCTAACCGTAACCCCTACCCTAACCCTAAGACGTACCCTAATCCTAACCCGTAACCTAAACCGAGCCCTAACCCTCAAACTAACCCTAACCCTAACCCTAACCCATACCCTACGCCATACCCGAACCCGTACCCGAACCCGTACACTAAGCCGTACCCTAACCCTAACCGTAACCCTAACCCTAAACCTAAACCTAACCCTAACCCTAAGCTACCCTTGACTGCTTCTGCCTCCAATAGATTTCCTAAGCACTAGTGTATTAAGGAACAGGTTAAAAAGAGAATCCTAATGTGATTTCAGGATAATGGGTGTGTTCCTTATCTTCTCCTACTGTCTAAACTCTTCTCCATGGCTGGACCCCCAAATAATATTCCTTGACGTGCTAAGGGGTATCTAGGGAGTGGGATAGGTTTAATAACTACCCTAACCCTAACGCGTACCCTAACCCTAAACCCTACCCTAACCCTAACACGTACCCTAATCCTAACCCGTACCCTACACCGAGCCCTAACCCTCAAACTAACCCTAACCCTAACCCTAACCCATATCATACGCAATACCCAAACCCGTACCCGAACCCGTACCCGAACCCGTACCCTAAGCCGTACCCTAACCCAAACCCTAACCCTAAGCTACCCTTGACTGCTTCTGCCTCCAATAGATTTCCTAAGCACTAGTGTTTTAAGGAACAGGTTAAAAAGAGAATCCTAATGTGATTTATTGATAATGGGTGTGTTCCTTATCTTCTCCTAGTGTCTAAAATCTTCTCCATGGCTGGACCCCCAAATAATATTCCTTGACGTGCTAAAGGGTATCTAGAGAGTGGGATAGGTTTAATAACTACCCTAACCCTAACGCGTACCCTAACCCTAACCCCTACCCTAACCCTAACACGTACCCTAATCCTAACCCGTAACCTAAACCGAGCCCTAACCCTCAAACTAACCCTAACCCTAAACCTAACCCATACCCTACGCCGTACCCGAACCCGTACCCGAAACCGTACCCGAACCCGTACCCTAAGCCGTACCCTAACCCTAACCCTAACCCTAAGCTACCCTTGACTGCTTCTGCCTCCAATAGATTTCCTAAGCACTAGTGTTTTAAGGAACAGGTTAAAAAGAGAATCCTAATGTGATTTCTTGATAATGGGTGTGTTCCTTATCTTCTCCTAGTGTCTAAACTCTTCTCCATGGCTGGACCCCCAAATAATATTCCTTGACGTGCTAAGGGGTATCTAGAGAGTGGGATAGGTTTAATAACTACCCTAACCCTAACGCGTACCCTAACCCTAACCCCTACCCTAACCCTAACACGTACCCTAATCCTAACCCGTACCCTAAACCGAGCCCTAACCTTCAAACTAACCCTAACCCTAACCCACACCCTACGCCATACACGAACCCGTACCCGAAACCGTACCCTAAGCCGTACCCTAACCCTAACCCTAACCCTAAACCTAACCCTAACCCTAAGCTACCCTTGACTGCTTCTGCCTCCAATAGATTTCCTAAGCACTAGTGTTTTAAGGAACAGGTTAAAAAGAGAATCCTAATGTGATTTCTTGATAATGGGTGTGTTCCTTATCTTCTCCTAGTGTCTAAACTCTTCTCCATGGCTGGACCCCCAAATAATATTCCTTGACGTGCTAAGGGGTATCTAGAGAGTGGGATAGGTTTAATAACTACCCTAACCCTAACGCGTACCCTAACCCTAACACGTACCCTAATCCTAACCCGTACCCTAAACCGAGCCCTAACCCTCAAACTAACCCTAAACCTAACCCTAACCCATACCCTACGCCGTACCCGAACCCGTACCTGAACCCGTACCCTAAGCCGTACCCTAAAGCTAACCCTAACCCTAACCCTAACCCTAACCCTAAGCTACCCTTGACTACTTCTGCCTCCAATAGATTTCCTAAGCACTAGTGTTTTAAGGAACAGGTTAAAAATAGAATCCTAATGTGATTTCTTGATAATGGGTGTGTTCCTCATCTTCTCCTAGTGTCTAAACTCTTCTCCATGGCTGGACCCCCAAATAATATTCCTTGACGTGCTAAGGGTTATCTAGAGAGTGGGATAGGTTTAATAACTACCCTAACCCTAACGCGTACCCTAACCCTAACCCCTACCCTAACCCTAAGACGTACCCTAATCCTAACCCGTAACCTAAACCGAGCCCTAACCCTCAAACTAACCCTAACCCTAACCCTAACCCATACCCTACGCCATACCCGAACCCGTACCCGAACCCGTACACTAAGCCGTACCCTAACCCTAACCCTAACCCTAACCCTAAACCTAAACCTAACCCTAACCCTAAGCTACCCTTCACTGCTTCTGCCTCCAATAGATTTCCTAAGCACTAGTGTATTAAGGAACAGGTTAAGAAGAGAATCCTAATGTGATTTCAGGATAATGGGTGTGTTCCTTATCTTCTCCTACTGTCTAAACTCTTCTCCATGGCTGGACCCCCAAATAATATTCCTTGACGTGCTAAGGGGTATCTAGGGAGTGGGATAGGTTTAATAACTACCCTAACCCTAACGCGTACCCTAACCCTTACCCCTACCCTAACCCTAACACGAACCCTAATCCTAACCCGTACCCTAAACCGAGCCCTAACCTTCAAACTAACCCTAACCCTAACCCTAACCCATACCCTACGCCGTACACGAACCCGTACCCGAACCCGTACCCGAACCCGTACCCTAACCCTAACCCTAACCCTAAGCTACCCTTGACTGCTTCTGCCTCCAATAGATTTCCTAAGCACTAGTGTTTTAAGGAACAGGTTAAAAAGAGAATCCTAATGTGATTTCTTGATAATGGGTGTGTTCCTTATCTTCTCCTAGTGTCTAAACTCTTCTCCATGGCTGGACCCCCAAATAATATTCCTTGACGTGCTAAGGGGTATCTAGAGAGTGGGATAGGTTTAATAACTACCCTAACCCTAACGCGTACCCTAACCCTAACACGTACCCTAATCCTAACCCGTACCCTAAACCGAGCCCTAACCCTCAAACTAACCCTAACCCTAACCCTAAACCATACCCTACGCCGTACCCGAACCCGTACCCGAACCCGTACCCTAACCGTACCCTAAAGCTAACCCTAACCCTAACCCTAACCCTAACCCTAAGCTACCCTTGACTGCTTCTGCCTCCAATAGATTTCCTAAGCACTAGTGTTTTAAGGAACAGGTTAAAAAGAGAATCCTAATGTGATTTCTTGATAATGGGTGTGTTCCTCATCTTCTCCTAGTGTCTAAACTCTTCTCCATGGCTGGACCCCCAAATAATATTCCTTGACGTGCTAAGGGTTATCTAGAGAGTGGGATAGGTTTAATAACTACCCTAACCCTAACGCGTACCCTAACCCTAACCCCTACCCTAACCCTAAGACGTACCCTAATCCTAACCCGTAACCTAAACCGAGCCCTAACCCTCAAACTAACCCTAACCCTAACCCTAACCCATACGCTACGCCATACCCGAACCCGTACCCGAACCCGTACACTAAGCCGTACCCTAACCCTAACCCTAACCCTAACCCTAAACCTAAACCTAACCCTAACCCTAAGCTACCCTTCACTGCTTCTGCCTCCAATAGATTTCCTAAGCACTAGTGTATTAAGGAACAGGTTAAGAAGAGAATCCTAATGTGATTTCAGGATAATGGGTGTGTTCCTTATCTTCTCCTACTGTCTAAACTCTTCTCCATGGCTGGACCCCCAAATAATATTCCTTGACGTGCTAAGGGGTATCTAGGGAGTGGGATAGGTTTAATAACTACCCTAACCCTAACGCGTACCCTAACCCTAACCCCTACCCTAACCCTAACACGAACCCTAATCCTAACCCGTACCCTAAACCGAGCCCTAACCTTCAAACTAACCCTAACCCTAACCCTAACCCATACCCTACGCCGTACACGAACCCGTACCCGAACCCGTACCCTAAGCCGTACCCTAACCCTAACCCTAACCCTAAGCTACCCTTGACTGCTTCTGCCTCCAATAGATTTCCTAAGCACTAGTGTTTTAAGGAACAGGTTAAAAAGAGAATCCTAATGTGATTTCTTGATAATGGGTGTGTTCCTTATCTTCTCCTAGTGTCTAAACTCTTCTCCATGGCTGGACACCCAAATAATATTCCTTGACGTGCTAAGGGGTATCTAGAGAGTGGGATAGGTTTAATAACTACCCTAACCCTAACGCGTACCCTAACCCTAAACCCTACCCTAACCCTAACACGTACCCTAATCCTAACCCGTACCCTACACCGAGCCCTAACCCTCAAACTAACCCTAACCCTAACCCTAACCCATATCGTACGCCATACCCAAACCCGTACCCGAACCCGTACCCGAACCCGTACCCTAAGCCGTACCCTAACCCAAACCCTAACCCTAAGCTACCCTTGACTGCTTCTCCCTCCAATAGATTTCCTAAGCACTAGTGTTTTAAGGAACAGGTTAAAAAGAGAATCCTAATGTGATTTATTGATAATGGGTGTGTTCCTTATCTTCTCCTAGTGTCTAAACTCTTCTCCATGGCTGGACACCCAAATAATATTCCTTGACGTGCTAAGGGGTATCTAGAGAGTGGGATAGGTTTAATAACTTCCCTAACCCTAACGCGTACCCTAACCCTAACCCCTAACCTAACCCTAACACGTACCGTAATCCTAACCCGTAACCTAAACCGAGCCCTAACCCTCAAACTAACACTAACCCTAAACCTAACCCATACCCTACGCCGTACAAGAACCCGTACCCGAACCCGTACCCGAACCCGTACCCTAAGCCGTACCCTAACCCTAACCCTAACCCTAAGCTACCCTTGACTGCTTCTGCCTCCAATAGATTTCCTAAGCACTAGTGTTTTAAGGAACAGGTTAAAAAGAGAATCCTAATGTGATTTCTTGATAATGGGTGTGTTCCTTATCTTCTCCTAGTGTCTAAACTCTTCTCCATGGCTGGACCCCCAAATAATATTCCTTGACGTGCTAAAGGGTATCTAGAGAGTGGGATAGGTTTAATAACTACCCTAACCCTAACGCGTACCCTAACCCTAACCCCTACCCTAACCCTAACACGAACCCTAATCCTAACCCGTACCCTAAACCGAGCCCTAACCTTCAAACTAACCCTAACCCTAACCCATACCCTACGCCGTACACGAACCCGTACCCGAAACCGTACCCTAAGCCGTACCCTAACCCTAACCCTAACCCTAAACCTAACCCTAACCCTAAGCTACCCTTGAATGCTTCTGCCTCCAATAGATTTCCTAAGCACTAGTGTTTTAAGGAACAGGTTAAACAGAGAATCCTAATGTGATTTCTTGATAATGGGTGTGTTCCCTATCTTCTCCTAGTGTCTAAACACTTCTCCATGGCTGGACACCCAAATAATATTCCTTGACGTGCTAAGGGGTATCTAGAGAGTGGGATAGGTTTAATAACTACCCTAACCCTAACGCGTACCCTAACCCTAACACGTACCCTAATCCTAACCCGTACCCTAAACCGAGCCCTAACCCTCAAACTAACCCTAACCCTAACCCTAAACCATACCCTACGCCGTACCCGAACCCGTACCCGAACCCGTACCCTAACCGTACCCTAAAGCTAACCCTAACCCTAACCCTAACCCTAACCCTAAGCTACCCTTGACTGCTTCTGCCTCCAATAGATTTCCTAAGCACTAGTGTTTTAAGGAACAGGTTAAAAAGAGAATCCTAATGTGATTTCTTGATAATGGGTGTGTTCCTCATCTTCTCCTAGTGTCTAAACTCTTCTCCATGGCTGGACCCCCAAATAATATTCCTTGACGTGCTAAGGGCTATCTAGGGAGTGGGATAGGTTTAATAACTACCCTAACCCTAACGCGTACCCTAACCGTAACCCCTACCCTAACCCTAAGACGTACCCTAATCCTAACCCGTAACCTAAACCGAGCCCTAACCCTCAAACTAACCCTAACCCTAACCCTAACCCATACCCTACGCCATACCCGAACCCGTACCCGAACCCGTACACTAAGCCGTACCCTAACCCTAACCGTAACCCTAACCCTAAACCTAAACCTAACCCTAACCCTAAGCTACCCTTGACTGCTTCTGCCTCCAATAGATTTCCTAAGCACTAGTGTATTAAGGAACAGGTTAAAAAGAGAATCCTAATGTGATTTCAGGATAATGGGTGTGTTCCTTATCTTCTCCTACTGTCTAAACTCTTCTCCATGGCTGGACCCCCAAATAATATTCCTTGACGTGCTAAGGGGTATCTAGGGAGTGGGATAGGTTTAATAACTACCCTAACCCTAACGCGTACCCTAACCCTAAACCCTACCCTAACCCTAACACGTACCCTAATCCTAACCCGTACCCTACACCGAGCCCTAACCCTCAAACTAACCCTAACCCTAACCCTAACCCATATCATACGCAATACCCAAACCCGTACCCGAACCCGTACCCGAACCCGTACCCTAAGCCGTACCCTAACCCAAACCCTAACCCTAAGCTACCCTTGACTGCTTCTGCCTCCAATAGATTTCCTAAGCACTAGTGTTTTAAGGAACAGGTTAAAAAGAGAATCCTAATGTGATTTATTGATAATGGGTGTGTTCCTTATCTTCTCCTAGTGTCTAAAATCTTCTCCATGGCTGGACCCCCAAATAATATTCCTTGACGTGCTAAAGGGTATCTAGAGAGTGGGATAGGTTTAATAACTACCCTAACCCTAACGCGTACCCTAACCCTAACCCCTACCCTAACCCTAACACGTACCCTAATCCTAACCCGTAACCTAAACCGAGCCCTAACCCTCAAACTAACCCTAACCCTAAACCTAACCCATACCCTACGCCGTACCCGAACCCGTACCCGAAACCGTACCCGAACCCGTACCCTAAGCCGTACCCTAACCCTAACCCTAACCCTAAGCTACCCTTGACTGCTTCTGCCTCCAATAGATTTCCTAAGCACTAGTGTTTTAAGGAACAGGTTAAAAAGAGAATCCTAATGTGATTTCTTGATAATGGGTGTGTTCCTTATCTTCTCCTAGTGTCTAAACTCTTCTCCATGGCTGGACCCCCAAATAATATTCCTTGACGTGCTAAGGGGTATCTAGAGAGTGGGATAGGTTTAATAACTACCCTAACCCTAACGCGTACCCTAACCCTAACCCCTACCCTAACCCTAACACGTACCCTAATCCTAACCCGTACCCTAAACCGAGCCCTAACCTTCAAACTAACCCTAACCCTAACCCACACCCTACGCCATACACGAACCCGTACCCGAAACCGTACCCTAAGCCGTACCCTAACCCTAACCCTAACCCTAAACCTAACCCTAACCCTAAGCTACCCTTGACTGCTTCTGCCTCCAATAGATTTCCTAAGCACTAGTGTTTTAAGGAACAGGTTAAAAAGAGAATCCTAATGTGATTTCTTGATAATGGGTGTGTTCCTTATCTTCTCCTAGTGTCTAAACTCTTCTCCATGGCTGGACCCCCAAATAATATTCCTTGACGTGCTAAGGGGTATCTAGAGAGTGGGATAGGTTTAATAACTACCCTAACCCTAACGCGTACCCTAACCCTAACACGTACCCTAATCCTAACCCGTACCCTAAACCGAGCCCTAACCCTCAAACTAACCCTAAACCTAACCCTAACCCATACCCTACGCCGTACCCGAACCCGTACCTGAACCCGTACCCTAAGCCGTACCCTAAAGCTAACCCTAACCCTAACCCTAACCCTAACCCTAAGCTACCCTTGACTACTTCTGCCTCCAATAGATTTCCTAAGCACTAGTGTTTTAAGGAACAGGTTAAAAATAGAATCCTAATGTGATTTCTTGATAATGGGTGTGTTCCTCATCTTCTCCTAGTGTCTAAACTCTTCTCCATGGCTGGACCCCCAAATAATATTCCTTGACGTGCTAAGGGTTATCTAGAGAGTGGGATAGGTTTAATAACTACCCTAACCCTAACGCGTACCCTAACCCTAACCCCTACCCTAACCCTAAGACGTACCCTAATCCTAACCCGTAACCTAAACCGAGCCCTAACCCTCAAACTAACCCTAACCCTAACCCTAACCCATACCCTACGCCATACCCGAACCCGTACCCGAACCCGTACACTAAGCCGTACCCTAACCCTAACCCTAACCCTAACCCTAAACCTAAACCTAACCCTAACCCTAAGCTACCCTTCACTGCTTCTGCCTCCAATAGATTTCCTAAGCACTAGTGTATTAAGGAACAGGTTAAGAAGAGAATCCTAATGTGATTTCAGGATAATGGGTGTGTTCCTTATCTTCTCCTACTGTCTAAACTCTTCTCCATGGCTGGACCCCCAAATAATATTCCTTGACGTGCTAAGGGGTATCTAGGGAGTGGGATAGGTTTAATAACTACCCTAACCCTAACGCGTACCCTAACCCTTACCCCTACCCTAACCCTAACACGAACCCTAATCCTAACCCGTACCCTAAACCGAGCCCTAACCTTCAAACTAACCCTAACCCTAACCCTAACCCATACCCTACGCCGTACACGAACCCGTACCCGAACCCGTACCCGAACCCGTACCCTAACCCTAACCCTAACCCTAAGCTACCCTTGACTGCTTCTGCCTCCAATAGATTTCCTAAGCACTAGTGTTTTAAGGAACAGGTTAAAAAGAGAATCCTAATGTGATTTCTTGATAATGGGTGTGTTCCTTATCTTCTCCTAGTGTCTAAACTCTTCTCCATGGCTGGACCCCCAAATAATATTCCTTGACGTGCTAAGGGGTATCTAGAGAGTGGGATAGGTTTAATAACTACCCTAACCCTAACGCGTACCCTAACCCTAACACGTACCCTAATCCTAACCCGTACCCTAAACCGAGCCCTAACCCTCAAACTAACCCTAACCCTAACCCTAAACCATACCCTACGCCGTACCCGAACCCGTACCCGAACCCGTACCCTAACCGTACCCTAAAGCTAACCCTAACCCTAACCCTAACCCTAACCCTAAGCTACCCTTGACTGCTTCTGCCTCCAATAGATTTCCTAAGCACTAGTGTTTTAAGGAACAGGTTAAAAAGAGAATCCTAATGTGATTTCTTGATAATGGGTGTGTTCCTCATCTTCTCCTAGTGTCTAAACTCTTCTCCATGGCTGGACCCCCAAATAATATTCCTTGACGTGCTAAGGGGTATCTAGAGAGTGGGATAGGTTTAATAACTACCCTAACCCTAACCCCTACCCTAACCCTAACACGTACCCTAATCCTAACCCGTACCCTACACCGAGCCCTAACCCTCAAACTAACCCTAACCCTAACCCTAACCCATATCGTACGCCATAACCAAACCCGTACCCGAACCCGTACCCGAACCCGTACCCTAAGCCGTACCCTAACCCAAACCCTAACCCTAAGCTACCCTTGACTGCTTCTGCCTCCAATAGATTTCCTAAGCACTAGTGTTTTAAGGAACAGGTTAAAAAGAGAATCCTAACGTGATTTATTGATAATGGGTGTGTTCCTTATCTTCTCCGAGTGTCTAAACTCTTCTCCATGGCTGGACCCCCAAATAATATTCCTTGACGTGCTAAGGGGTATCTAGAGAGTGGGATAGGTTTAATAACTACCCTAACCCTAACGCGTACCCTAACCCTAACACCTACCCTAACCCTAACACGTACCCTAATCCTAACCCGTAACCTAAACCGAGCCCTAACCCTCAAACTAACCCTAACCCTAAACCTAACCCATACCCTACGCCGTACCCGAACCCGTACCCGAACCCATACCCGAACCCGTACCCTAAGCCGTACCCTAACCCGAACCCTAACCCTAAGCTACCCTTGACTGCTTCTGCCTCCAATAGATTTCCTAAGCACTAGTGTTTTAAGGAACAGGTTAAAAAGAGAATCCTAATGTGATTTCTTGATAATGGGTGTGTTCCTTATCTTCTCCTAGTGTCTAAACTCTTCTCCATGGCTGGACCCCCCAATAATATTCCTTGACGTGCTAAGGGGTATCTAGAGAGTGGGATAGGTTTAATAACTACCCTAACCCTAACACGTACCCTAACCCTAACCCCTACCCTAACCCTAACACGTACCCTAATCCTAACCCGTACCCTAAACCGAGCCCTAACCTTCAAACTAACCCTAACCCTAACCCATACCCTACGCCGTACACGAACCCGTACCCGAAACCGTACCCTAAGCCGTACCCTAACCCTAACCCTAACCCTACACCTAACCCTAACCCTAAGCTACCCTTGACTGCTTCTGCCTCCAATAGATTTCCTAAGCACTAGTGTTTTAAGGAACAGGTTAAAAAGAGAATCCTAATGTGATTTCTTGATAATGGGTGTGTTCCTTATCTTCTCCTAGTGTCTAAACTCTTCTCCATGGCTGGACACCCAAATAATATTCCTTGACGTGCTAAGGGGTATCTAGAGAGTGGGATAGGTTTAATAACTACCCTAACCCTAACGCGTACCCTAACCCTAACACGAACCCTAATCCTAACCCGTACCCTAAACCGAGCCCTAACCCTCAAACTAACCCTAACCCTAACCCTAACCCTAACCCTAACCCTAACCCTAAGCTACCCTTCACTGCTTCTGCCTCCAATAGATTTCCTAAGCACTAGTGTTTTAAGGAACAGGTTAAAAAGAGAATCCTAATGTGATTTCTTGATAATGGGTGTGTTCCTCATCTTCTCCTACTGTCTAAATTCTTCTCCATGGCTGGACCCCCAAATAATATTCCTTGACGTGCTAAGGGTTATCTAGGGAGTGGGATAGGTTTAATAACTACCCTAACCCTAACGCGTACCCTAACCCTAACCCCTACCCTAACCCTAATACGAACCCTAATCCTAACCCATACCCTAAACCGAGCCCTAACCTTCAAACTAACCCTAACCCTAACCCTAACCCATACCCTACGCCATACACGAACCCGTACCCGAACCCGTACCCTAAGCCGTACCCTAACCCTAACCCTAACCCTAACCCTAACCCTAAGCTACCCTTGACTGCTTCTGCCTCCAATAGATTTCCTAAGCACTAGTGTTTTAAGGAACAGGTTAAAAAGAGAATCCTAATGTGATTTCTTGATAATGGGTGTGTTCCTTATCTTCTCCTAGTGTCTAAACTCTTCTCCATGGCTGGACACCCAAATAATATTCCTTGACGTGCTAAGGGGTATCTAGAGAGTGGGATAGGTTTAATAACTACCCTAACCCTAACGCGTACCCTAACCCTAACCCCTACCCTAACCCTAACATGTACCCTAATCCTAACCCGTACCCTACACCGAGCCCTAACCCTCAAACTAACCCTAACCCTAACCCTAACCCATATCGTATGCCATACCCAAACCCGTACCCGAACCCGTACCCGAACCCGTACCCTAAGCCGTACCCTAACCCAAACCCTAACCCTAAGCTACCCTTTACTGCTTCTGCCTCCGATAGATTTCCTAAGCACTAGTGTTTTAAGGAACAGATTCAAAAGAGAATCCTAATGTGATTTATTGATAATGGGTATGTTCCTTATCTTCTCCTAGTGTCTAAACTCTTCTCCATGGCTGGACCCCCAAATAATATTCCTTGACGTGCTAAGGGGTATCTAGAGAGTGGGATAGGTTTAATAACTACCCTAACCCTAACGCGTACCCTAACCCTAACCCCTACCCTAACCCTAACACGTACCCTAATCCTAACCCGTAACCTAAACCGAGCCCTAACCCTCAAACTAACCCTAACCCTAAACCTAACCCATACCCTACGCCGTACCCGAACCCGTACCCGAACCCGTACCCGAACCCGTACCCTAAGCCGTACCCTAACCCTAACCCTAACCCTAAGCTACCCTTGACTGCTTCTGCCTCCAATAGATTTCCTAAGCACTAGTGTTTTAAGGAACAGGTTAAAAAGAGAATCCTAATGTGATTTCTTGAT
Source organism: Eschrichtius robustus (assembly GCF_028021215.1). Classification (NCBI taxonomy): domain Eukaryota; kingdom Metazoa; phylum Chordata; class Mammalia; order Artiodactyla; family Eschrichtiidae; genus Eschrichtius; species Eschrichtius robustus. The sequence goes on from NW_027175202.1 coordinate 391,352, forward strand.
AATGGGTGTGTTCCTTATCTTCTCCTAGTGTCTAAACTCTTCTCCATGGCTGGACCCCCAAATAATATTCCTTGACGTGCTAAGGGGTATCTAGAGAGTGGGATAGGTTTAATAACTACCCTAACCCTAACGCGTACCCTAACCCTAACCCCTACCCTAACCCTAACACGTACCCTAATCCTAACCCGTACCCTAAACCGAGCCCTAACCTTCAAACTAACCCTAACCCTAACCCACACCCTACGCCATACACGAACCCGTACCCGAAACCGTACCCTAAGCCGTACCCTAACCCTAACCCTAACCCTAAACCTAACCCTAACCCTAAGCTACCCTTGACTGCTTCTGCCTCCAATAGATTTCCTAAGCACTAGTGTTTTAAGGAACAGGTTAAAAAGAGAATCCTAATGTGATTTCTTGATAATGGGTGTGTTCCTTATCTTCTCCTAGTGTCTAAACTCTTCTCCATGGCTGGACCCCCAAATAATATTCCTTGACGTGCTAAGGGGTATCTAGAGAGTGGGATAGGTTTAATAACTACCCTAACCCTAACGCGTACCCTAACCCTAACACGTACCCTAATCCTAACCCGTACCCTAAACCGAGCCCTAACCCTCAAACTAACCCTAAACCTAACCCTAACCCATACCCTACGCCGTACCCGAACCCGTACCTGAACCCGTACCCTAAGCCGTACCCTAAAGCTAACCCTAACCCTAACCCTAACCCTAACCCTAAGCTACCCTTGACTACTTCTGCCTCCAATAGATTTCCTAAGCACTAGTGTTTTAAGGAACAGGTTAAAAATAGAATCCTAATGTGATTTCTTGATAATGGGTGTGTTCCTCATCTTCTCCTAGTGTCTAAACTCTTCTCCATGGCTGGACCCCCAAATAATATTCCTTGACGTGCTAAGGGTTATCTAGAGAGTGGGATAGGTTTAATAACTACCCTAACCCTAACGCGTACCCTAACCCTAACCCCTACCCTAACCCTAAGACGTACCCTAATCCTAACCCGTAACCTAAACCGAGCCCTAACCCTCAAACTAACCCTAACCCTAACCCTAACCCATACGCTACGCCATACCCGAACCCGTACCCGAACCCGTACACTAAGCCGTACCCTAACCCTAACCCTAACCCTAACCCTAAACCTAAACCTAACCCTAACCCTAAGCTACCCTTCACTGCTTCTGCCTCCAATAGATTTCCTAAGCACTAGTGTATTAAGGAACAGGTTAAGAAGAGAATCCTAATGTGATTTCAGGATAATGGGTGTGTTCCTTATCTTCTCCTACTGTCTAAACTCTTCTCCATGGCTGGACCCCCAAATAATATTCCTTGACGTGCTAAGGGGTATCTAGGGAGTGGGATAGGTTTAATAACTACCCTAACCCTAACGCGTACCCAAACCCTAACCCCTACCCTAACCCTAACACGAACCCTAATCCTAACCCGTACCCTAAACCGAGCCCTAACCTTCAAACTAACCCTAACCCTAACCCTAACCCATACCCTACGCCGTACACGAACCCGTACCCGAACCCGTACCCTAAGCCGTACCCTAACCCTAACCCTAACCCTAAGCTACCCTTGACTGCTTCTGCCTCCAATAGATTTCCTAAGCACTAGTGTTTTAAGGAACAGGTTAAAAAGAGAATCCTAATGTGATTTCTTGATAATGGGTGTGTTCCTTATCTTCTCCTAGTGTCTAAACTCTTCTCCATGGCTGGACACCCAAATAATATTCCTTGACGTGCTAAGGGGTATCTAGAGAGTGGGATAGGTTTAATAACTACCCTAACCCTAACGCGTACCCTAACCCTAAACCCTACCCTAACCCTAACACGTACCCTAATCCTAACCCGTACCCTACACCGAGCCCTAACCCTCAAACTAACCCTAACCCTAACCCTAACCCATATCGTACGCCATACCCAAACCCGTACCCGAACCCGTACCCGAACCCGTACCCTAAGCCGTACCCTAACCCAAACCCTAACCCTAAGCTACCCTTGACTGCTTCTCCCTCCAATAGATTTCCTAAGCACTAGTGTTTTAAGGAACAGGTTAAAAAGAGAATCCTAATGTGATTTATTGATAATGGGTGTGTTCCTTATCTTCTCCTAGTGTCTAAACTCTTCTCCATGGCTGGACACCCAAATAATATTCCTTGACGTGCTAAGGGGTATCTAGAGAGTGGGATAGGTTTAATAACTTCCCTAACCCTAACGCGTACCCTAACCCTAACCCCTAACCTAACCCTAACACGTACCGTAATCCTAACCCGTAACCTAAACCGAGCCCTAACCCTCAAACTAACACTAACCCTAAACCTAACCCATACCCTACGCCGTACAAGAACCCGTACCCGAACCCGTACCCGAACCCGTACCCTAAGCCGTACCCTAACCCTAACCCTAACCCTAAGCTACCCTTGACTGCTTCTGCCTCCAATAGATTTCCTAAGCACTAGTGTTTTAAGGAACAGGTTAAAAAGAGAATCCTAATGTGATTTCTTGATAATGGGTGTGTTCCTTATCTTCTCCTAGTGTCTAAACTCTTCTCCATGGCTGGACCCCCAAATAATATTCCTTGACGTGCTAAAGGGTATCTAGAGAGTGGGATAGGTTTAATAACTACCCTAACCCTAACGCGTACCCTAACCCTAACCCCTACCCTAACCCTAACACGAACCCTAATCCTAACCCGTACCCTAAACCGAGCCCTAACCTTCAAACTAACCCTAACCCTAACCCATACCCTACGCCGTACACGAACCCGTACCCGAAACCGTACCCTAAGCCGTACCCTAACCCTAACCCTAACCCTAAACCTAACCCTAACCCTAAGCTACCCTTGAATGCTTCTGCCTCCAATAGATTTCCTAAGCACTAGTGTTTTAAGGAACAGGTTAAACAGAGAATCCTAATGTGATTTCTTGATAATGGGTGTGTTCCCTATCTTCTCCTAGTGTCTAAACACTTCTCCATGGCTGGACACCCAAATAATATTCCTTGACGTGCTAAGGGGTATCTAGAGAGTGGGATAGGTTTAATAACTACCCTAACCCTAACGCGTACCCTAACCCTAACACGTACCCTAATCCTAACCCGTACCCTAAACCGAGCCCTAACCCTCAAACTAACCCTAACCCTAACCCTAAACCATACCCTACGCCGTACCCGAACCCGTACCCGAACCCGTACCCTAACCGTACCCTAAAGCTAACCCTAACCCTAACCCTAACCCTAACCCTAAGCTACCCTTGACTGCTTCTGCCTCCAATAGATTTCCTAAGCACTAGTGTTTTAAGGAACAGGTTAAAAAGAGAATCCTAATGTGATTTCTTGATAATGGGTGTGTTCCTCATCTTCTCCTAGTGTCTAAACTCTTCTCCATGGCTGGACCCCCAAATAATATTCCTTGACGTGCTAAGGGCTATCTAGGGAGTGGGATAGGTTTAATAACTACCCTAACCCTAACGCGTACCCTAACCGTAACCCCTACCCTAACCCTAAGACGTACCCTAATCCTAACCCGTAACCTAAACCGAGCCCTAACCCTCAAACTAACCCTAACCCTAACCCTAACCCATACCCTACGCCATACCCGAACCCGTACCCGAACCCGTACACTAAGCCGTACCCTAACCCTAACCGTAACCCTAACCCTAAACCTAAACCTAACCCTAACCCTAAGCTACCCTTGACTGCTTCTGCCTCCAATAGATTTCCTAAGCACTAGTGTATTAAGGAACAGGTTAAAAAGAGAATCCTAATGTGATTTCAGGATAATGGGTGTGTTCCTTATCTTCTCCTACTGTCTAAACTCTTCTCCATGGCTGGACCCCCAAATAATATTCCTTGACGTGCTAAGGGGTATCTAGGGAGTGGGATAGGTTTAATAACTACCCTAACCCTAACGCGTACCCTAACCCTAAACCCTACCCTAACCCTAACACGTACCCTAATCCTAACCCGTACCCTACACCGAGCCCTAACCCTCAAACTAACCCTAACCCTAACCCTAACCCATATCATACGCAATACCCAAACCCGTACCCGAACCCGTACCCGAACCCGTACCCTAAGCCGTACCCTAACCCAAACCCTAACCCTAAGCTACCCTTGACTGCTTCTGCCTCCAATAGATTTCCTAAGCACTAGTGTTTTAAGGAACAGGTTAAAAAGAGAATCCTAATGTGATTTATTGATAATGGGTGTGTTCCTTATCTTCTCCTAGTGTCTAAACTCTTCTCCATGGCTGGACCCCCAAATAATATTCCTTGACGTGCTAAAGGGTATCTAGAGAGTGGGATAGGTTTAATAACTACCCTAACCCTAACGCGTACCCTAACCCTAACCCCTACCCTAACCCTAACACGTACCCTAATCCTAACCCGTAACCTAAACCGAGCCCTAACCCTCAAACTAACCCTAACCCTAAACCTAACCCATACCCTACGCCGTACCCGAACCCGTACCCGAAACCGTACCCGAACCCGTACCCTAAGCCGTACCCTAACCCTAACCCTAACCCTAAGCTACCCTTGACTGCTTCTGCCTCCAATAGATTTCCTAAGCACTAGTGTTTTAAGGAACAGGTTAAAAAGAGAATCCTAATGTGATTTCTTGATAATGGGTGTGTTCCTTATCTTCTCCTAGTGTCTAAACTCTTCTCCATGGCTGGACCCCCAAATAATATTCCTTGACGTGCTAAGGGGTATCTAGAGAGTGGGATAGGTTTAATAACTACCCTAACCCTAACGCGTACCCTAACCCTAACCCCTACCCTAACCCTAACACGTACCCTAATCCTAACCCGTACCCTAAACCGAGCCCTAACCTTCAAACTAACCCTAACCCTAACCCACACCCTACGCCATACACGAACCCGTACCCGAAACCGTACCCTAAGCCGTACCCTAACCCTAACCCTAACCCTAAACCTAACCCTAACCCTAAGCTACCCTTGACTGCTTCTGCCTCCAATAGATTTCCTAAGCACTAGTGTTTTAAGGAACAGGTTAAAAAGAGAATCCTAATGTGATTTCTTGATAATGGGTGTGTTCCTTATCTTCTCCTAGTGTCTAAACTCTTCTCCATGGCTGGACCCCCAAATAATATTCCTTGACGTGCTAAGGGGTATCTAGAGAGTGGGATAGGTTTAATAACTACCCTAACCCTAACGCGTACCCTAACCCTAACACGTACCCTAATCCTAACCCGTACCCTAAACCGAGCCCTAACCCTCAAACTAACCCTAAACCTAACCCTAACCCATACCCTACGCCGTACCCGAACCCGTACCTGAACCCGTACCCTAAGCCGTACCCTAAAGCTAACCCTAACCCTAACCCTAACCCTAACCCTAAGCTACCCTTGACTACTTCTGCCTCCAATAGATTTCCTAAGCACTAGTGTTTTAAGGAACAGGTTAAAAATAGAATCCTAATGTGATTTCTTGATAATGGGTGTGTTCCTCATCTTCTCCTAGTGTCTAAACTCTTCTCCATGGCTGGACCCCCAAATAATATTCCTTGACGTGCTAAGGGTTATCTAGAGAGTGGGATAGGTTTAATAACTACCCTAACCCTAACGCGTACCCTAACCCTAACCCCTACCCTAACCCTAAGACGTACCCTAATCCTAACCCGTAACCTAAACCGAGCCCTAACCCTCAAACTAACCCTAACCCTAACCCTAACCCATACCCTACGCCATACCCGAACCCGTACCCGAACCCGTACACTAAGCCGTACCCTAACCCTAACCCTAACCCTAACCCTAAACCTAAACCTAACCCTAACCCTAAGCTACCCTTCACTGCTTCTGCCTCCAATAGATTTCCTAAGCACTAGTGTATTAAGGAACAGGTTAAGAAGAGAATCCTAATGTGATTTCAGGATAATGGGTGTGTTCCTTATCTTCTCCTACTGTCTAAACTCTTCTCCATGGCTGGACCCCCAAATAATATTCCTTGACGTGCTAAGGGGTATCTAGGGAGTGGGATAGGTTTAATAACTACCCTAACCCTAACGCGTACCCTAACCCTTACCCCTACCCTAACCCTAACACGAACCCTAATCCTAACCCGTACCCTAAACCGAGCCCTAACCTTCAAACTAACCCTAACCCTAACCCTAACCCATACCCTACGCCGTACACGAACCCGTACCCGAACCCGTACCCGAACCCGTACCCTAACCCTAACCCTAACCCTAAGCTACCCTTGACTGCTTCTGCCTCCAATAGATTTCCTAAGCACTAGTGTTTTAAGGAACAGGTTAAAAAGAGAATCCTAATGTGATTTCTTGATAATGGGTGTGTTCCTTATCTTCTCCTAGTGTCTAAACTCTTCTCCATGGCTGGACCCCCAAATAATATTCCTTGACGTGCTAAGGGGTATCTAGAGAGTGGGATAGGTTTAATAACTACCCTAACCCTAACGCGTACCCTAACCCTAAACCCTACCCTAACCCTAACACGTACCCTAATCCTAACCCGTACCCTACACCGAGCCCTAACCCTCAAACTAACCCTAACCCTAACCCTAACCCATATCGTACGCCATACCCAAACCCGTACCCGAACCCGTACCCGAACCCGTACCCTAAGCCGTACCCTAACCCAAACCCTAACCCTAAGCTACCCTTGACTGCTTCTCCCTCCAATAGATTTCCTAAGCACTAGTGTTTTAAGGAACAGGTTAAAAAGAGAATCCTAATGTGATTTATTGATAATGGGTGTGTTCCTTATCTTCTCCTAGTGTCTAAACTCTTCTCCATGGCTGGACACCCAAATAATATTCCTTGACGTGCTAAGGGGTATCTAGAGAGTGGGATAGGTTTAATAACTACCCTAACCCTAACGCGTACCCTAACCCTAACCCCTAACCTAACCCTAACACGTACCCTAATCCTAACCCGTAACCTAAACCGAGCCCTAACCCTCAAACTAACACTAACCCTAAACCTAACCCATACCCTACGCCGTACAAGAACCCGTACCCGAACCCGTACCCGAACCCGTACCCTAAGCCGTACCCTAACCCTAACCCTAACCCTAAGCTACCCTTGACTGCTTCTGCCTCCAATAGATTTCCTAAGCACTAGTGTTTTAAGGAACAGGTTAAAAAGAGAATCCTAATGTGATTTCTTGATAATGGGTGTGTTCCTTATCTTCTCCTAGTGTCTAAACTCTTCTCCATGGCTGGACCCCCAAATAATATACCTTGACGTGCTAAAGGGTATCTAGAGAGTGGGATAGGTTTAATAACTACCCTAACCCTAACGCGTACCCTAACCCTAACCCCTACCCTAACCCTAACACGAACCCTAATCCTAACCCGTACCCTAAACCGAGCCCTAACCTTCAAACTAACCCTAACCCTAACCCATACCCTACGCCGTACACGAACCCGTACCCGAAACCGTACCCTAAGCCGTACCCTAACCCTAACCCTAACCCTAAACCTAACCCTAACCCTAAGCTACCCTTGAATGCTTCTGCCTCCAATAGATTTCCTAAGCACTAGTGTTTTAAGGAACAGGTTAAACAGAGAATCCTAATGTGATTTCTTGATAATGGGTGTGTTCCCTATCTTCTCCTAGTGTCTAAACACTTCTCCATGGCTGGACACCCAAATAATATTCCTTGACGTGCTAAGGGGTATCTAGAGAGTGGGATAGGTTTAATAACTACCCTAACCCTAACGCGTACCCTAACCCTAACACGTACCCTAATCCTAACCCGTACCCTAAACCGAGCCCTAACCCTCAAACTAACCCTAACCCTAACCCTAAACCATACCCTACGCCGTACCCGAAACCGTACCCGAACCTGTACCCTAACCGTACCCTAAAGCTAACCCTAACCCTAACCCTAACCCTAACCCTAAGCTACCCTTGACTGCTTCTGCCTCCAATAGATTTCCTAAGCACTAGTGTTTTAAGGAACAGGTTAAAAAGAGAATCCTAATGTGATTTCTTGATAATGGGTGTGTTCCTCATCTTCTCCTAGTGTCTAAACTCTTCTCCATGGCTGGACCCCCAAATAATATTCCTTGACGTGCTAAGGGCTATCTAGGGAGTGGGATAGGTTTAATAACTACCCTAACCCTAACGCGTACCCTAACTGTAACCCCTACCCTAACCCTAAGACGTACCCTAATCCTAACCCGTAACCTAAACCGAGCCCTAACCCTCAAACTAACCCTAACCCTAACCCTAACCCATACCCTACGCCATACCCGAACCCGTACCCGAACCCGTACACTAAGCCGTACCCTAACCCTAACCGTAACCCTAACCCTAAACCTAAACCTAACCCTAACCCTAAGCTACCCTTGACTGCTTCTGCCTCCAATAGATTTCCTAAGCACTAGTGTATTAAGGAACAGGTTAAAAAGAGAATCCTAATGTGATTTCAGGATAATGGGTGTGTTCCTTATCTTCTCCTACTGTCTAAACTCTTCTCCATGGCTGGACCCCCAAATAATATTCCTTGACGTGCTAAGGGGTATCTAGGGAGTGGGATAGGTTTAATAACTACCCTAACCCTAACGCGTACCCTAACCCTAAACCCTACCCTAACCCTAACACGTACCCTAATCCTAACCCGTACCCTACACCGAGCCCTAACCCTCAAACTAACCCTAACCCTAACCCTAACCCATATCGTACGCAATACCCAAACCCGTACCCGAACCCGTACCCGAACCCGTACCCTAAGCCGTACCCTAACCCAAACCCTAACCCTAAGCTACCCTTGACTGCTTCTGCCTCCAATAGATTTCCTAAGCACTAGTGTTTTAAGGAACAGGTTAAAAAGAGAATCCTAATGTGATTTATTGATAATGGGTGTGTTCCTTATCTTCTCCTAGTGTCTAAACTCTTCTCCATGGCTGGACCCCCAAATAATATTCCTTGACGTGCTAAAGGGTATCTAGGGAGTGGGATAGGTTTAATAACTACCCTAACCCTAACGCGTACCCTAACCCTAACCCCTACCCTAACCCTAACACGTACCCTAATCCTAACCCGTAACCTAAACCGAGCCCTAACCCTCAAACTAACCCTAACCCTAAACCTAACCCATACCCTACGCCGTACCCGAACCCGTACCCGAAACCGTACCCGAACCCGTACCCTAAGCCGTACCCTAACCCTAACCCTAACCCTAAGCTACCCTTGACTGCTTCTGCCTCCAATAGATTTCCTAAGCACTAGTGTTTTAAGGAACAGGTTAAAAAGAGAATCCTAATGTGATTTCTTGATAATGGGTGTGTTCCTTATCTTCTCCTAGTGTCTAAACTCTTCTCCATGGCTGGACCCCCAAATAATATTCCTTGACGTGCTAAGGGGTATCTAGAGAGTGGGATAGGTTTAATAACTACCCTAACCCTAACGCGTACCCTAACCCTAACCCCTACCCTAACCCTAACACGTACCCTAATCCTAACCCGTACCCTAAACCGAGCCCTAACCTTCAAACTAACCCTAACCCTAACCCACACCCTACGCCATACACGAACCCGTACCCGAAACCGTACCCTAAGCCGTACCCTAACCCTAACCCTAACCCTAAACCTAACCCTAACCCTAAGCTACCCTTGACTGCTTCTGCCTCCAATAGATTTCCTAAGCACTAGTGTTTTAAGGAACAGGTTAAAAAGAGAATCCTAATGTGATTTCTTGATAATGGGTGTGTTCCTTATCTTCTCCTAGTGTCTAAACTCTTCTCCATGGCTGGACCCCCAAATAATATTCCTTGACGTGCTAAGGGGTATCTAGAGAGTGGGATAGGTTTAATAACTACCCTAACCCTAACGCGTACCCTAACCCTAACACGTACCCTAATCCTAACCCGTACCCTAAACCGAGCCCTAACCCTCAAACTAACCCTAAACCTAACCCTAACCCATACCCTACGCCGTACCCGAACCCGTACCTGAACCCGTACCCTAAGCCGTACCCTAAAGCTAACCCTAACCCTAACCCTAACCCTAACCCTAAGCTACCCTTGACTACTTCTGCCTCCAATAGATTTCCTAAGCACTAGTGTTTTAAGGAACAGGTTAAAAATAGAATCCTAATGTGATTTCTTGATAATGGGTGTGTTCCTCATCTTCTCCTAGTGTCTAAACTCTTCTCCATGGCTGGACCCCCAAATAATATTCCTTGACGTGCTAAGGGTTATCTAGAGAGTGGGATAGGTTTAATAACTACCCTAACCCTAACGCGTACCCTAACCCTAACCCCTACCCTAACCCTAAGACGTACCCTAATCCTAACCCGTAACCTAAACCGAGCCCTAACCCTCAAACTAACCCTAACCCTAACCCTAACCCATACGCTACGCCATACCCGAACCCGTACCCGAACCCGTACACTAAGCCGTACCCTAACCCTAACCCTAACCCTAACCCTAAACCTAAACCTAACCCTAACCCTAAGCTACCCTTCACTGCTTCTGCCTCCAATAGATTTCCTAAGCACTAGTGTATTAAGGAACAGGTTAAGAAGAGAATCCTAATGTGATTTCAGGATAATGGGTGTGTTCCTTATCTTCTCCTACTGTCTAAACTCTTCTCCATGGCTGGACCCCCAAATAATATTCCTTGACGTGCTAAGGGGTATCTAGGGAGTGGGATAGGTTTAATAACTACCCTAACCCTAACGCGTACCCTAACCCTAACCCCTACCCTAACCCTAACACGAACCCTAATTCTAACCCGTACCCTAAACCGAGCCCTAACCTTCAAACTAACCCTAACCCTAACCCTAACCCATACCCTACGCCGTACACGAACCCGTACCCGAACCCGTACCCTAAGCCGTACCCTAACCCTAACCCTAACCCTAAGCTACCCTTGACTGCTTCTGCCTCCAATAGATTTCCTAAGCACTAGTGTTTTAAGGAACAGGTTAAAAAGAGAATCCTAATGTGATTTCTTGATAATGGGTGTGTTCCTTATCTTCTCCTAGTGTCTAAACTCTTCTCCATGGCTGGACCCCCAAATAATATTCCTTGACGTGCTAAGGGGTATCTAGAGAGTGGGATAGGTTTAATAACTACCCTAACCCTAACGCGTACCCTAACCCTAAACCCTACCCTAACCCTAACACGTACCCTAATCCTAACCCGTACCCTACACCGAGCCCTAACCCTCAAACTAACCCTAACCCTAACCCTAACCCATATCGTACGCCATACCCAAACCCGTACCCGAACCCGTACCCGAACCCGTACCCTAAGCCGTACCCTAACCCAAACCCTAACCCTAAGCTACCCTTGACTGCTTCTCCCTCCAATAGATTTCCTAAGCACTAGTGTTTTAAGGAACAGGTTAAAAAGAGAATCCTAATGTGATTTATTGATAATGGGTGTGTTCCTTATCTTCTCCTAGTGTCTAAACTCTTCTCCATGGCTGGACACCCAAATAATATTCCTTGACGTGCTAAGGGGTATCTAGAGAGTGGGATAGGTTTAATAACTACCCTAACCCTAACGCGTACCCTAACCCTAACCCCTAACCTAACCCTAACACGTACCCTAATCCTAACCCGTAACCTAAACCGAGCCCTAACCCTCAAACTAACACTAACCCTAAACCTAACCCATACCCTACGCCGTACAAGAACCCGTACCCGAACCCGTACCCGAACCCGTACCCTAAGCCGTACCCTAACCCTAACCCTAACCCTAAGCTACCCTTGACTGCTTCTGCCTCCAATAGATTTCCTAAGCACTAGTGTTTTAAGGAACAGGTTAAAAAGAGAATCCTAATGTGATTTCTTGATAATGGGTGTGTTCCTTATCTTCTCCTAGTGTCTAAACTCTTCTCCATGGCTGGACCCCCAAATAATATTCCTTGACGTGCTAAAGGGTATCTAGTGAGTGGGATAGGTTTAATAACTACCCTAACCCTAACGCGTACCCTAACCCTAACCCCTACCCTAACCCTAACACGAACCCTAATCCTAAACCGTACCCTAAACCGAGCCCTAACCTTCAAACTAACCCTAACCCTAACCCATACCCTACGCCGTACACGAACCCGTACCCGAAACCGTACCCTAAGCCGTACCCTAACCCTAACCCTAACCCTAAACCTAACCCTAACCCTAAGCTACCCTTGAATGCTTCTGCCTCCAATAGATTTCCTAAGCACTAGTGTTTTAAGGAACAGGTTAAACAGAGAATCCTAATGTGATTTCTTGATAATGGGTGTGTTCCCTATCTTCTCCTAGTGTCTAAACACTTCTCCATGGCTGGACACCCAAATAATATTCCTTGACGTGCTAAGGGGTATCTAGAGAGTGGGATAGGTTTAATAACTACCCTAACCCTAACGCGTACCCTAACCCTAACACGTACCCTAATCCTAACCCGTACCCTAAACCGAGCCCTAACCCTCAAACTAACCCTAACCCTAACCCTAAACCATACCCTACGCCGTACCCGAACCCGTACCCGAACCCGTACCCTAACCGTACCCTAAAGCTAACCCTAAACCTAACCCTAACCCTAACCCTAAGCTACCCTTGACTGCTTCTGCCTCCAATAGATTTCCTAAGCACTAGTGTTTTAAGGAACAGGTTAAAAAGAGAATCCTAATGTGATTTCTTGATAATGGGTGTGTTCCTCATCTTCTCCTAGTGTCTAAACTCTTCTCCATGGCTGGACCCCCAAATAATATTCCTTGACGTGCTAAGGGCTATCTAGGGAGTGGGATAGGTTTAATAACTACCCTAACCCTAACGCGTACCCTAACCGTAACCCCTACCCTAACCCTAAGACGTACCCTAATCCTAACCCGTAACCTAAACCGAGCCCTAACCCTCAAACTAACCCTAACCCTAACCCTAACCCATACCCTACGCCATACCCGAACCCGTACCCGAACCCGTACACTAAGCCGTACCCTAACCCTAACCGTAACCCTAACCCTAAACCTAAACCTAACCCTAACCCTAAGCTACCCTTGACTGCTTCTGCCTCCAATAGATTTCCTAAGCACTAGTGTTTTAAGGAACAGGTTAAAAAGAGAATCCTAATGTGATTTCAGGATAATGGGTGTGTTCCTTATCTTCTCCTACTGTCTAAACTCTTCTCCATGGCTGGACCCCCAAATAATATTCCTTGACGTGCTAAGGGGTATCTAGGGAGTGGGATAGGTTTAATAACTACCCTAACCCTAACGCGTACCCTAACCCTAAACCCTACCCTAACCCTAACACGTACCCTAATCCTAACCCGTACCCTACACCGAGCCCTAACCCTCAAACTAACCCTAACCCTAACCCTAACCCATATCGTACGCAATACCCAAACCCGTACCCGAACCCGTACCCGAACCCGTACCCTAAGCCGTACCCTAACCCAAACCCTAACCCTAAGCTACCCTTGACTGCTTCTGCCTCCAATAGATTTCCTAAGCACTAGTGTTTTAAGGAACAGGTTAAAAAGAGAATCCTAATGTGATTTCTTGATAATGGGTGTGTTCCTCATCTTCTCCTAGTGTCTAAACTCTTCTCCATGGCTGGACCCCCAAATAATATTCCTTGACGTGCTAAGGGGTATCTAGAGAGTGGGATAGGTTTAATAACTACCCTAACCCTAACGCGTACCCTAACCCTAACCCCTACCCTAACCCTAACACGTACCCTAATCCTAACCCGTAACCTAAACCGAGCCCTAACCCTCAAACTAACCCTAACCCTAACCCTAACCCATACCCTACGCCGTACCCGAACCCGTACCTGAACCCGTACCCTAAGCCGTACCCTAACCCTAACCCTAACCCTAAGCTACCCTTGACTGCTTCTGCCTCCAATAGATTTCCTAAGCACTAGTGTTTTAAGGAACAGGTTAAAAAGAGAATCCTAATGTGATTTCTTGATAATGGGTGTGTTCCTTATCTTCTCCTAGTGTCTAAACTCTTCTCCATGGCTGGACCCCCAAATAATATTCCTTGACGTGCTAAGGGGTATCTAGAGAGTGGGATAGGTTTAATAACTACCCTAACCCTAACGCGTACCCTAACCCTAACCCTACCCTAACCCTAACACGTACCCTAATCCTAACCCGTAACCTAAACCGAGCCCTAACCCTCAAACTAACACTAACCCTAAACCTAACCCATACCCTACGCTGTACCAGAACCCGTACCCGAAACCGTACCCGAACCCGTACCCTAAGCCGTACCCTAACCCTAACCCTAACCCTAAGCTACCCTTGACTGCTTCTGCCTCCAATAGATTTCCTAAGCACTAGTGTTTTAAGGAACAGGTTAAAAAGAGAATCCTAATGTGATTTCTTGATAATGGGTGTGTTCCTTATCTTCTCCTAGTGTCTAAACTCTTCTCCATGGCTGGACCCCCAAATAATATTCCTTGACGTGCTAAAGGGTATCTAGAGAGTGGGATAGGTTTAATAACTACCCTAAACCTAACGCGTACCCTAACCCTAACCCCTACCCTAACCCTAACACGAACCCTAATCCTAACCCGTACCCTAAACCGAGCCCTAACCTTCAAACTAACCCTAACCCTAACCCATACCCTACGCCGTACACGAACCCGTACCCGAAACCGTACCCTAAGCCGTACCCTAACCCTAACCCTAACCCTAAACCTAACCCTAACCCTAAGCTACCCTTGAATGCTTCTGCCTCCAATAGATTTCCTAAGCACTAGTGTTTTAAGGAACAGGTTAAAAAGAGAATCCTAATGTGATTTCTTGATAATGGGTGTGTTCCCTATCTTCTCCTAGTGTCTAAACACTTCTCCATGGCTGGACACACAAATAATATTCCTTGACGTGCTAAGGGGTATCTAGAGAGTGGGATAGGTTTAATAACTACCCTAACCCTAACGCGTACCCTAACCCTAACACGTACCCTAATCCTAACCCGTACCCTAAACCGAGCCCTAACCCTCAAACTAACCCTAACCCTAACCCTAACCCATACCCTACGCCGTACCCGAACCCGTACCCGAACCCGTACCCTAACCGTACCCTAAAGCTAACCCTAACCCTAACCCTAACCCTAACCCTAAGCTACCCTTGACTGCTTCTGCCTCCAATAGATTTCCTAAGCACTAGTGTTTTAAGGAACAGGTTAAAAAGAGAATCCTAATGTGATTTCTTGATAATGGGTGTGTTCCTCATCTTCTCCTAGTGTCTAAACTCTTCTCCATGGCTGGACCCCCAAATAATATTCCTTGACGTGCTAAGGGCTATCTAGGGAGTGGGATAGGTTTAATAACTACCCTAACCCTAACGCGTACCCTAACCGTAACCCCTACCCTAACCCTAAGACGTACCCTAATCCTAACCCGTAACCTAAACCGAGCCCTAAACCTCAAACTAACCCTAACCCTAACCCTAACCCATACCCTACGCCATACCCGAACCCGTACCCGAACCCGTACACTAAGCCGTACCCTAACCCTAACCGTAACCCTAACCCTAAACCTAAACCTAACCCTAACCCTAAGCTACCCTTGACTGCTTCTGCCTCCAATAGATTTCCTAAGCACTAGTGTATTAAGGAACAGGTTAAAAAGAGAATCCTAATGTGATTTCAGGATAATGGGTGTGTTCCTTATCTTCTCCTACTGTCTAAACTCTTCTCCATGGCTGGACCCCCAAATAATATTCCTTGACGTGCTAAGGGGTATCTAGGGAGTGGGATAGGTTTAATAACTACCCTAACCCTAACGGGTACCCTAACCTTAAACCCTACCCTAACCCTAACACGTACCCTAATCCTAACCCGTACCCTACACCGAGCCCTAACCCTCAAACTAACCCTAACCCTAACCCTAACCCATATCGTACGCCATACCCAAACCCGTACCCGAACCCGTACCCGAACCCGTACCCTAAGCCGTACCCTAACCCAAACCCTAACCCTAAGCTACCCTTGACTGCTTCTGCCTCCAATAGATTTCCTAAGCACTAGTGTTTTAAGGAACAGGTTAAAAAGAGAATCCTAATGTGATTTATTGATAATGGGTGTGTTCCTTATCTTCTCCTAGTGTCTAAACTCTTCTCCATGGCTGGACCCCCAAATAATATTCCTTGACGTGCTAAAGGGTATCTAGAGAGTGGGATAGGTTTAATAACTACCCTAACCCTAACGCGTACCCTAACCCTAACCCCTACCCTAACCCTAACACGTACCCTAATCCTAACCCGTAACCTAAACCGAGCCCTAACCCTCAAACTAACCCTAACCCTAAACCTAACCCATACCCTACGCCGTACCCGAACCCGTAACCGAACCCGTACCCGAACCCGTACCCTAAGCCGTACCCTAACCCTAACCCTAACCCTAAGCTACCCTTGACTGCTTCTGCCTCCAATAGATTTCCTAAGCACTAGTGTTTTAAGGAACAGGTTAAAAAGAGAATCCTAATGTGATTTCTTGATAATGGGTGTGTTCCTTATCTTCTCCTAGTGTCTAAACTCTTCTCCATGGCTGGACCCCCAAATAATATTCCTTGACGTGCTAAGGGGTATCTAGAGAGTGGGATAGGTTTAATAACTACCCTAACCCTAACGCGTACCCTAACCCTAACCCGTACCCTAACCCTAACACGTAACCTAATCCTAACCCGTACCCTAAACCGAGCCCTAACCTTCAAACTAACCCTAACCCTAACCCATACCCTACGCCGTACACGAACCCGTACCCGAAACCGTACCCTAAGCCGTACCCTAACCCTAACCCTAACCCTAAACCTAACCGTAACCCTAAGCTACCCTTGACTGCTTCTGCCTCCAATAGATTTCCTAA
The DNA here is from genome assembly GCF_028021215.1 of Eschrichtius robustus. Taxonomy (NCBI): domain Eukaryota; kingdom Metazoa; phylum Chordata; class Mammalia; order Artiodactyla; family Eschrichtiidae; genus Eschrichtius; species Eschrichtius robustus. The sequence continues at coordinate 408,166 of NW_027175202.1, forward strand.
GCACTAGTGTTTTAAGGAACAGGTTAAAAAGAGAATCCTAATGTGATTTCTTGATAATGGGTGTGTTCCTTATCTTCTCCTAGTGTCTAAACTCTTCTCCATGGCTGGACACCCAAATAATATTCCTTGACGTGCTAAGGGGTATCTAGAGAGTGGGATAGGTTTAATACCTACCCTAAACCTAACGCGTACCCTAACCCTAACACGTACCCTAATCCTAACCCGTACCCTAAACCGAGCCCTAACCCTCAAACTAACCCTAACCCTAACCCTAACCCATACCCTACGCCGTAAGCGAACCCGTACCCGAACCCGTACCCTAAGCCGAACCCTAAAGCTAACCCTAACACTAACCCTAACCCTAACCCTAAGATACCCTTGACTGCTTCTGCCTCCAAAAGATTTCCTAAGCACTAGTGTTTTAAGGAACAGGTTAAAAAGAGAATCCTAATGTGATTTCTTGATAATGGGTGCGTTCCTCATCTTCTCCTACTGTCTAAATTCTTCCCCATGGCTGGACCCCCAAATAATATTCCTTGACGTGCTAAGGGATATCTAGGGAGTGGGATAGGTTTAATAACTACCCTAACCCTAACGCGTACCCTAACCCTAACACCTACCCTAACCCTAACACGAACCCTAATCCTAACCCGTACCCTAAACCGAGCCCTAACCTTCAAACTAACCCTAACCCTAACCCTAACCCATACCCTACGCCATACACGAACCCGTACCCGAACCCGTACCCTAAGCCGTACCCTAACCCTAACCCTAACCCTAACCCTAACCCTAAGCTACCCTTGACTGCTTCTGCCTCCAATAGATTTCCTAAGCACTAGTGTTTTAAGGAACAGGTTAAAAAGAGAATCCTAATGTGATTTCTTGATAATGGGTGTGTTCCTTATCTTCTCCTAGTGTCTAAACTCTTCTCCATGGCTGGACACCCAAATAATATTCCTTGACGTGCTAAGGGGTATCTAGAGAGTGGGATAGGTTTAATAACTACCCTAACCCTAACGCGTACCCTAACCCTAACCCCTACCCTAACCCTAACACGTACCCTAATCCTAACCCGTACCCTACACCGAGCCCTAACCCTCAAACTAACCCTAACCCTAACCCTAACCCATATCGTATGCCATACCCAAACCCGTACCCGAACCCGTACCCGAACCCGTACCCTAAGCCGTACCCTAACCCAAACCCTAACCCTAAGCTACCCTTGACTGCTTCTGCCTCCAATAGATTTCCTAAGCACTAGTGTTTTAAGGAACAGGTTAAAAAGAGAATCCTAATGTGATTTCTTGATAATGGGTGTGTTCCTCATCTTCTCCTAGTGTCTAAACTCTTCTCCATGGCTGGACCCCCAAATAATATTCCTTGACGTGCTAAGGGGTATCTAGAGAGTGGGATAGGTTTAATAACGACCCTAACCCTAACGCGTACCCTAACCCTAACCCCTACCCTAACCCTAACACGTACCCTAATCCTAACCCGTACCCTAAACCGAGCCCTAACCTTCAAACTAACCCTAACCCTAACCCATACCCTACGCCATACACGAACCCGTACCCGAAACCGTACCCTAAGCCGTACCCTAACCCTAACCCTAACCCTAAACCTAACCCTAACCCTAAGCTACCCTTGACTGCTTCTGCCTCCAATAGATTTCGTAAGCACTAGTGTTTTAAGGAACAGGTTAAAAAGAGAATCCTAATGTGATTTCTTGATAATGGGTGTGTTCCTTATCTTCTCCTACTGTCTAAACTCTTCTCCATGGCTGGACCCCCAAATAATATTCCTTGACGTGCTAAGGGGTATCTAGAGAGTGGGATAGGTTTAATAACTACCCTAACCCTAACGCGTACCCTAACCCTAACCCCTACCCTAACCCTAACACGTACCCTAATCCTAACCCGTACCCTAAACCGAGCCCTAACCTTCAAACTAACCCTAACCCTAACCCATACCCTACGCCATACACGAACCCGTACCCGAAACCGTACCCTAAGCCGTACCCTAACCCTAACCCTAACCCTAAACCTGACCCTAACCCTAAGCTACCCTTGAATGCTTCTGCCTCCAATAGATTTCCTAAGCACTAGTGTTTTAAGGAACAGGTTAAAAAGAGAATCCTAATGTGATTTCTTGATAATGGGTGTGTTCCTTATCTTCTCCTAGTGTCTAAACTCTTCTCCATGGCTGGACACCCAAATAATATTCCTTGACGTGCTAAGGGGTATCTAGAGAGTGGGATAGGTTTAATAACTACCCTAACCCTAACGCGTAACCTAACCCTAACACGTACACTAATCCTAACCCGTACCCTAAACCGAGCCCTAACCCTCAAACTAACCCTAACCCTAACCCTAACCCATACCCTACGCCATACCCGAACCCGTACCCGAACCCGTACCCTAAGCCGTACCCTAAAGCTAACCCTAACCCTAACCCTAACCCTAACCCTAAGCTACCCTTGACTGCTTCTGCCTCCAATAGATTTCCTAAGCACTAGTGTTTTAAAGAACAGGTTAAAAAGAGAATCCTAATGTGATTTCTTGATAATGGGTGTGTTCCTTATCTTCTCCTAGTGTCTAAACTCTTCTCCATGGCTGGACCCCCAAATAATATTCCTTGACGTGCTAAGGGGTATCTAGAGAGTGGGATAGGTTTAATAACTACCCTAACCCTAACGCGTACCCTAACCCTAAACCCTACCCTAACCCTAACATGTACCCTAATCCTAACCCGTACCCTACACCGAGCCCTAACCCTCAAAGTAACCCTAACCCTAACCCTAACCCATATCGTACGCCATACCCAAACCCGTACCCGAACCCGTACCCGAACCCGTACCCTAAGCCGTACCCTAACCCAAACCCTAACCCTAAGCTACCCTTGACTGCTTCTGCCTCCAATAGATTTCCTAAGCACTAGTGTTTTAAGGAACAGGTTAAAAAGAGAATCCTAATGTGATTTATTGATAATGGGTGTGTTCCTTATCTTCTCCTAGTGTCTAAACTCTTCTCCATGGCTGGACACCCAAATAATATTACTTGACGTGCTAAGGGGTATCTAGAGAGTGGGATAGGTTTAATAACTACCCTAACCCTAACGCGTACCCTAACCCTAACCCCTACCCTAACCCTAACACGTACCATAATCCTAACCAGTAACCTAAACCGAGCCCTAACCCTCAAACTAACCCTAACCCTAAACCTAACCCATACCCTACGCCGTACCCGAACCCGTACCCGAACCCGTACCCGAACCCGTACCCTAAGCCGTACCCTAACCCTAACCCTAACCCTAAGCTACCCTTGACTGCTTCTGCCTCCAATAGATTTCCTAAGCACTAGTGTTTTAAGGAACAGGTTAAAAAGAGAATCCTAATGTGATTTCTTGATAATGGGTGTGTTCCTTACCTTCTCCTAGTGTCTAAACTCTTCTCCATGGCTGGACCCCCAAATAATATTCCTTGACGTGCTAAAGGGTATCTAGAGAGTGGGATAGGTTTAATAACTACCCTAACCCTAACGCGTACCCTAACCCTAACCCCTACCCTAACCGTAACACGTACCCTAACCCTAAACCCTACCCTAACCCTAACACGTACCCTAATCCTATCCCGTACCCTAAACCGAGCCCTAACCTTCAAACTAACCCTAACCCTAACCCATACCCTACGCCGTACACGAACCCGTACCCGAAACCGTACCCTAAGCCGTACCCTAACCCTAACCCTAACCCTAAACCTAACCCTAACCCTAAGCTACCCTTGACTGCTTCTGCCTCCAATAGATTTCCTAAGCACTAGTGTTTTAAGGAACAGGTTAAAAAGAGAATCCTAATGTGATTTCTTGATAATGGGTGTGTTCCTTATCTTCTCCTAGTGTCTAAACACTTCTCCATGGCTGGACACCCAAATAATATTCCTTGACGTGCTAAGGGGTATCTAGAGAGTGGGATAGGTTTAATAACTACCCTAACCCTAACGCGTACCCTAACCCTAACACGTACCCTAATCCTAACCTGTACCCTAAACCGAGCCCTAACCCTCAAACTAACCCTAACCCTAACCCTAACCCATACCCTACGCCGTACCCGAACCCGTACCCGAACCCGTACCCTAAGCCGTACCCTAAAGCTAACCCTAACCCTAACCCTAACCCTAACCCTAAGCTACCCTTGACTGCTTCTGCCTCCAATAGATTTCCTAAGCACTAGTGTTTTAAGGAACAGGTTAAAAAGAGAATCCTAATGTGATTTCTTGATAATGGGTGTGTTCCTCATCTTCTCCTAGTGTCTAAACTCTTCTCCATGGCTGGACCCCCAAATAATATTCCTTGACGTGCTAAGGGCTATCTAGGGAGTGGGATAGGTTTAATAACTACCCTAACCCTAACGCGTACCCTAACCCTAACCCCTACCCTAACCCTAAGACGTACACTAATCCTAACCCGTAACCTAAACCGAGCCCTAACCCTCAAACTAACCCTAACCCTAACCCTAACCCATACCCTACGCCATACCCGAACCCGTACCCGAACCCGTACACTAAGCCGTACCCTAACCCTAACCGTAACCCTAACCCTAAACCTAAACCTAACCCTAACCCTAAGCTACCCTTGACTGCTTCTGCCTCCAATAGATTTCCTAAGCACTAGTGTATTAAGGAACAGGTTAAAAAGAGAATCCTAATGTGATTTCAGGATAATGGGTGTGTTCCTTATCTTCTCCTACTGTCTAAACTCTTCTCCATGGCTGGACCCCCAAATAATATTCCTTGACGTGCTAAGGGGTATCTAGGGAGTGGGATAGGTTTAATAACTACCCTAACCCTAACGCGTACCCTAACCCTAACCCCTACCCTAACCCTAACACGTACCCTAATCCTAACCCGTACCCTACACCGAGCCCTAACACTCAAACTAACCCTAACCCTAACCCTAACCCATATCGTACGCCATACCCAAACCCGTACCCGAACCCGTACCCGAACCCGTACCCTAAGCCGTACCCTAACCCAAACCCTAACCCTAAGCTACCCTTGACTGCTTCTGCCTCCAATATATTTCCTAAGCACTAGTGTTTTAAGGAACAGGTTAAAAAGAGAATCCTAATGTGATTTATTGATAATGGGTGTGTTCCTTATCTTCTCCTAGTGTCTAAACTCTTCTCCATGGCTGGACCCCCAAATAATATTCCTTGACGTGCTCAGGGGTATCTAGAGAGTGGGATAGGTTTAATAACTACCCTAACCCTAACGCGTACCCTAACCCTAACCCCTACCCTAACCCTAACACGTACCCTAATCCTAACCCGTAACCTAAACTGAGCCCTAACCCTCAAACTAACCCTAACCCTAAACCTAACCCATACCCTACGCCGTACCCGAACCAGTACCCTAAGCCGTACCCTAACCCTAACCCTAACCCTAAGCTACCCTTGACTGCTTCTGCCTCCAATAGATTTCCTAAGCACTAGTGTTTTAAGGAACAGGTTAAAAAGAGAATCCTAATGTGATTTCTTGATAATGGGTGTGTTCCTTATCTTCTCCTAGTGTCTAAACTCTTCTCCATGGCTGGACCCCCAAATAATATTCCTTGACGTGCTAAGGGGTATCTAGAGAGTGGGATAGGTTTAATAACTACCCTAACCCTAACGCGTACCCTAACCCTAACCCCTACCCTAACCCTAACACGTACCCTAATCCTAACCCGTACCCTAAACCGAGCCCTAACCTTCAAACTAACCCTAACCCTAACCCATACCCTACGCCGTACACGAACCCGTACCCGAAACCGTACCCTAAGCCGTACCCTAACCCTAACCCTAACCCTAAACCTAACCGTAACCCTAAGCTACCCTTGACTGCTTCTGCCTCCAATAGACTTCCTAAGCACTAGTGTTTTAAGGAACAGGTTAAAAAGAGAATCCTAATGTGATTTCTTGATAATGGGTGTGTTCCTTATCTTCTCCTAGTGTCTAAACTCTTCTCCATGGCTGGACACCCAAATAATATTCCTTGACGTGCTAAGGGGTATCTAGAGAGTGGGATAGGTTTAATAACTACCCTAACCCTAACGCGTACCCTAACCCTAACCCGTACCCTAATCCTAACCCGTACCCTAAACCGAGCCCTAACCCTCAAACTAACCCTAAACCTAACCCTAACCCATACCCTACGCCGTACCCGAACCCGTACCCGAACCCGTACCCTAAGCCGAACCCTAAAGCTAACCCTAACCCTAACCCTAACCCTAACCCTAAGCTACCCTTGACTGCTTCTGCCTCCAAAAGATTTCCTAAGCACTAGTGTTTTAAGGAACAGGTTAAAAAGAGAATCCTAATGTGATTTCTTGATAATGGGTGTGTTCCTCATCTTCTCCTACTGTCTAAATTCTTCTCCATGGCTGGACCCCCAAATAATATTCCTTGACGTGCTAAGGGGTATCTAGGGAGTGGGATAGGTTTAATAACTACCCTAACCCTAACGCGTACCCTAACCCTAACCCCTACCCTAACCCTAACACGAACCCTAATCCTAACCCGTACCCTAAACCGAGCCCTAACCTTCAAACTAACCCTAACCCTAACCCTAACCCATACCCTACGCCATACAGGAACCCGTACCCGAACCCGTACCCTAAGCCGTACCCTAACCCTAACCCTAACCCTAACCCTAACCCTAAGCTACCCTTGACTGCTTCTGCCTCCAATAGATTTCCTAAGCACTAGTGTTTTAAGGAACAGGTTAAAAAGAGAATCCTAATGTGATTTCTTGATAATGGGTGTGTTCCTTATCTTCTCCTAGTGTCTAAACTCTTCTCCATGGCTGGACACCCAAATAATATTCCTTGACGTGCTAAGGGGTATCTAGAGAGTGGGATAGGTTTAATAACTACACTAACCCTAACGCGTACCTTAACCCTAACCCCTACCCTAACCCTAACACGTACCCTAATACTAACCCGTACCCTACACCGAGCCCTAACCCTCAAACTAACCCTAACCCTAACCCTAACCCATATCGTATGCCATACCCAAACCCGTACCCGAACCCGTACCCTAAGCCGTACCCTAACCCAAACCCTAACCCTAAGCTACCCTTGACTTCTTCTGCCTCCAATAGATTTCCTAAGCACTAGTGTTTTAAGGAACAGGTAAAAAAGAGAATCCTAATGTGATTTATTGATAATGGGTGTGTTCCTTATCTTCTCCTAGTGTCTAAACTCTTCTCCATGGCTGGACCCCCAAATAATATTCCTTGACGTGCTAAGGGGTATCTAGAGAGTGGGATAGGTTTAATAACTACCCTAACCCTAACGCGTACCCTAACCCTAACCCCTACCCTAACCCTAACACGTACCCTAATCCTAACCCGTAACCTAAACCGAGCCCTAACCCTCAAACTAACCCTAAACCTAACCCATACCCTACGCCGTACCCGAACCCGTACCCGAACCCGTACCCTAAGCCGTACCCTAACCCCAACCCTAACCCTAAGCTACCCTTGACTGCTTCTGCCTCCAATAGATTTCCTAAGCACTAGTGTTTTAAGGAACAGGTTAAAAAGAGAATCCTAATGTGATTTCTTGATAATGGGTGTGTTCCTTATCTTCTCCTAGTGTCTAAACTCTTCTCCATGGCTGGACCCCCAAATAATATTCCTTGACGTGCTAAGGGGTATCTAGAGAGTGGGATAGGTTTAATAACTACCCTAACCCTAACTCGTACCCTAACCCTAACCCCTACCCTAACCCTAACACGTAAACTAATCCTAACCCGTACCCTAAACCGAGCCCTAACCTTCAAACTAACCCTAACCCTAACCCATACCCTACGCCATACACGAACCCGTACCCGAAACCGTACCCTAAGCCGTACCCTAACCCTAACCCTAACCCTAAACCTAACCCTAACCCTAAGCTACCCTTGACTGCTTCTGCCTCCAATAGATTTCCTAAGCACTAGTGTTTTAAGGAACAGGTTAAAAAGAGAATCCTAATGTGATTTCTTGATAATGGGTGTGTTCCTTATCTTCTCCTAGTGTCTAAACTCTTCTCCATGGCTGGACCCCCAAATAATATTCCTTGACGTGCTAAGGGGTATCTAGAGAGTGGGATAGGTTTAATAACTACCCTAACCCTAACGCGTACCCTAACCCTAACACGTACCCTAATCCTAACCCGTACCCTAAACCGAGCCCTAACCCTCAAACTAACCCTAAACCTAACCCTAACCCATACCCTACGCCGTACCCGAACCCGTACCCGAACCCGTACCCTAAGCCGTACCCTAAAGCTAACCCTAACCCTAACCCTAACCCTAACCCTAAGCTACCCTTGACTGCTTCTGCCTCCAATAGATTTCCTAAGCACTAGTGTTTTAAGGAACAGGTTAAAAAGAGAATCCTAATGTGATTTATTGATAATGGGTGTGTTCCTTATCTTCTCCTAGTGTCTAAACTCTTCTCCATGGCTGGACACCCAAATAATATTCCTTGACGTGCTAAGGGGTATCTAGAGAGTGGGATAGGTTTAATAACTACCCTAACCGTAACGCGTACCCTAACCCTAAACCCTACCCTAACCCTAACACGTACCCTAATCCTAACCCGTAACCTAAACCGAGCCCTAACCCTCAAACTAACCCTAACCCTAAACCTAACCCATAACCTACGCCGTACCCGAACCCGTACCCGAACCCGTACCCGAACCCGTACCCTAAGCCGTACCCTAACCCTAACCCTAACCCTAAGCTACCCTTGACTGCTTCTGCCTCCAATAGATTTCCTAAGCACTAGTGTTTTAAGGAACAGGTTAAAAAGAGAATCCTAATGTGATTTCTTGATAATGGGTGTGTTCCTTATCTTCTCCTAGTGTCTAAACTCTTCTCCAAGGCTGGACCCCCAAATAATATTCCTTGACGTGCTAAAGGGTATCTAGAGAGTGGGATAGGTTTAATAACTACCCTAACCCTAACGCGTACCCTAACCCTAACCCCTACCCTAACCCTAACACGTACCCTAATCCTAACCCGTACCCTAAACCGAGCCCTAACCTTCAAACTAACCCTAACCCTAACCCATACCCTACGCCGTACACGAACCCGTACCCGAAACCGTACCCTAAGCCGTACCCTAACCCTAACCCTAACCCTAAACCTAACCCTAACCCTAAGCTACCCTTGACTGCTTCTGCCTCCAATAGATTTCCTAAGCACTAGTGTTTTAAGGAACAGGTTAAAAAGAGAATCCTAATGTGATTTCTTGATAATGGGTGTGTTCCATATCTTCTCCTAGTGTCTAAACACTTCTCCATGGCTGGACACCCAAATAATATTCCTTGACGTGCTAAGGGGTATCTAGAGAGTGGGATAGGTTTAATAACTACCCTAACCCTAACGCGTACCCTAACCCTGACACGTACCCTAATCCTAACCCGTACCCTAAACCGAGCCCTAACCCTCAAACTAACCCTAACCCTAACCCTAACCCACACCCTACGCCGTACCCGAACCCGTACCCGAACCCGTACCCTAAGCCGAACCCTAAAGCTAACCCTAACCCTAACCCTAACCCTAACCCTAAGCTACCCTTGACTGCTTCTGCCTCCAATAGATTTCCTAAGCACTAGTGTTTTAAGGAACAGGTTAAAAAGAGAATCCTAATGTGATTTCTTGATAATGGGTGTGTTCCTCATCTTCTCCTAGTGTCTAAACTCTTCTCCATGGCTGGACCCCCAAATAATATTCCTTGACGTGCTAAGGGCTATCTAGGGAGTGGGATAGGTTTAATAACTACCCTAACCCTAACGCGTACCCTAACCCTAACCCCTACCCTAACCCTAAGACGTACCCTAATCCTAACCCGTATCCTAAACCGAGCCCTAACCCTCAAACTAACCCTAACCCTAACCCTAACCCATACCCTACGCCATACCCGAACCCGTACCCGAACCCGTACACTAAGCCGTACCCTAACCCTAACCGTAACCCTAACCCTAAACCTAAACCTAACCCTAACCCTAAGCTACCCTTGACTGCTTCTGCCTCCAATAGATTTCCTAAGCACTAGTGTATTAAGGAACAGGTTAAAAAGAGAATCCTAATGTGATTTCAGGATAATGGGTGTGTTCCTTATCTTCTCCTACTGTCTAAACTCTTCTCCATGGCTGGACCCCCAAATAATATTCCTTGACGTGCTAAGGGGTATCTAGGGAGTGGGATAGGTTTAATAACTACCCTAACCCTAACGCGTACCCTAACCCTAACCCCTACCCTAACCCTAACACGTACCCTAATCCTAACCCGTAACCTAAACCGAGCCCTAACCCTCAAACTAACCCTAAACCTAACCCATACCCTACGCCGTACCCGAACCCGTACCCGAACCCGTACCCTAAGCCGTACCCTAACCCCAACCCTAACCCTAAGCTACCCTTGACTGCTTCTGCCTCCAATAGATTTCCTAAGCACTAGTGTTTTAAGGAACAGGTTAAAAAGAGAATCCTAATGTGATTTCTTGATAATGGGTGTGTTCCTTATCTTCTCCTAGTGTCTAAACTCTTCTCCATGGCTGGACCCCCAAATAATATTCCTTGACGTGCTAAGGGGTATCTAGAGAGTGGGATAGGTTTAATAACTACCCTAACCCTAACGCGTACCCTAACCCTAACCCCTACCCTAACCCTAACACGTACCCTAATCCTAACCCGTACCCTAAACCGAGCCCTAACCTTCAAACTAACCCTAACCCTAACCCATACCCTACGCCATACACGAACCCGTACCCGAAACCGTACCCTAAGCCGTACCCTAACCCTAACCCTAACCCTAAACCTAACCCTAACCCTAAGCTACCCTTGACTGCTTCTGCCTCCAATAGATTTCCTAAGCACTAGTGTTTTAAGGAACAGGTTAAAAAGAGAATCCTAATGTGATTTCTTGATAATGGGTGTGTTCCTTATCTTCTCCTAGTGTCTAAACTCTTCTCCATGGCTGGACACCCAAATAATATTCCTTGACGTGCTAAGGGGTATCTAGAGAGTGGGATAGGTTTAATAACTACCCTAACCCTAACGCGTACCCTAACCCTAACACGTACCCTAATCCTAACCCGTACCCTAAACCGAGCCCTAACCCTCAAACTAACCCTAAACCTAACCCTAACCCATACCCTACGCCGTACCCGAACCCGTACCCGAACCCGTACCCTAAGCCGTACCCTAAAGCTAACCCTAACCCTAACCCTAACCCTAACCCTAAGCTACCCTTGACTGCTTCTGCCTCCAATAGATTTCCTAAGCACTAGTGTTTTAAGGAACAGGTTAAAAAGAGAATCCTAATGTGATTTATTGATAATGGGTGTGTTCCTTATCTTCTCCTAGTGTCTAAACTCTTCTCCATGGCTGGACACCCAAATAATATTCCTTGACGTGCTAAGGGGTATCTAGAGAGTGGGATAGGTTTAATAACTACCCTAACCGTAACGCGTACCCTAACCCTAAACCCTACCCTAACCCTAACACGTACACTAATCCTAACCCGTAACCTAAACCGAGCCCTAACCCTCAAACTAACCCTAACCCTAAACCTAACCCATACCCTACGCCGTACCCGAACCCGTACCCGAACCCGTACCCGAACCCGTACCCTAAGCCGTACCCTAACCCTAACCCTAACCCTAAGCTACCCTTGACTGCTTCTGCCTCCAATAGATTTCCTAAGCACTAGTGTTTTAAGGAACAGGTTAAAAAGAGAATCCTAATGTGATTTCTTGATAATGGGTGTGTTCCTTATCTTCTCCTAGTGTCTAAACTCTTCTCCAAGGCTGGACCCCCAAATAATATTCCTTGACGTGCTAAAGGGTATCTAGAGAGTGGGATAGGTTTAATAACTACCCTAACCCTAACGCGTACCCTAACCCTAACCCCTACCCTAACCCTAACACGTACCCTAATCCTAACCCGTACCCTAAACCGAGCCCTAACCTTCAAACTAACCCTAACCCTAACCCATACCCTACGCCGTACACGAACCCGTACCCGAAACCGTACCCTAAGCCGTACCCTAACCCTAACCCTAACCCTAAACCTAACCCTAACCCTAAGCTACCCTTGACTGCTTCTGCCTCCAATAGATTTCCTAAGCACTAGTGTTTTAAGGAACAGGTTAAAAAGAGAATCCTAATGTGATTTCTTGATAATGGGTGTGTTCCATATCTTCTCCTAGTGTCTAAACACTTCTCCATGGCTGGACACCCAAATAATATTCCTTGACGTGCTAAGGGGTATCTAGAGAGTGGGATAGGTTTAATAACTACCCTAACCCTAACGCGTACCCTAACCCTGACACGTACCCTAATCCTAACCCGTACCCTAAACCGAGCCCTTACCCTCAAACTAACCCTAACCCTAACCCTAACCCATACCCTACGCCGTACCCGAACCCGTACCCGAACCCGTACCCTAAGCCGAACCCTAAAGCTAACCCTAACCCTAACCCTAAGCTACCCTTGACTGCTTCTGCCTCCAATAGATTTCCTAAGCACTAGTGTTTTAAGGAACAGGTTAAAAAGAGAATCCTAATGTGATTTCTTGATAATGGGTGTGTTCCTCATCTTCTCCTAGTGTCTAAACTCTTCTCCATGGCTGGACCCCCAAATAATATTCCTTGACGTGCTAAGGGCTATCTAGGGAGTGGGATAGGTTTAATAACTACCCTAACCCTAACGCGTACCCTAACCCTAACCCCTACCCTAACCCTAAGACGTACCCTAATCCTAACCCGTATCCTAAACCGAGCCCTAACCCTCAAACTAACCCTAACCCTAACCCTAACCCATACCCTACGCCATACCCGAACCCGTACCCGAACCCGTACACTAAGCCGTAACCTAACCCTAACCGTAACCCTAACCCTAAACCTAAACCTAACCCTAACCCTAAGCTACCCTTGACTGCTTCTGCCTCCAATAGATTTCCTAAGCACTAGTGTATTAAGGAACAGGTTAAAAAGAGAATCCTAATGTGATTTCAGGATAATGGGTGTGTTCCTTATCTTCTCCTACTGTCTAAACTCTTCTCCATGGCTGGACCCCCAAATAATATTCCTTGACGTGCTAAGGGGTATCTAGGGAGTGGGATAGGTTTAATAACTACCCTAACCCTAACGCGTACCCTAACCCTAACCCCTACCCTAACCCTAACACGAACCCTAATCCTAACCCGTACCCTAAACCGAGCCCTAACCTTCAAACTAACCCTAACCCTAACCCTAACCCTTACCCTACGCCGTATACGAACCCGTACCCGAACCCGTACCCTAAGCCGTACCCTAACCCTAACCCTAACCCTAAGCTACCCTTGAGTGCTTCTGCCTCCAATAGATTTCCTAAGCACTAGTGTTTTAAGGAACAGGTTAAAAAGAGAATCCTAATGTGATTTCTTGATAATGGGTGTGTTCCTTATCTTCTCCTTGTGTCTAAACTCTTCTCCATGGCTGGACCCCCAAATAATATTCCTTGACGTGCTAAGGGGTATCTAGAGAGTGGGATAGGTTTAATAACTAACTTAACCCTAACGCGTACCCTAAACCTAACCCCTACCCTAACCCTAACACGTACCCTAATCCTAACCCGTACCCTAAACCGAGCCCTAACCTACAAACTAACCCTAACACTAACCCTAACCCATACCCTACGCTTTACCCGAACCCGTACCCGAACCCGTACCCTAAGCCATACCCTAACCCTAACCCTAACCGTAACCCTAACCCTAAGCTACCCTTGACTGCTTCTGCCTCCAATAGATTTCCTAAGCACTAGTGTATTAAGGAACAGGTTAAAAAGAGAATCCTAATGTGATTTCAGGATAATGGGTGTGTTCCTTATCTTCTCCTAGTGTCTAAACTCTTCTCCATGGCTGGACCCCCAAATAATATTCCTTGACGTGCTAAGGGGTATCTAGAGAGTGGGATAGGTTTAATAACTACGCTAACCCTAACGCGTACCCTAAACCTAACCCCTACCCTAACCCTAACACGAACCCTAATCCTAACCCGTACCCTAAACCGAGCCCTAACCTTCAAACTAACCCTAACCCTAACCCAAACCCATACACTACGCCGTACACGAACCCGTACCCGAACCCGTACCCTAAGCCGTGTCCTAACCCTAGCCCTAACCCTAACCCTATCCCTAAGCTACCCTTGACTGCTTCTGCCTCCAATAGATTTCCTAAGCACTAGTGTTTTAAGGAACAGGTTAAAAAGAGAATCCTAATGTGATTTCTTGATAATGGGTGTGTTCCTTATCTTCTCCTAGTGTCTAAACTCTTCTCCATGGCTGGACCCCCAAATAATATTCCTTGACGTGCTAAGGGGTATCTAGAGAGTGGGATAGGTTTAATAACTACCCTAACCCTAACGCGTACCCTAACCCTAACCCCTACCCTAACCCTAACACGTACCCTAATCTTAACCCGTAAACTAAACCGAGCCCTAACCCTCAAACTAACCCTAACCCTAAACCTAACCCATACCCTACGCCGTACCCGAACCCGTACCCGAACCCGTACCCGAACCCGTACCCTAAGCCGTACCCTAACCCTAACCCTAACCTTAAGCTACCCTTGACTGCTTCTGCCTCCAATAGATTTCCTAAGCACTAGTGTTTTAAGGAACAGGTTAAAAAGAGAATCCTAATGTGATTTCTTGATAATGGGTGTGTTCCTTATCTTCTCCTAGTGTCTAAACTCTTCTCCATGGCTGGACCCCCAAATAATATTCCTTGACGTGCTAAGGGGTATCTAGAGAGTGGGATAGGTTTAATAACTACCCTAACCCTAACGCGTACCCTAACCCTAACCCCTACCCTAACCCTAACATGTACCCTAATCCTAACCCGTACCCTAAACGGAGCCCTAACCCTCAAACTAACCCTAACCCTAACCCTAACCCATACCCTACGCCGTACCCGAACCCGTACCCGAACCCGTACCCTAAGCCATACGCTAACCCTAACCCTCACCGTAACCCTAACCCTAAGCTACCCTTGACTGCTTCTGCCTCCAATAGATTTCCTAAGCACTAGTGTATTAAGGAACAGGTTAAAAAGAGAATCCTAATGTGATTTCAGGATAATGGGTGTGTTCCTTATCTTCTCCTACTGTCTAAATTCTTCTCCATGGCTGGACCCCCAAATAATATTCCTTGACGTGCTAAGGGGTATCTAGGGAGTGGGATAGGTTTAATAACTACCCTAAACCTAACGCGTACCCTAACCCTAACCCCTACCCTAACCCTAACACGAACCCTAATCCTAACCCGTACCCTAAACCGAGCCCTAACCTTCAAACTAACCCTAACCCTAACCCTAACCCATACCCTACGCCGTACACGAACCCGTACCCGAACCCGTACCCTAAGCCGTACCCTAACCCTAACCCTAACCCTAACCCCAACCCTAAGCTACCCTTGACTGCTTCTGCCTCCAATAGATTTCCTAAGCACTAGTGTTTTAAGGAACAGGTTAAAAAGAGAATCCTAATGTGATTTCTTGATAATGGGTGTGTTCCTTATCTTCTCCTAGTGTCTAAACTCTTCTCCATGGCTGGACACCCAAATAATATTCCTTGACGTGCTAAGGGGTATCTAGAGAGTGGGATAGGTTTAATAACTACCCTAACCCTAACGCGTACCCTAACCCTAACCCCTACCCTAACCCTAACACGTACCCTAATCCTAACCCGTACCCTACACCGAGCCCTAACCCTCAAACTAACCCTAACCCTAACCCTAACCCATATCGTACGCCATACCCAAACCCGTACCCGAACCCGTACCCGAACCCGTACCCTAAGCCGTACCCGAACCCAAACCCTAGCCCTAAGCTACCCTTGACTGCTTCTGCCTCCAATAGATTTCCTAAGCACTAGTGTTTTAAGGAACAGGTTAAAAAGAGAATCCTAATGTGATTTCTTGATAATGGGTGTGTTCCTTATCTGCTCCTAGTGTCTAAACTCTTCTCCATGGCTGGACCCCCAAATAATATTCCTTGACGTGCTAAGGGTTATCTAGAGAGTGGGATAGGTTTAATAACTACCCTAACCCTAACGCGTACCCTAACCCTAACCCCTACACTAACCCTAACACGTACCCTAATCCTAACCCGTACCCTAAACCGAGCCCTAACCTTCAAACTAACCCTAACCCTAACCCATACCCTACGCCATACACGAACCCGTACCCGAAACCGTACCCTAAGCCGTACCCTACCCCTAACCCTAACCCTAAACCTAACCCTAACCCTAAGCTACCCTTGACTGCTTCTGCCTCCAATAGTTTTCCTAAGCACTAGTGTTTTAAGGAACAGGTTAAAAAGAGAATCCTAATGTGATTTCTTGATAATGGGTGTGTTCATTATATTCTCCTAGTGTCTAAACTCTTCTCCATGGCTGGACACCCAAATAATATTCCTTGACGTGCTAAGGGGTATCTAGAGAGTGGGATAGGTTTAATAACTACCCTAACCCTAACGCGTACCCTAACCCTAACACGTACCCTAATCCTAACCCGTACCCTAAACCGAGCCCTAACCCTCAAACTATCCCTAAACCTAACCCTAACCCATACCCTACGCCGTACCCGAACCCGTACCCGAACCCGTACCCTAAGCCGTACCCTAAAGCTAACCCTAACCCTAACCCTAACCCTAACCCTAAGCTACCCTTGACTGCTTCTGCCTCCAATAGATTTCCTAAGCACTAGTGTATTAAGGAACAGGTTAAAAAGAGAATCCTAATGTGATTTCAGGATAATGGGTGTGTTCCTTATCTTCTCCTACTGTCTAAATTCTTCTCCATGGCTGGACCCCCAAATAATATTCCTTGACGTGCTAAGGGGTATCTAGGGAGTGGGATAGGTTTAATAACTACCCTAAACCTAACGCGTACCCTAACCCTAACCCCTACCCTAACCCTAACACGAACCCTAATCCTAACCCGTACCCTAAACCGAGCCCTAACCTTCAAACTAACCCTAACCCTAACCCTAACCCATACCCTACGCCGTACACGAACCCGTACCCGAACCCGTACCCTAAGCCGTACCCTAACCCTAACCCTAACCCTAACCCCAACCCTAAGCTACCCTTGACTGCTTCTGCCTCCAATAGATTTCCTAAGCACTAGTGTTTTAAGGAACAGGTTAAAAAGAGAATCCTAATGTGATTTCTTGATAATGGGTGTGTTCCTTATCTTCTCCTAGTGTCTAAACTCTTCTCCATGGCTGGACACCCAAATAATATTCCTTGACGTGCTAAGGGGTATCTAGAGAGTGGGATAGGTTTAATAACTACCCTAACCCTAACGCGTACCCTAACCCTAACCCCTACCCTAACCCTAACACGTACCCTAATCCTAACCCGTACCCTAAACCGAGCCCTAACCTTCAAACTAACCCTAACCCTAACACTAACCAATACCCTACGCCGTACACGAACCCGTACCCGAACCCGTACCCTAAGCCGTACCCTAACCCTAACCCTAACCCTAACCCTAACCCTAAGCTACCCTTGACTGCTTCTGCCTCCAATAGATTTCCTAAGCACTAGTGTTTTAAGGAACAGGTTAAAAAGAGAATCCTAATGTGATTTCTTGATAATGGGTGTGTTCCTTATCTTCTCCTAGTGTCTAAACTTTTCTCCATGGCTGGACACCCAAATAATATTCCTTGACGTGCTAAGGGGTATCTAGAGAGTGGGATAGGTTTAATAACTACCCTAACCCTAACGCGTACCCTAACCCTAAACCCTACCCTAACCCTAACACGTGCCCTAATTCTAACCCGTACCCTAAACCGAGCCCTTACCCTCAAACTAACCCTAACCCTAACCCTAACCCATATCCTACGCCATACCCAAACCCGTACCCGAACCCGTACCCGAACCCGTACCCTAAGCCGTACCCTAACCCTAACCCTAAGCTACCCTTGACTGCTTCTGCCTCCAATAGATTTCCTAAGCACTAGTGTTTTAAGGAACAGGTTAAAAAGAGAATCCTAATGTGATTTCTTGATAATGGGGGTGTTCCTTATCTTCTCCTAGTGTCTAAACTCTTCTCCATGGCTGGACCCCCAAATAATATTCCTTGACGTGCTAAGGGGTATCTAGAGAGTGGGATAGGTTTAATAACTACCCTCACCCTAACACGTACCCTAACCCTAACCCCTACCCTAACCCTAACACGAACACTAATCCTAACCCGTACCCTAAACCGAGCCCTAACCTTCAAACTAACCCTAACCCTAACCCAAACCCATACCCTACGCCGAACACGAAACCGTACCCGAACCCGTACCCTAAGCCGTGTCCTCACCCTAGCCCTAACCCTAACCCTAACCCTAAGCTACCCTTGACTGCTTCTGCCTCCAATAGATTTCCTAAGCACTAGTGTTTTAAGGAACAGGTTAAAAAGAGAATCCTAATGTGATTTCTTGATAATGGGTGTGTTCCTTATCTTCTCCTAGTGTCTAAACTCTTCTCCATGGCTGGACCCCCAAATAATATTCCTTGACGTGCTAAGGGGTATCTAGAGAGTGGGATAGGTTTAATAACTACCCTAACCCTAACGCGTACCCTAACCCTAACCCCTACCCTAACCCTAACAAGAACCCTAATCCTTACCCGTACCCTAAACCGAGCCCTAACCTTCAAACTAACCCTAACCCTAACCCCAACCCATACCCTACGACGTACACGAACCCGTACCCGAACCCGTACCCTAAGCCGTACCCTAACCCTAATCCTAACCCTAACCCTAACCCTAAGCTACCCTTGACTGCTTCTGCCTCCAATAGATTTCCTAAGCACTAGTGTTTTAAGGAACAGGTTAAAAAGAGAATCCTAATGTGATTTCTTGATAATGGGTGTGTTCCTTATCTTCTCCTACTGTCTAAACTCTTCTCCTTGGCTGGACCCCCAAATAATATTCCTTGACGTGCTAAGGGGTATCTAGGGAGTGGGATAGGTTTAATAACTACCCTAACCCTAACGCGTACCCTAACCCTAACCCCTACCCTAACCCTAACACGAACCCTAATCCTAACCCGTACCCTAAACCGAGCCCTAACTTTCAAACTAACCCTAACCCTAACCCTAACCCATACCCTACGCCGTACACGAACCCGTACCTGAACCCGTACCCGAACCCGTACCCTAAGCCGTACCCTAACCCTAACCCTAACCCTAAGCTGCCCTTGACTGCTTCTGCCTCCAATAGATTTCCTAAGCACTAGTGTGTTAAGGAACAGGTTAAAAAGAGAATCCTAATGTGATTTCTTGATAATGGGTGTGTTCCTTACCTTCTCCTAGTGTCTAAACTCTTCTCCATGGCTGGACCCCCAAATAATATTCCTTGACGTGCTAAGGGGTATCTAGAGAGTGGGATAGGTTTAATAACTACCCTAACCCTAACGCGTACCCTAACTCTAACCACTACCCTAACCCTAACACGTACCCTAATCCTAACCCGTACCCTAAACCGAGCCCTAACCCTCAAACTAACCCTAACCCATACCCTACGCCGTACCCGAACCCGTACCCTAAGCCATACCCTAACCCTAACCCTAACCGTAACCCTAACTCTAAGCTACCCTTGACTGCTTCTGCCTCCAATAGATTTCCTAAGCACTAGTGTATTAAGGAACAGGTTAAAAAGAGAATCCTAATGTGATTTCAGGATAATGGGTGTGTTCCTTATCTTCTCATAGTGTCTAAACTCTTCTCCATGGCTGGACCCCCAAATAATATTCCTTGACGTGCTAAGGGGTATCTAGAGAGTGGGATAGGTTTAATAACTACCCTAACCCTAACGCGTACCCTAACCCTAACCCCTACCCTAACACTAACACGAACCCTAATCCTAACCCGTACCCTAAACCGAGCCCTAACCTTCAAACTAACCCTAAACCTAACCCAAACCCATACCCTACGCCGTACACTAACCCGTACCCGAACCCGTACCCTAAGCCGTGTCCTAACCCTAGCCCTAACCCTAACCCTAACCCTAAGCTACCCTTGACTGCTTCTGCCTCCAATAGATTTCCTAAGCACTAGTGTTTTAAGGAACAGGTTAAAAAGAGAATCCTAATGTGATTTCTTGATAATGGGTGTGTTCCTTATCTTCTCCTAGTGTCTAAACTCTTCTCCATGGCTGGACCCCCAAATAATATTCCTTGACGTGCTAAGGGGTATCTAGAGAGTGGGATAGGTTTAATAACTACCCTAACCCTAACGCGTACCCTAACCCTAACCCCTACCCTAACCCTAACACGAACCCTAATCCTAACCCGTACCCTAAACCGAGCCCTAACCTTCAAACTAACCCTAACCCTAACCCTAACACATACCCTACGCCGTACACGAACCCGTACCCGAACCCGTACCCTAAGCCGTACCCTAACCCAAACCCTAACCCTAACCCTAACCCTAAGCTACCCTTGACTGCTTCTGCCTCCAATAGATTTCCTAAGCACTAGTGTTTTAAGGAACAGGTTAAAAAGAGAATCCTAATGTGATTTCTTGATAATGGGTGTGTTCCTTATCTTCTCCTAGTGTCTAAACTCTTCTCCATGGCTGGACCCCCAAATAATATTCCTTGACGTGCTAAGGGGTATCTAGGGAGTGGGATAGGTTTAATAACTACCCTAACCCTAACGCGTACCCTAACCCTAACCCCTACCCTAACCCTAACACGTACCCTAATCCTAACCCGTACCCTAAACCGAGCCCTAACCTTCAAACTTACCCTAACCCTAACACTAACCCATACCCTACGCCGTACTCGAACCCGTACCCGAACCCGTACCCTAAGCCGTACCCTAACCCTAACCCTAACCCTAAGCTACCCTTGACTGCTTCTGCCTCCAATAGATTTCCTAAGCACTAGTGTTTTAAGGAACAGGTTAAAAAGAGAATCCTAATGTGATTTCTTGATAATGGGTGTGTACCTTATCTTCTCCTAGTGTCTAAACTCTTCTCCATGGCAGGACGCCCAAATAATATTCCTTGACGTGCTAAGGGGTATCTAGAGAGTGGGATAGGTTTAATAACTACCCTAACCCTAACGCGTACCCTAACCCTAACCCCTACCCTAACCCTAACACGTAACCTAATCCTAACCCGTAACCTAAACCGAGCGCTAACACTCAAACTAACCCTAACCCTAACCCTAACCCATACCCTACGCCGTACACGAACCCGTACCCGAACCCGTACCCTAAGCCATACCCTAACCCTAACCCTAACCCTAACCCTAACCCTAAGCTACCCTTGACTGCTTCTGCCTCCAATAGATTTCCTAAGCACTAGTGTTTTAAGGAACAGGTTAAAAAGAGAATCCTAATGTGATTTCTTGATAATGGGTGTGTTCCTTACCTTCTCCTAGTGTCTAAACTCTTCTCCATGGCTGGACCCCCAAATAATATTCCTTGACGTGCTAAGGGGTATCTAGAGAGTGGGATAGGTTTAATAACTACCCTAACCCTAACACGTACCCTAACCCTAACCCCTACCCTAACCCTAACACGTACCTTAATCCTAACCCGTACCCTAAACCGAGCCCTAACCTTCAAACTAACCCTAACCCTAACCCTAACACATACCCTACGCCGTACACGAACCCGTACCCGAACCCGTACCCTAAGCCGTACCCTAACCCAAACCCTAACCCTAACCCTAACCCTAAGCTACCCTTGACTGCTTCTGCCTCCAATAGATTTCCTAAGCACTAGTGTTTTAAGGAACAGGTTAAAAAGAGAATCCTAATGTGATTTCTTGATAATGGGTGTGTTCCTTATCTTCTCCTAGTGTCTAAACTCTTCTCCATGGCTGGACCCCCAAATAATATTCCTTGACGTGCTAAGGGGTATCTAGGGAGTGGGATAGGTTTAATAACTACCCTAACCCTAACGCGTACCCTAACCCTAACCCCTACCCTAACCCTAACACGTACCCTAATCCTAACCCGTACCCTAAACCGAGCCCTAACCTTCAAACTTACCCTAACCCTAACACTAACCCATACCCTACGCCGTACTCGAACCCGTACCCGAACCCGTACCCTAAGCCGTACCCTAACCCTAACCCTAACCCTAAGCTACCCTTGACTGCTTCTGCCTCCAATAGATTTCCTAAGCACTAGTGTTTTAAGGAACAGGTTAAAAAGAGAATCCTAATGTGATTTCTTGATAATGGGTGTGTACCTTATCTTCTCCTAGTGTCTAAACTCTTCTCCATGGCAGGACGCCCAAATAATATTCCTTGACGTGCTAAGGGGTATCTAGAGAGTGGGATAGGTTTAATAACTACCCTAACCCTAACGCGTACCCTAACCCTAACCCCTACCCTAACCCTAACACGTAACCTAATCCTAACCCGTAACCTAAACCGAGCGCTAACACTCAAACTAACCCTAACCCTAACCCTAACCCATACCCTACGCCGTACACGAACCCGTACCCGAACCCGTACCCTAAGCCATACCCTAACCCTAACCCTAACCCTAACCCTAACCCTAAGCTACCCTTGACTGCTTCTGCCTCCAATAGATTTCCTAAGCACTAGTGTTTTAAGGAACAGGTTAAAAAGAGAATCCTAATGTGATTTCTTGATAATGGGTGTGTTCCTTACCTTCTCCTAGTGTCTAAACTCTTCTCCATGGCTGGACCCCCAAATAATATTCCTTGACGTGCTAAGGGGTATCTAGAGAGTGGGATAGGTTTAATAACTACCCTAACCCTAACACGTACCCTAACCCTAACCCCTACCCTAACCCTAACACGTACCTTAATCCTAACCCGTACCCTAAACCGAGCCCTAACCCTCAAACTAACCCTAACCCTAACCCTAACCCATACCCTACGCCGTACCCGAACCCGTACCCGAACCCGTACCCTAAGCCATACCCTAACCCTAACCCTAACCGTAACCCTAACTCTAAGCTACCCTTGACTGCTTCTGCCTCCAATAGATTTCCTAAGCACTAGTGTATTAAGGAACAGGTTAAAAAGAGAATCCTAATGTGATTTCAGGATAATGGGTGTGTTCCATATCTTCTCATAGTGTCTAAACTCTTCTCCATGGCTGGACCCCCAAATAATATTCCTTGACGTGCTAAGGGGTATCTAGAGAGTGGGATAGGTTTAATAACTACCCTAACCCTAACGCGTACCCTAACCCTAACCCCTACCCTAACCCTAACACGAACCCTAATCCTAACCCGTACCCTAAACCGAGACCAAACCTTCAAACTAACCGTAACCCTAACACTAACCCATAACCTACGCCGTACACGAACCCGTAACCGAACCCGTACCCTAAGCCGTACCCTAACCCTAACCCTAACCCTAACCCTAACCCTAAGCTACCCTTGACTGCTTCTGCCTCCAATAGATTTCCTAAGCACTAGTGTTTTAAGGAACAGGTTAAAAAGAGAATCCTAATGTGATTTCTTGATAATGGGTGTGTTCCTTATCTTCTCCTAGTGTCTAAACTCTTCTCCATGGCTGGACACCCAAATAATATTCCTTGACGTGCTAAGGGGTATCTAGAGAGTGGGATAGGTTTAATAACTACCCTAACCCTAACGCGTACCCTAACCCTAACCCCTACCCTAACCCTAACACGTACCCTAATCCTAACCCGTACCCTACACCGAGCCCTAACCCTCAAACTAACCCTAACCCTAACCCTAACCCATATCGTACGCCATACCCAAACCCGTACCCGAACCCGTACCCGAACCCGTACCCTAAGCCGTACCCGAACCCAAACCCTAGCCCTAAGCTACCCTTGACTGCTTCTGCCTCCAATAGATTTCCTAAGCACTAGTGTTTTAAGGAACAGGTTAAAAAGAGAATCCTAATGTGATTTCTTGATAATGGGTGTGTTCCTTATCTGCTCCTAGTGTCTAAACTCTTCTCCATGGCTGGACCCCCAAATAATATTCCTTGACGTGCTAAGGGTTATCTAGAGAGTGGGATAGGTTTAATAACTACCCTAACCCTAACGCGTACCCTAACCCTAACCCCTACACTAACCCTAACACGTACCCTAATCCTAACCCGTACCCTAAACCGAGCCCTAACCTTCAAACTAACCCTAACCCTAACCCATACCCTACGCCATACACGAACCCGTACCCGAAACCGTACCCTAAGCCGTACCCTACCCCTAACCCTAACCCTAAACCTAACCCTAACCCTAAGCTACCCTTGACTGCTTCTGCCTCCAATAGTTTTCCTAAGCACTAGTGTTTTAAGGAACAGGTTAAAAAGAGAATCCTAATGTGATTTCTTGATAATGGGTGTGTTCATTATATTCTCCTAGTGTCTAAACTCTTCTCCATGGCTGGACACCCAAATAATATTCCTTGACGTGCTAAGGGGTATCTAGAGAGTGGGATAGGTTTAATAACTACCCTAACCCTAACGCGTACCCTAACCCTAACACGTACCCTAATCCTAACCCGTACCCTAAACCGAGCCCTAACCCTCAAACTATCCCTAAACCTAACCCTAACCCATACCCTACGCCGTACCCGAACCCGTACCCGAACCCGTACCCTAAGCCGTACCCTAAAGCTAACCCTAACCCTAACCCTAACCCTAACCCTAAGCTACCCTTGACTGCTTCTGCCTCCAATAGATTTCCTAAGCACTAGTGTATTAAGGAACAGGTTAAAAAGAGAATCCTAATGTGATTTCAGGATAATGGGTGTGTTCCTTATCTTCTCCTACTGTCTAAATTCTTCTCCATGGCTGGACCCCCAAATAATATTCCTTGACGTGCTAAGGGGTATCTAGGGAGTGGGATAGGTTTAATAACTACCCTAAACCTAACGCGTACCCTAACCCTAACCCCTACCCTAACCCTAACACGAACCCTAATCCTAACCCGTACCCTAAACCGAGCCCTAACCTTCAAACTAACCCTAACCCTAACCCTAACCCATACCCTACGCCGTACACGAACCCGTACCCGAACCCGTACCCTAAGCCGTACCCTAACCCTAACCCTAACCCTAACCCCAACCCTAAGCTACCCTTGACTGCTTCTGCCTCCAATAGATTTCCTAAGCACTAGTGTTTTAAGGAACAGGTTAAAAAGAGAATCCTAATGTGATTTCTTGATAATGGGTGTGTTCCTTATCTTCTCCTAGTGTCTAAACTCTTCTCCATGGCTGGACACCCAAATAATATTCCTTGACGTGCTAAGGGGTATCTAGAGAGTGGGATAGGTTTAATAACTACCCTAACCCTAACGCGTACCCTAACCCTAACCCCTACCCTAACCCTAACACGTACCCTAATCCTAACCCGTACCCTAAACCGAGCCCTAACCTTCAAACTAACCCTAACCCTAACACTAACCAATACCCTACGCCGTACACGAACCCGTACCCGAACCCGTACCCTAAGCCGTACCCTAACCCTAACCCTAACCCTAACCCTAACCCTAAGCTACCCTTGACTGCTTCTGCCTCCAATAGATTTCCTAAGCACTAGTGTTTTAAGGAACAGGTTAAAAAGAGAATCCTAATGTGATTTCTTGATAATGGGTGTGTTCCTTATCTTCTCCTAGTGTCTAAACTTTTCTCCATGGCTGGACACCCAAATAATATTCCTTGACGTGCTAAGGGGTATCTAGAGAGTGGGATAGGTTTAATAACTACCCTAACCCTAACGCGTACCCTAACCCTAAACCCTACCCTAACCCTAACACGTGCCCTAATTCTAACCCGTACCCTAAACCGAGCCCTTACCCTCAAACTAACCCTAACCCTAACCCTAACCCATATCCTACGCCATACCCAAACCCGTACCCGAACCCGTACCCGAACCCGTACCCTAAGCCGTACCCTAACCCTAACCCTAAGCTACCCTTGACTGCTTCTGCCTCCAATAGATTTCCTAAGCACTAGTGTTTTAAGGAACAGGTTAAAAAGAGAATCCTAATGTGATTTCTTGATAATGGGGGTGTTCCTTATCTTCTCCTAGTGTCTAAACTCTTCTCCATGGCTGGACCCCCAAATAATATTCCTTGACGTGCTAAGGGGTATCTAGAGAGTGGGATAGGTTTAATAACTACCCTCACCCTAACACGTACCCTAACCCTAACCCCTACCCTAACCCTAACACGAACACTAATCCTAACCCGTACCCTAAACCGAGCCCTAACCTTCAAACTAACCCTAACCCTAACCCAAACCCATACCCTACGCCGAACACGAAACCGTACCCGAACCCGTACCCTAAGCCGTGTCCTCACCCTAGCCCTAACCCTAACCCTAACCCTAAGCTACCCTTGACTGCTTCTGCCTCCAATAGATTTCCTAAGCACTAGTGTTTTAAGGAACAGGTTAAAAAGAGAATCCTAATGTGATTTCTTGATAATGGGTGTGTTCCTTATCTTCTCCTAGTGTCTAAACTCTTCTCCATGGCTGGACCCCCAAATAATATTCCTTGACGTGCTAAGGGGTATCTAGAGAGTGGGATAGGTTTAATAACTACCCTAACCCTAACGCGTACCCTAACCCTAACCCCTACCCTAACCCTAACAAGAACCCTAATCCTTACCCGTACCCTAAACCGAGCCCTAACCTTCAAACTAACCCTAACCCTAACCCCAACCCATACCCTACGACGTACACGAACCCGTACCCGAACCCGTACCCTAAGCCGTACCCTAACCCTAATCCTAACCCTAACCCTAACCCTAAGCTACCCTTGACTGCTTCTGCCTCCAATAGATTTCCTAAGCACTAGTGTTTTAAGGAACAGGTTAAAAAGAGAATCCTAATGTGATTTCTTGATAATGGGTGTGTTCCTTATCTTCTCCTACTGTCTAAACTCTTCTCCTTGGCTGGACCCCCAAATAATATTCCTTGACGTGCTAAGGGGTATCTAGGGAGTGGGATAGGTTTAATAACTACCCTAACCCTAACGCGTACCCTAACCCTAACCCCTACCCTAACCCTAACACGAACCCTAATCCTAACCCGTACCCTAAACCGAGCCCTAACTTTCAAACTAACCCTAACCCTAACCCTAACCCATACCCTACGCCGTACACGAACCCGTACCTGAACCCGTACCCGAACCCGTACCCTAAGCCGTACCCTAACCCTAACCCTAACCCTAAGCTGCCCTTGACTGCTTCTGCCTCCAATAGATTTCCTAAGCACTAGTGTGTTAAGGAACAGGTTAAAAAGAGAATCCTAATGTGATTTCTTGATAATGGGTGTGTTCCTTACCTTCTCCTAGTGTCTAAACTCTTCTCCATGGCTGGACCCCCAAATAATATTCCTTGACGTGCTAAGGGGTATCTAGAGAGTGGGATAGGTTTAATAACTACCCTAACCCTAACGCGTACCCTAACTCTAACCACTACCCTAACCCTAACACGTACCCTAATCCTAACCCGTACCCTAAACCGAGCCCTAACCCTCAAACTAACCCTAACCCATACCCTACGCCGTACCCGAACCCGTACCCTAAGCCATACCCTAACCCTAACCCTAACCGTAACCCTAACTCTAAGCTACCCTTGACTGCTTCTGCCTCCAATAGATTTCCTAAGCACTAGTGTATTAAGGAACAGGTTAAAAAGAGAATCCTAATGTGATTTCAGGATAATGGGTGTGTTCCTTATCTTCTCATAGTGTCTAAACTCTTCTCCATGGCTGGACCCCCAAATAATATTCCTTGACGTGCTAAGGGGTATCTAGAGAGTGGGATAGGTTTAATAACTACCCTAACCCTAACGCGTACCCTAACCCTAACCCCTACCCTAACACTAACACGAACCCTAATCCTAACCCGTACCCTAAACCGAGCCCTAACCTTCAAACTAACCCTAAACCTAACCCAAACCCATACCCTACGCCGTACACTAACCCGTACCCGAACCCGTACCCTAAGCCGTGTCCTAACCCTAGCCCTAACCCTAACCCTAACCCTAAGCTACCCTTGACTGCTTCTGCCTCCAATAGATTTCCTAAGCACTAGTGTTTTAAGGAACAGGTTAAAAAGAGAATCCTAATGTGATTTCTTGATAATGGGTGTGTTCCTTATCTTCTCCTAGTGTCTAAACTCTTCTCCATGGCTGGACCCCCAAATAATATTCCTTGACGTGCTAAGGGGTATCTAGAGAGTGGGATAGGTTTAATAACTACCCTAACCCTAACGCGTACCCTAACCCTAACCCCTACCCTAACCCTAACACGAACCCTAATCCTAACCCGTACCCTAAACCGAGCCCTAACCTTCAAACTAACCCTAACCCTAACCCTAACACATACCCTACGCCGTACACGAACCCGTACCCGAACCCGTACCCTAAGCCGTACCCTAACCCAAACCCTAACCCTAACCCTAACCCTAAGCTACCCTTGACTGCTTCTGCCTCCAATAGATTTCCTAAGCACTAGTGTTTTAAGGAACAGGTTAAAAAGAGAATCCTAATGTGATTTCTTGATAATGGGTGTGTTCCTTATCTTCTCCTAGTGTCTAAACTCTTCTCCATGGCTGGACCCCCAAATAATATTCCTTGACGTGCTAAGGGGTATCTAGGGAGTGGGATAGGTTTAATAACTACCCTAACCCTAACGCGTACCCTAACCCTAACCCCTACCCTAACCCTAACACGTACCCTAATCCTAACCCGTACCCTAAACCGAGCCCTAACCTTCAAACTTACCCTAACCCTAACACTAACCCATACCCTACGCCGTACTCGAACCCGTACCCGAACCCGTACCCTAAGCCGTACCCTAACCCTAACCCTAACCCTAAGCTACCCTTGACTGCTTCTGCCTCCAATAGATTTCCTAAGCACTAGTGTTTTAAGGAACAGGTTAAAAAGAGAATCCTAATGTGATTTCTTGATAATGGGTGTGTACCTTATCTTCTCCTAGTGTCTAAACTCTTCTCCATGGCAGGACGCCCAAATAATATTCCTTGACGTGCTAAGGGGTATCTAGAGAGTGGGATAGGTTTAATAACTACCCTAACCCTAACGCGTACCCTAACCCTAACCCCTACCCTAACCCTAACACGTAACCTAATCCTAACCCGTAACCTAAACCGAGCGCTAACACTCAAACTAACCCTAACCCTAACCCTAACCCATACCCTACGCCGTACACGAACCCGTACCCGAACCCGTACCCTAAGCCATACCCTAACCCTAACCCTAACCCTAACCCTAACCCTAAGCTACCCTTGACTGCTTCTGCCTCCAATAGATTTCCTAAGCACTAGTGTTTTAAGGAACAGGTTAAAAAGAGAATCCTAATGTGATTTCTTGATAATGGGTGTGTTCCTTACCTTCTCCTAGTGTCTAAACTCTTCTCCATGGCTGGACCCCCAAATAATATTCCTTGACGTGCTAAGGGGTATCTAGAGAGTGGGATAGGTTTAATAACTACCCTAACCCTAACACGTACCCTAACCCTAACCCCTACCCTAACCCTAACACGTACCTTAATCCTAACCCGTACCCTAAACCGAGCCCTAACCTTCAAACTAACCCTAACCCTAACCCTAACACATACCCTACGCCGTACACGAACCCGTACCCGAACCCGTACCCTAAGCCGTACCCTAACCCAAACCCTAACCCTAACCCTAACCCTAAGCTACCCTTGACTGCTTCTGCCTCCAATAGATTTCCTAAGCACTAGTGTTTTAAGGAACAGGTTAAAAAGAGAATCCTAATGTGATTTCTTGATAATGGGTGTGTTCCTTATCTTCTCCTAGTGTCTAAACTCTTCTCCATGGCTGGACCCCCAAATAATATTCCTTGACGTGCTAAGGGGTATCTAGGGAGTGGGATAGGTTTAATAACTACCCTAACCCTAACGCGTACCCTAACCCTAACCCCTACCCTAACCCTAACACGTACCCTAATCCTAACCCGTACCCTAAACCGAGCCCTAACCTTCAAACTTACCCTAACCCTAACACTAACCCATACCCTACGCCGTACTCGAACCCGTACCCGAACCCGTACCCTAAGCCGTACCCTAACCCTAACCCTAACCCTAAGCTACCCTTGACTGCTTCTGCCTCCAATAGATTTCCTAAGCACTAGTGTTTTAAGGAACAGGTTAAAAAGAGAATCCTAATGTGATTTCTTGATAATGGGTGTGTACCTTATCTTCTCCTAGTGTCTAAACTCTTCTCCATGGCAGGACGCCCAAATAATATTCCTTGACGTGCTAAGGGGTATCTAGAGAGTGGGATAGGTTTAATAACTACCCTAACCCTAACGCGTACCCTAACCCTAACCCCTACCCTAACCCTAACACGTAACCTAATCCTAACCCGTAACCTAAACCGAGCGCTAACACTCAAACTAACCCTAACCCTAACCCTAACCCATACCCTACGCCGTACACGAACCCGTACCCGAACCCGTACCCTAAGCCATACCCTAACCCTAACCCTAACCCTAACCCTAACCCTAAGCTACCCTTGACTGCTTCTGCCTCCAATAGATTTCCTAAGCACTAGTGTTTTAAGGAACAGGTTAAAAAGAGAATCCTAATGTGATTTCTTGATAATGGGTGTGTTCCTTACCTTCTCCTAGTGTCTAAACTCTTCTCCATGGCTGGACCCCCAAATAATATTCCTTGACGTGCTAAGGGGTATCTAGAGAGTGGGATAGGTTTAATAACTACCCTAACCCTAACACGTACCCTAACCCTAACCCCTACCCTAACCCTAACACGTACCTTAATCCTAACCCGTACCCTAAACCGAGCCCTAACCCTCAAACTAACCCTAACCCTAACCCTAACCCATACCCTACGCCGTACCCGAACCCGTACCCGAACCCGTACCCTAAGCCATACCCTAACCCTAACCCTAACCGTAACCCTAACTCTAAGCTACCCTTGACTGCTTCTGCCTCCAATAGATTTCCTAAGCACTAGTGTATTAAGGAACAGGTTAAAAAGAGAATCCTAATGTGATTTCAGGATAATGGGTGTGTTCCATATCTTCTCATAGTGTCTAAACTCTTCTCCATGGCTGGACCCCCAAATAATATTCCTTGACGTGCTAAGGGGTATCTAGAGAGTGGGATAGGTTTAATAACTACCCTAACCCTAACGCGTACCCTAACCCTAACCCCTACCCTAACCCTAACACGAACCCTAATCCTAACCCGTACCCTAAACCGAGACCAAACCTTCAAACTAACCGTAACCCTAACACTAACCCATAACCTACGCCGTACACGAACCCGTAACCGAACCCGTACCCTAAGCCGTACCCTAACCCTAACCCTAACCCTAACCCTAACCCTAAGCTACCCTTGACTGCTTCTGCCTCCAATAGATTTCCTAAGCACTAGTGTTTTAAGGAACAGGTTAAAAAGAGAATCCTAATGTGATTTCTTGATAATGGGTGTGTTCCTTATCTTCTCCTACTGTCTAAACTCTTCTCCATGGCTGGACACCCAAATAATATTCCTTGACGTGCTAAGGGGTATCTAGAGAGTGGGATAGGTTTAATAACTACCCTAACCCTAACGCGTACCCTAACCCTAACCCCTACCCTAACCCTAACACGAACCCTAATCCTAACCCGTACCCTAAACCGAGCCCTAACCTTCAAACTAACCCTAACCCTAACCCAAACCCATACCCTACGCCGAACACGAACCCGTACCCGAACCCGTACCCTAAGCCGTGTCCTAACCCAAACCCTAACCCTAAGCTACCCTTGACTGCTTCTGCCTCCAATAGATTTCCTAAGCACTAGTGTTTTAAGGAACAGGTTAAAAAGAGAATCCTAATGTGATTTCTTGATAATGGGTGTGTTCCTTATCTTCTCCTTGTGTCTAAACTCTTCTCCATGCCTGGACCCCCAAATAATATTCCTTGACGTGCTAAGGGGTATCTAGAGAGTGGGATAGGTTTAATAACTACCCTAACCCTAACGCGTACCCTAACCCTAAACCCTACCCTAACCCTAACACGAACCCTAATCCTAACCCGTACCCTAAACCGAGCCCTAACCTTCAAACTAACACTAACCCTAACCCTAACCCATACCCTACGCCGTACATGAACCCGTACCCAAACCCGTACGCTAAGCCGTACCCTAACCCTAACCCTAACCCTAACCCTAACCCTAAGCTACCCTTGACTGCTTCTGCCTCCAATAGATTTCCTAAGCACTAGTGTTTTAAGGAACAGGTTAAAAAGAGAATCCTAATGTGATTTCTTGATAATGGGTGTGTTCCTTATCTTCTCCTAGTGTCTAAACTTTTCTCCATGGCTGGACACCCAAATAATATTCCTTGACGTGCTAAGGGGTATCTAGAGAGTGGGATAGGTTTAATAACTACCCTAACCCTAACGCGTACCCTAACCCTAAACCCTACCCTAACCCTAACACGTGCCCTAATCCTAACCCGTACCCTAAACCGAGCCCTTACCCTCAAACTAACCCTAACCCTAACCCTAACCCATATCCTACGCCATACCCAAACCCGTACCCGAACCCGTACCC
Organism: Eschrichtius robustus; assembly: GCF_028021215.1. Lineage (NCBI taxonomy): Eukaryota > Metazoa > Chordata > Mammalia > Artiodactyla > Eschrichtiidae > Eschrichtius > Eschrichtius robustus. The sequence goes on from NW_027175202.1 coordinate 440,752, forward strand.
GAACCCGTACCCTAAGCCGTACCCTATCCCTAACCCTAACCCTAAGCTACCCTTGACTGCTTCTGCCTCCAATAGATTTCCTAAGCACTAGTGTTTTAAGGAACAGGTTAAAAAGAGAATCCTAATGTGATTTCTTGATAATGGGTGTGTTCCTTACCTTCTCCTAGTGTCTAAACTCTTCTCCATGGCTGGACCCCAAAATAATATTCCTTGACGTGCTAAGTGGTATCTAGAGAGTGGGATAGGTTTAATAACTACCCTAACCCTAACGCGTACCCTAACCCTAACCCCTACCCTAACCCTAACACGAACCCTAATCCTAACCCGTACCCTAAACCGAGCCATAACCTTCAAACTAACCCTAACCCTAACCCAAACCCATACCCTACGCCGAACACGAACCCGTACCCGAACCCGTACCCTAAGCCGTGTCCTAACCCTAGCCCTAACCCTAACCCTAACCCTAAGCTACCCTTGACTGCTTCTGCCTCCAATAGATTTCCTAAGCACTAGTGTTTTAAGGAACAGGTTAAAAAGAGAATCCTAATGTGATTTCTTGATAATGGGTGTGTTCCTTATCTTCTCATAGTGTCTAAACTCTTCTCCATGGCTGGACCCCCAAATAATATTCCTTGACGTGCTAAGGGGTATGTAGAGAGTGGGATAGGTTTAATAACTACCCTAACCCTAACGCGTACCCTAACCCTAACCCCTACCCTAACCCTAACAAGAACCCTAATCCTAACCCGTACCCTAAACCGAGCCCTAACCTTCAAACTAACCCTAACCCTAACCCTAACCCATACCCTACGACGTACACGAACCCGTACCCGAACCCGTACCCTAAGCCGTACCCTAACCCTAATCCTAACCCTAACCCTAACCCTAAGCTACCCTTGACTGCTTCTGCCTCCAATAGATTTCCTAAGCACTAGTGTTTTAAGGAACAGGTTAAAAAGAGAATCCTAATGTGATTTCTTGATAATGGGTGTGTTCCTTATATTCTCCTACTGTCTAAACTCTTCTCCATGGCTGGACCCCCAAATAATATTCCTTGACGTGCTAAGGGGTATCTAGGGAGTGGGATAGGTTTAATAACTACCCTAACCCTAACGCGTACCCTAACCCTAACCCCTACCCTAACCCTAACACGAACCCTAATCCTAACCCATACCCTAAACCGAGCCCTAACCTTCAAACTAACCCTAACCCTAACCCTAACCCATACCCTACGCCGTACACGAACCCGTAACTGAACCCGTACCCGAACCCGTACCCTAAGCCGTACCCTAACCCTAACCCTAACCCTAAGCTACCCTTGACTGCTTCTGCCTCCAATAGATTTCCTAAGCACTAGTGTTTTAAGGAACAGGTTAAAAAGAGAATCCTAATGTGATTTCTTGATAATGGGTGTGTTCCTTACCTTCTCCTAGTGTCTAAACTCTTCTCCATGGCTGGACCCCCAAATAATATTCCTTGACGTGCTAAGGGGTATCTAGAGAGTGGGATAGGTTTAATAACTACCCTAACCCTAACGCGTACCCTAACCCTAACCCCTACCCTAACACTAACACGTACCTTAATCCTAACCCGTACCCTAAACCGAGCCCTAACCCTCAAACTAACCCTAACCCTAACCCTAACCCATACCCTACGCCGTACCCGAACCCGTACCCGTACCCGTACCCTAAGCCATACCCTAACCCTAACCCTAACCGTAACCCTAACTCTAAGCTACCCTTGACTGCTTCTGCCTCCAATAGATTTCCTAAGCACTAGTGTATTAAGGAACAGGTTAAAAAGAGAATCCTAATGTGATTTCAGGATAATGGGTGTGTTCCTTATCTTCTCATAGTGTCTAAACTCTTCTCCATGGCTGGACCCCCAAATAATATTCCTTGACGTGCTAAGGGGTATCTAGAGAGTGGGATAGGTTTAATAACTACCCTAACCCTAACGCGTACCCTAACCCTAACCCCTACCCTAACCCTAACACGAACCCTAATCCTAACCCGTACCCTAAACCGAGACCAAACCTTCAAACTGACCCTAACCCTAACACTAACCCATACCCTATGCCGTACTCGAACCCGTACCCGAACCCGTACCCTAAGCCGTACCCTAACCCTAACCCTAACCCTAACCCTAACCCTAAGCTACCCTTGACTGCTTCTGCCTCCAATAGATTTCCTAAGCACTAGTGTTTTAAGGAACAGGTTAAAAAGAGAATCCTAATGTGATTTCTTGATAATGGGTGTGTTCCTTATCTTCTCCTACTGTCTAAACTCTTCTCCATGGCTGGACACCCAAATAATATTCCTTGACGTGCTAAGGGGTATCTAGAGAGTGGGATAGGTTTAATAACTACCCTAACCCTAACGCGTACCCTAACCCTAACCCCTACCCTAACCCTAACACGAACCCTAATCCTAACCCGTACCCTAAACCGAGCCCTAACGTTCAAACTAACCCTAACCCTAACCCAAACCCATACCCTACGCCGTACACGAACCCGTACCCGAACCCGTACCCTAAGCCGTGTCCTAACCCTAGCCCTAACCCTAACCCTAACCCTAAGCTACCCTTGACTGCTTCTGCCTCCAATAGATTTCCTAAGCACTAGTGTTTTAAGGAACAGGTTAAAAAGAGAATCCTAATGTGATTTCTTGATAATGGGTGTGTTCCTTATCTTCTCCTACTGTCTAAACTCTTCTCCATGGCTGAACCCCCAAAAAATATTCCTTGACGTGCTAAGGGGTATCTAGGGAGTGGGATAGGTTTAATAACTACCCTAACCCTAACGCGTACCCTAACCCTAACCCCTACCCTAACCCTAACACGAACCCTAATCCTAACCCGTACCCTAAACCGAGCCCTAACCTTCAAACTAACCCTAACACTAACCCTAACCCATACCCTACGCCGTACCCGAACCCGTACCTGAACCCGTACGCGAACCCGTACCCTAAGCCGTACCCTAACCCTAACCCTAACCCTAAGCTACCCTTGACTGCTTCTGCCTCCAATAGATTTCCTAAGCACTAGTGTTTTAAGGAACAGGTTAAAAAGAGAATCCTAATGTGATTTCTTGATAATGGGGGTGTTCCTTATCTTCTCCTAGTGTCTAAACTCTTCTCCATGGCTGGACCCCCAAATAATATTCCTTGACGTGCTAAGGGGTATCTAGAGAGTGGGATAGGTTTAATAACTACCCTAACCCTAACGCGTACCCTAACCCTAACCCCTACCCTAACCCTAACACGAACCCTAATCCTAACCCGTACCCTAAACCGAGCCCTAACCTTCAAACGAACCCTAACCCTAACCCAAACCCATACCCTACGCCGTACACGAACCCGTACCCGAACCCGTACCCTAAGCCGTGTCCTAACCCTAGCCCTAACCCTAACCCTAACCCTAAGCTACCCTTGACTGCTTCTGCCTCCAATAGATTTCCTAAGCACTAGTGTTTTAAGGAACAGGTTAAAAAGAGAATCCTAATGTGATTTCTTGATAATGGGTGTGTTCCTTATCTTCTCATAGTGTCTAAACTCTTCTCCATGGCTGGACCCCCAAATAATATTCCTTGACGTGCTAAGGGGTATCTAGAGAGTGGGATAGGTTTAATAACTACCCTAACCCTAACGCGTACCCTAACCCTAACCCCTACCCTAACCCTAACAAGAACCCTAATCCTAACCCGTACCCTAAACCGAGCCCTAACCTTCAAACTAACCCTAACCCTAACCCTAACCCATACCCTACGACGTACACGAACCCGTACCCGAACCCGTACCCTAAGCCGTACCCTAACCCTAATCCTAACCCTAACCCTAACCCTAAGCTACCCTTGACTGCTTCTGCCTCCAATAGATTTCCTAAGCACTAGTGTTTTAAGGAACAGGTTAAAAAGAGAATCCTAATGTGATTTCTTGATAATGGGTGTGTTCCTTATATTCTCCTACTGTCTAAACTCTTCTCCATGGCTGGACCCCCAAATAATATTCCTTGACGTGCTAAGGGGTATCTAGGGAGTGGGATAGGTTTAATAACTACCCTAACCCTAACGCGTACCCTAACCCTAACCCCTACCCTAACCCTAACACGAACCCTAATCCTAACCCGTACCCTAAACCGAGCCCTAACCTTCAAACTAACCCTAACCCTAACCCTAACCCATACCCTACGCCGTACACGAACCCGTAACTGAACCCGTACCCGAACCCGTACCCTAAGCCGTACCCTAACCCTAACCCTAACCCTAAGCTACCCTTGACTGCTTCTGCCTCCAATAGATTTCCTAAGCACTAGTGTTTTAAGGAACAGGTTAAAAAGAGAATCCTAATGTGATTTCTTGATAATGGGTGTGTTCCTTACCTTCTCCTAGTGTCTAAACTCTTCTCCATGGCTGGACCCCCAAATAATATTCCTTGACGTGCTAAGGGGTATCTAGAGAGTGGGATAGGTTTAATAACTACCCTAACCCTAACGCGTACCCTAACCCTAACCCCTACCCTAACACTAACACGTACCTTAATCCTAACCCGTACCCTAAACCGAGCCCTAACCCTCAAACTAACCCTAACCCTAACCCTAACCCATACCCTACGCCGTACCCGAACCCGTACCCGTACCCGTACCCTAAGCCATACCCTAACCCTAACCCTAACCGTAACCCTAACTCTAAGCTACCCTTGACTGCTTCTGCCTCCAATAGATTTCCTAAGCACTAGTGTATTAAGGAACAGGTTAAAAAGAGAATCCTAATGTGATTTCAGGATAATGGGTGTGTTCCTTATCTTCTCATAGTGTCTAAACTCTTCTCCATGGCTGGACCCCCAAATAATATTCCTTGACGTGCTAAGGGGTATCTAGAGAGTGGGATAGGTTTAATAACTACCCTAACCCTAACGCGTACCCTAACCCTAACCCCTACCCTAACCCTAACACGAACCCTAATCCTAACCCGTACCCTAAACCGAGACCAAACCTTCAAACTAACCCTAACCCTAACACTAACCCATACCCTACGCCGTACACGAACCCGTACCCGAACCCGTACCCTAAGCCGTACCCTAACCCTAACCCTAACCCTAACCCTAACCCTAAGCTACCCTTGACTGCTTCTGCCTCCAATAGATTTCCTAAGCACTAGTGTTTTAAGGAACAGGTTAAAAAGAGAATCCTAATGTGATTTCTTGATAATGGGTGTGTTCCTTATCTTCTCCTACTGTCTAAACTCTTCTCCATGGCTGGACACCCAAATAATATTCCTTGACGTGCTAAGGGGTATCTAGAGAGTGGGATAGGTTTAATAACTACCCTAACCCTAACGCGTACCCTAACCCTAACCCCTACCCTAACCCTAACACGAACCCTAATCCTAACCCGTACCCTAAACCGAGCCCTAACCTTCAAACTAACCCTAACCCTAACCCAAACCCATACCCTACGCCGTACACGAACCCGTACCCGAACCCGTACCCTAAGCCGTGTCCTAACCCTAGCCCTAACCCTAAACCTAACCCTAAGCTACCCTTGTCTGCTTCTGCCTCCAATAGATTTCCTAAGCACTAGTGTTTTAAGGAACAGGTTAAAAAGAGAATCCTAATGTGATTTCTTGATAATGGGTGTGTTCCTTATCTTTTCCTAGTGTCTAAACTCTTCTCCATGCCTGGACCCCCAAATAATATTCCTTGACGTGCTAAGGGGTATCTAGAGAGTGGGATAGGTTTAATAACTACCCTAACCCTAACGCGTACCCTAACCCTAACCCCTACCCTAACCCTAACACGAACCCTAATCCTAACCCGTACCCTAAACCGAGCCCTAACCTTCAAATTAACACTAACCCTAACCCTAACACATACCCTACGCCGTACACGAACCCGTACCCAAACCCGTACCCTAAGCCATACCATAACCCTAACCCTAACCCTAACCCTAAACCTAACCCTAAGCTACCCTTGACTGCTTCTGCCTCCAATAGATTTCCTAAGCACTAGTGTTTTAAGGAACAGGTTAAAAAGAGAATCCTAATGTGATTTCTTGATAATGGGTGTGTTCCTTATCTTCTCCTACTGTCTAAACTCTTCTCCATGGCTGGACCCCCAAATAATATTCCTTGACGTGCTAAGGGGTATCTAGGGAGTGGGATAGGTTTAATAACTACCCTAACCCTAACGCGTACCCTAACCCTAACCCCTACCCTAACCCTAACACGTACCCTAATCCTAACCCGTACCCTAAACCGAGCCCTAACCTTCAAACTAACCCTAACCCTAACACTAACCAATACCCTACGCCGTACACGAACCCGTACCCGAACCCGTACCCTAAGCCGTACCCTAACCCTAACCCTAACCCTAACCCTAACCCTAAGCTACCCTTGACTGCTTCTGCCTCCAATAGATTTCCTAAGCACTAGTGTTTTAAGGAACAGGTTAAAAAGAGAATCCTAATGTGATTTCTTGATAATGGGTGTGTTCCTTATCTTCTCCTAGTGTCTAAACTTTTCTCCATGGCTGGACACCCAAATAATATTCCTTGACGTGCTAAGGGGTATCTAGAGAGTGGGATAGGTTTAATAACTACCCTAACCCTAACGCGTACCCTAACCCTAAACCCTACCCTAACCCTAACACGTGCCCTAATACTAACCCGTACCCTAAACCGAGCCCTTACCCTCAAACTAACCCTAACCCTAACCCTAACCCATATCCTACGCCATACCCAAACCCGTACCCGAACCCGTACCCGAACCCGTACCCTAAGCCGTACCCTAACCCTAACCCTAAGCTACCCTTGACTGCTTCTGCCTCCAATAGATTTCCTAAGCACTAGTGTTTTAAGGAACAGGTTAAAAAGAGAATCCTAATGTGATTTCTTGATAATGGGGGTGTTCCTTATCTTCTCCTAGTGTCTAAACTCTTCTCCATGGCTGGACCCCCAAATAATATTCCTTGACGTGCTAAGGGGTATCTAGAGAGTGGGATAGGTTTAATAACTACCCTAACCCTAACACGTAACCTAACCCTAACCCCTACCCTAACCCTAACACGAACACTAATCCTAACCCGTACCCTAAACCGAGCCCTAACCTTCAAACTAACCCTAACCCTAACCCAAACCCATACCCTACGCCGAACACGAAACCGTACCCGAACCCGTACCCTAAGCCGTGTCCTCACCCTAGCCCTAACCCTAACCCTAACCCTAAGCTACCCTTGACTGCTTCTGCCTCCAATAGATTTCCTAAGCACTAGTGTTTTAAGGAACAGGTTAAAAAGAGAATCCTAATGTGATTTCTTGATAATGGGTGTGTTCCTTATCTTCTCCTAGTGTCTAAACTCTTCTCCATGGCTGGACCCCCAAATAATATTCCTTGACGTGCTAAGGGGTATCTAGAGAGTGGGATAGGTTTAATAACTACCCTAACCCTAACGCGTACCCTAACCCTAACCCCTACCCTAACCCTAACAAGAACCCTAATACTTACCCGTACCCTAAACCGAGCCCTAACCTTCAAACTAACCCTAACCCTAACCCCAACCCATACCCTACGACGTACACGAACCCGTACCCGAACCCGTACCCTAAGCCGTACCCTAACCCTAATCCTAACCCTAACCCTAACCCTAAGCTACCCTTGACTGCTTCTGCCTCCAATAGATTTCCTAAGCACTAGTGTTTTAAGGAACAGGTTAAAAAGAGAATCCTAATGTGATTTCTTGATAATGGGTGTGTTCCTTATCTTCTCCTACTGTCTAAACTCTTCTCCTTGGCTGGACCCCCAAATAATATTCCTTGACGTGCTAAGGGGTATCTAGGGAGTGGGATAGGTTTAATAACTACCCTAACCCTAACGCGTACCCTAACCCTAACCCCTACCCTAACCCTAACACGAACCCTAATCCTAACCCGTACCCTAAACCGAGCCCTAACCTTCAAACTAACCCTAACCCCAACCCTAACCCATACCCTACGCCGTACACGAACCCGTACCTGAACCCGTACCCGAACCCGTACCCTAAGCCGTACCCTAACCCTAACCCTAACCCTAAGCTGCCCTTGACTGCTTCTGCCTCCAATAGATTTCCTAAGCACTAGTGTGTTAAGGAACAGGTTAAAAAGAGAATCCTAATGTGATTTCTTGATAATGGGTGTGTTCCTTACCTTCTCCTAGTGTCTAAACTCTTCTCCATGGCTGGACCCCCAAATAATATTCCTTGACGTGCTAAGGGGTATCTAGAGAGTGGGATAGGTTTAATAACTACCCTAACCCTAACGCGTACCCTAACTCTAACCACTACCCTAACCCTAACACGTACCCTAATCCTAACCCGTACCCTAAACCGAGCCCTAACCCTCAAACTAACCCTAACCCATACCCTACGCCGTACCCGAACCCGTACCCTAAGCCATACCCTAACCCTAACCCTAACCGTAACCCTAACTCTAAGCTACCCTTGACTGCTTCTGCCTCCAATAGATTTCCTAAGCACTAGTGTATTAAGGAACAGGTTAAAAAGAGAATCCTAATGTGATTTCAGGATAATGGGTGTGTTCCTTATCTTCTCATAGTGTCTAAACTCTTCTCCATGGCTGGACCCCCAAATAATATTCCTTGACGTGCTAAGGGGTATCTAGAGAGTGGGATAGGTTTAATAACTACCCTAACCCTAACGCGTACCCTAACCCTAACCCCTACCCTAACACTAACACGAACCCTAATCCTAACCCGTACCCTAAACCGAGCCCTAACCTTCAAACTAACCCTAAACCTAACCCAAACCCATACCCTACGCCGTACACTAACCCGTACCCGAACCCGTACCCTAAGCCGTGTCCTAACCCTAGCCCTAACCCTAACCCTAACCCTAAGCTACCCTTGACTGCTTCTGCCTCCAATAGATTTCCTAAGCACTAGTGTTTTAAGGAACAGGTTAAAAAGAGAATCCTAATGTGATTTCTTGATAATGGGTGTGTTCCTTATCTTCTCCTAGTGTCTAAACTCTTCTCCATGGCTGGACCCCCAAATAATATTCCTTGACGTGCTAAGGGGTATCTAGAGAGTGGGATAGGTTTAATAACTACCCTAACCCTAACGCGTACCCTAACCCTAACCCCTACCCTAACCCTAACACGAACCCTAATCCTAACCCGTACCCTAAACCGAGCCCTAACCTTCAAACTAACCCTAACCCTAACCCTAACACATACCCTACGCCGTACACGAACCCGTACCCGAACCCGTACCCTAAGCCGTACCCTAACCCAAACCCTAACCCTAACCCTAACCCTAAGCTACCCTTGACTGCTTCTGCCTCCAATAGATTTCCTAAGCACTAGTGTTTTAAGGAACAGGTTAAAAAGAGAATCCTAATGTGATTTCTTGATAATGGGTGTGTTCCTTATCTTCTCCTAGTGTCTAAACTCTTCTCCATGGCTGGACCCCCAAATAATATTCCTTGACGTGCTAAGGGGTATCTAGGGAGTGGGATAGGTTTAATAACTACCCTAACCCTAACGCGTACCCTAACCCTAACCCCTACCCTAACCCTAACACGTACCCTAATCCTAACCCGTACCCTAAACCGAGCCCTAACCTTCAAACTTACCCTAACCCTAACACTAACCCATACCCTACGCCGTACTCGAACCCGTACCCGAACCCGTACCCTAAGCCGTACCCTAACCCTAACCCTAACCCTAAGCTACCCTTGACTGCTTCTGCCTCCAATAGATTTCCTAAGCACTAGTGTTTTAAGGAACAGGTTAAAAAGAGAATCCTAATGTGATTTCTTGATAATGGGTGTGTACCTTATCTTCTCCTAGTGTCTAAACTCTTCTCCATGGCAGGACGCCCAAATAATATTCCTTGACGTGCTAAGGGGTATCTAGAGAGTGGGATAGGTTTAATAACTACCCTAACCCTAACGCGTACCCTAACCCTAACCCCTACCCTAACCCTAACACGTAACCTAATCCTAACCCGTAACCTAAACCGAGCGCTAACACTCAAACTAACCCTAACCCTAACCCTAACCCATACCCTACGCCGTACACGAACCCGTACCCGAACCCGTACCCTAAGCCATACCCTAACCCTAACCCTAACCCTAACCCTAACCCTAAGCTACCCTTGACTGCTTCTGCCTCCAATAGATTTCCTAAGCACTAGTGTTTTAAGGAACAGGTTAAAAAGAGAATCCTAATGTGATTTCTTGATAATGGGTGTGTTCCTTACCTTCTCCTAGTGTCTAAACTCTTCTCCATGGCTGGACCCCCAAATAATATTCCTTGACGTGCTAAGGGGTATCTAGAGAGTGGGATAGGTTTAATAACTACCCTAACCCTAACACGTACCCTAACCCTAACCCCTACCCTAACCCTAACACGTACCTTAATCCTAACCCGTACCCTAAACCGAGCCCTAACCTTCAAACTAACCCTAACCCTAACCCTAACACATACCCTACGCCGTACACGAACCCGTACCCGAACCCGTACCCTAAGCCGTACCCTAACCCAAACCCTAACCCTAACCCTAACCCTAAGCTACCCTTGACTGCTTCTGCCTCCAATAGATTTCCTAAGCACTAGTGTTTTAAGGAACAGGTTAAAAAGAGAATCCTAATGTGATTTCTTGATAATGGGTGTGTTCCTTATCTTCTCCTAGTGTCTAAACTCTTCTCCATGGCTGGACCCCCAAATAATATTCCTTGACGTGCTAAGGGGTATCTAGGGAGTGGGATAGGTTTAATAACTACCCTAACCCTAACGCGTACCCTAACCCTAACCCCTACCCTAACCCTAACACGTACCCTAATCCTAACCCGTACCCTAAACCGAGCCCTAACCTTCAAACTTACCCTAACCCTAACACTAACCCATACCCTACGCCGTACTCGAACCCGTACCCGAACCCGTACCCTAAGCCGTACCCTAACCCTAACCCTAACCCTAAGCTACCCTTGACTGCTTCTGCCTCCAATAGATTTCCTAAGCACTAGTGTTTTAAGGAACAGGTTAAAAAGAGAATCCTAATGTGATTTCTTGATAATGGGTGTGTACCTTATCTTCTCCTAGTGTCTAAACTCTTCTCCATGGCAGGACGCCCAAATAATATTCCTTGACGTGCTAAGGGGTATCTAGAGAGTGGGATAGGTTTAATAACTACCCTAACCCTAACGCGTACCCTAACCCTAACCCCTACCCTAACCCTAACACGTAACCTAATCCTAACCCGTAACCTAAACCGAGCGCTAACACTCAAACTAACCCTAACCCTAACCCTAACCCATACCCTACGCCGTACACGAACCCGTACCCGAACCCGTACCCTAAGCCATACCCTAACCCTAACCCTAACCCTAACCCTAACCCTAAGCTACCCTTGACTGCTTCTGCCTCCAATAGATTTCCTAAGCACTAGTGTTTTAAGGAACAGGTTAAAAAGAGAATCCTAATGTGATTTCTTGATAATGGGTGTGTTCCTTACCTTCTCCTAGTGTCTAAACTCTTCTCCATGGCTGGACCCCCAAATAATATTCCTTGACGTGCTAAGGGGTATCTAGAGAGTGGGATAGGTTTAATAACTACCCTAACCCTAACACGTACCCTAACCCTAACCCCTACCCTAACCCTAACACGTACCTTAATCCTAACCCGTACCCTAAACCGAGCCCTAACCCTCAAACTAACCCTAACCCTAACCCTAACCCATACCCTACGCCGTACCCGAACCCGTACCCGAACCCGTACCCTAAGCCATACCCTAACCCTAACCCTAACCGTAACCCTAACTCTAAGCTACCCTTGACTGCTTCTGCCTCCAATAGATTTCCTAAGCACTAGTGTATTAAGGAACAGGTTAAAAAGAGAATCCTAATGTGATTTCAGGATAATGGGTGTGTTCCTTATCTTCTCATAGTGTCTAAACTCTTCTCCATGGCTGGACCCCCAAATAATATTCCTTGACGTGCTAAGGGGTATCTAGAGAGTGGGATAGGTTTAATAACTACCCTAACCCTAACGCGTACCCTAACCCTAACCCCTACCCTAACACTAACACGAACCCTAATCCTAACCCGTACCCTAAACCGAGCCCTAACCTTCAAACTAACCCTAAACCTAACCCAAACCCATACCCTACGCCGTACACTAACCCGTACCCGAACCCGTACCCTAAGCCGTGTCCTAACCCTAGCCCTAACCCTAACCCTAACCCTAAGCTACCCTTGACTGCTTCTGCCTCCAATAGATTTCCTAAGCACTAGTGTTTTAAGGAACAGGTTAAAAAGAGAATCCTAATGTGATTTCTTGATAATGGGTGTGTTCCTTATCTTCTCCTAGTGTCTAAACTCTTCTCCATGGCTGGACCCCCAAATAATATTCCTTGACGTGCTAAGGGGTATCTAGAGAGTGGGATAGGTTTAATAACTACCCTAACCCTAACGCGTACCCTAACCCTAACCCCTACCCTAACCCTAACACGAACCCTAATCCTAACCCGTACCCTAAACCGAGCCCTAACCTTCAAACTAACCCTAACCCTAACCCTAACACATACCCTACGCCGTACACGAACCCGTACCCGAACCCGTACCCTAAGCCGTACCCTAACCCAAACCCTAACCCTAACCCTAACCCTAAGCTACCCTTGACTGCTTCTGCCTCCAATAGATTTCCTAAGCACTAGTGTTTTAAGGAACAGGTTAAAAAGAGAATCCTAATGTGATTTCTTGATAATGGGTGTGTTCCTTATCTTCTCCTACTGTCTAAACTCTTCTCCATGGCTGGACCCCCAAATAATATTCCTTGACGTGCTAAGGGGTATCTAGGGAGTGGGATAGGTTTAATAACTACCCTAACCCTAACGCGTACCCTAACCCTAACCCCTACCCTAACCCTAACACGTACCCTAATCCTAACCCGTACCCTAAACCGAGCCCTAACCTTCAAACTTACCCTAACCCTAACACTAACCCATACCCTACGCCGTACTCGAACCCGTACCCGAACCCGTACCCTAAGCCGTACCCTAACCCTAACCCTAACAATAAACCTAAGCTACCCTTGACTGCTTCTGCCTCCAATAGATTTCCTAAGCACTAGTGTTTTAAGGAACAGGTTAAAAAGAGAATCCTAATGTGATTTCTTGATAATGGGTGTGTTCCTTATCTTCTCCTAGTGTCTAAACTTTTCTCCATGGCTGGACACCCAAATAATATTCCTTGACGTGCTAAGGGGTATCTAGAGAGTGGGATAGGTTTAATAACTACCCTAACCCTAACGCGTACCCTAACCCTAAACCCTACCCTTACCCTAACACGTACCCTAATCCTAACCCGTACCCTAAACCGAGCCCTTACCCTCAAACTAACCCTAACCCTAACCCTAACCCATATCCTACGCCATACCCAAACCCGTACCCGAACCCGTACCCTAAGCCGTACCCTAACCCTAACCCTAACCCTAAGCTACCCTTGACTGCTTCTGCCTCCAATAGATTTCCTAAGCACTAGTTGTTTTAAGGAACAGGTTAAAAAGAGAATCCTAATGTGATTTCTTGATAATGGTGTGTACCTTATCTTCTCCTAGTGTCTAAACTCTTCTCCATGGCTGGACGCCCAAATAATATTCCTTGACGTGCTAAGGGGTATCTAGAGAGTGGGATAGGTTTAATAACTACCCTAACCCTAACGCGTACCCTAACCCTAACCCCTACCCTAACCCTAACACGTAACCTAATCCTAACCCGTAACCTAAACCGAGCGCTAACACTCAAACTAACCCTAACCCTAACCCTAACCCATACCCTACGCCGTACACGAACCCGTACCCGAACCCGTACCCTAAGCCGTACCCTAACCCTAACCCTAACCCTAACCCTAAACCTAAGCTACCCTTGACTGCTTCTGCCTCCAATAGATTTCCTAAGCACTAGTGTTTTAAGGAACAGGTTAAAAAGAGAATCCTAATGTGATTTCTTGATAATGGGTGTGTTCCTTACCTTCTCCTAGTGTCTAAACTCTTCTCCATGGCTGGACCCCCAAATAATATTCCTTGACGTGCTAAGGGGTATCTAGAGAGTGGGATAGGTTTAATAACTACCCTAACCCTAACGCGTACCCTAACCCTAACCGCTACCCTAACCCTAACACGTACCTTAATCCTAACCCGTACCCTAAACCGAGCCCTAACCCTCAAACTAACCCTAACCCTAACCCTAACCCATACCCTACGCCGTACCCGAACCCGTACCCGAACCCGTACCCTAAGCCATACCCTAACCCTAACCCTAACCGTAACCCTAACTCTAAGCTACCCTTGACTGCTTCTGCCTCCAATAGATTTCCTAAGCACTAGTGTATTAAGGAACAGGTTAAAAAGAGAATCCTAATGTGATTTCAGGATAATGGGTGTGTTCCTTATCTTCTCATAGTGTCTAAACTCTTCTCCATGGCTGGACCCCCAAATAATATTCCTTGACGTGCTAAGGGGTATCTAGAGAGTGGGATAGGTTTAATAACTACCCTAACCCTAACGCGTACCCTAACCCTAACCCCTACCCTAACCCTAACACGAACCCTAATCCTAACCCGTACCCTAAACCGAGACCAAACCTTCAAACTAACCGTAACCCTAACACTAACCCATACCCTACGCCGTACACGAACCCGTACCCGAACCCGTACCCTAAGCCGTACCCTAACCCTAACCCTAACCCTAACCCTAACCCTAAGCTACCCTTGACTGCTTCTGCCTCCAATAGATTTCCTAAGCACTAGTGTTTTAAGGAACAGGTTAAAAAGAGAATCCTAATGTGATTTCTTGATAATGGGTGTGTTCCTTATCTTCTCCTACTGTCTAAACTCTTCTCCATGGCTGGACACCCAAATAATATTCCTTGACGTGCTAAGGGGTATCTAGAGAGTGGGATAGGTTTAATAACTACCCTAACCCTAACGCGTACCCTAACCCTAACCCCTACCCTAACCCTAACACGAACCCTAATCCTAACCCGTACCCTAAACCGAGCCCTAACCTTCAAACTAACCCTAACCCTAACCCAAACCCATACCCTACGCCGTACACGAACCCGTACCCGAACCCGTACCCTAAGCCGTGTCCTAACCCTAAACCTAACCCTAAGCTACCCTTGACTGCTTCTGCCTCCAATAGATTTCCTAAGCACTAGTGTTTTAAGGAACAGGTTAAAAAGAGAATCCTAATGTGATTTCTTGATAATGGGTGTGTTCCTTATCTTCTCCTAGTGTCTAAACTCTTCTCCATGCCTGGACCCCCAAATAATATTCCTTGACGTGCTAAGGGGTATCTAGAGAGTGGGATAGGTTTAATAACTACCCTAACCCTAACGCGTACCCTAACCCTAACCCCTACCCTAACCCTAACACGAACCCTAATCCTAACCCGTACCCTAAACCGAGCCCTAACCTTCAAACTAACACTAACCCTAACCCTAACCCATACCCTACGCCGTACATGAACCCGTACCCAAACCCGTACCCTAAGCCGTACCCTAACCCTAACCCTAACCCTAACCCTAACCCTAAGCTACCCTTGACTGCTTCTGCCTCCAATAGATTTCCTAAGCACTAGTGTTTTAAGGAACAGGTTAAAAAGAGAATCCTAATGTGATTTCTTGATAATGGGTGTGTTCCTTATCTTCTCCTAGTGTCTAAACTTTTCTCCATGGCTGGACACCCAAATAATATTCCTTGACGTGCTAAGGGGTATCTAGAGAGTGGGATAGGTTTAATAACTACCCTAACCCTAACGCGTACCCTAACCCTAAACCCTACCCTAACCCTAACAAGTGCCCTAATCCTAACCCGTACCCTAAACCGAGCCCTTACCCTCAAACTAACCCTAACCCTAACCCTAACCCATATCCTACGCCATACCCAAACCCGTACCCAAACCGGTACCCGAACCCGTACCCTAAGCCGTACCCTAACCCTAACACTAACCCTAAGCTACCCTTGACTGCTTCTGCCTCCAATAGATTTCCTAAGCACTAGTGTTTTAAGGAACAGGTTAAAAAGAGAATCCTAATGTGATTTCTTGATAATGGGTGTGTTCCTTATCTTCTCCTAGTGTCTAAACTCTTCTCCATGGCTGGACCCCCAAATAATATTCCTTGACGTGCTAAGTGGTATCTAGAGAGTGGGATAGGTTTAATAACTACCCTAACCCTAACGCGTACCCTAACCCTAACCCCTACCCTAACCCTAACACGTACCCTAATCCTAACCCGTACCCTAAACCGAGCCCTAACCTTCAAACTTACCCTAACCCTAACACTAACCCATACCCTACGCCGTACTCGAACCCGTACCCGAACCCGTACCCTAAGCCGTACCCTAACCCTAACCCTAACCCTAACCCTAAGCTACCCTTGACTGCTTCTGCCTCCAATAGATTTCCTAAGCACTAGTGTTTTAAGGAACAGGTTAAAAAGAGAATCGTAATGTGATTTCTTGATAATGGGTGTGTTCCTTATCTTCTCCTAGTGTCTAAACTCTTCTCCATGGCTGGACCCCCAAATAATATTCCTTGACGTGCTAAGGGGTATCTAGAGAGTGGGATAGGTTTAATAACTACCCTAACCGTAACGCGTACCCTAACCCTAACCCCTACCCTAACCCTAACACGTACCCTAATCCTAACCCGTACCCTAAACCAAGCCCTAACACTCAAACTAACCCTAACCCTAACCCTAACCCATACCCTACGCCGTACCCGAACCCGTAACCTAACCCGTACCCTAACACTAACCCTAACCCTAACCCTAAGCTACCCTTGACTGCTTTTGCCTGTAATAGATTTCCTAAGCACTAGTGTTTTAAGGAACAGGTTAAAAAGAGAATCCTAATGTGATTTCTTGATAATGGGTGTGTTCCTTATCTTCTCCTAGTGTTTAAACTCTTCTCCATGGCTGGACACCCAAATAATATTCCTTGACGTGCTAAGGGGTATCTAGAGAGTGGGATAGGTTTAATAACTACCCTAACCCTAACGCGTACCCTAACCCTAACCCCTACCCTAACCCTAACACGTACCCTAATCCTAACCCGTACCCTAAACCGAGCCCTAACCCTCAAACTAACCCTAATCCTAACCCTAACCCATACCCTACGCCGTACCCGAACCCGTAACCTAACCCGTACCCTAAAACTAACCCTAACCCTAACCCTAAGATACCCTTGACTGCTTCTGCCTCCAATAGATTTCCTAAGCACTAGTGTTTTAAGGAACAGGTTAAAAAGAGAATCCTAATGTGATTTCTTGATAATGGGTGTGTTCCTTATCTTCTCCTAGTGTCTAAACTCTTCTCCATGGCTGGACCCCCAAATAATATTCCTTGACGTGCTAAGGGGTATCTAGAGAGTGGGATAGGTTTAATAACTACCCTAACCCTAACGCGTACCCTAACCCTAACCTCTACACTAACCCTAACACGTACACTAATCCTAACCCGTACCCTAAACCGAGCCCTAACCCTCAAACTAACCCTAACCCTAAACCTAACCAATACCCTACGCCGTACCCGAACCCGTACCCGAACCCGTATCCTAAGCCGTACCCTAACCCTAACGCTAACCCTAACCCTAAGCTACCCTTGACTGCTTCTGCCTCCAATAGATTTCCTAAGCACTAGTGTATTAAGGAACAGGTTAAAAAGAGAATCCTAATGTGATTTCAGGATAATGGGTGTGTTCCTTATCTTCTCCTAGTGTCTAAACTCTTCTCCATGGCTGGACACCCAAATAATATTCCTTGACGTGCTAAGGGGTATCTAGAGAGTGGGATAGGTTTAATAACTACCTTAACCCTAACGCGTACCCTAACCCTAACCTCTACCCTAACCCTAACACGTACACTAATCCTAACCCGTACCCTAAACCGAGCCCTAACCCTCAAGCTAACCCTAACCCTAAACCTAACCCATACCCTACGCCGTACCCGAACCCGTACCCGAACCCGTACCCTAAGCCGTACCCTAACCCTAACCCTAACCCAAACCCTAACCCTAAGCTACCCTTGACTGCTTCTGCCTCCAATAGATTTCCTAAGCACTAGTGTATTAAGGAACAGGTTAAAAAGAGAATCCTAATGTGATTTCAGAATAATGGGTGTGTTCCTTATCTTCTCCTAGTGTCTAAACTGTTCTCCATGGCTGGACCCCCAAATAATATTCCTTGATGTGCTAAGGGGTATCTAGAGAGTGGGATAGGTTTAATAACTACCCTAACCCTAACGCGTACCCTAACCCTAAACCCTACCCTAAACCTAACACGAACCCTAATCCTAACCCGTACCCTAAACCGAGCCCTAACCTTCAAACTAAACCTAACCCTAAACCTAACCCCTACCCTATGCCGTACCTGAACCCGTACCCGAACCCGTACCCTAAGCCGTACCCTAAACCTAACCCTAACCCTAACCCTAACCCTAAGCTACCCTTGACTGCTTCTGCCTCCAATAGATTTCCTAAGCACTAGTGTTTTAAGGAACAGGTTAAAAAGAGAATCCTAATGTGATTTCTTGATAATGGGTGTGTTCCTTATCTTCTCATAGTGTCTAAACTCTTCTCCATGGCTGGACCCCAAAATAATATTCCTTGACGTGCTAAGTGGTATCTAGAGTGTGGGATAGGTTTAATAACTACCCTAACCCTAACGCGTACCCTAACCCTAACCCCTACCCTAACCCTAACACGAACCCTAATCCTAACCCGTACCCTAAACCGAGCCCTAACCTTCAAACTAACCCTAACCCTAACCCAAACCCATACCCTACGCCGAACACGAACCCGTACCCGAACCCGTACCCTAAGCCGTGTCCTAACCCTAGCCCTAACCCTAACCCTAACCCTAAGCTACCCTTGACTGCTTCTGCCTCCAATAGATTTCCTAAGCACTAGTGTTTTAAGGAACAGGTTAAAAAGAGAATCCTAATGTGATTTCTTGATAATGGGTGTGTTCCTTACCTTCTCCTAGTGTCTAAACTCTTCTCCATGGCTGGACCCCCAAATAATATTCCTTGACGTGCTAAGTGGTATCTAGAGAGTGGGATAGGTTTAATAACTACCCTAACCCTAACGCGTACCCTAACTCTAACCACTACCCTAACACTAACACGTACCCTAATCCTAACCCGTACCCTAACCCGAGCCCTAACCCTCAAACTAACCCTAACCCATACCCTACGCCGTACCCGAACCCGTACCCGAACCCGTACCCTAAGCCATACCCTAACCCTAACCCTAACCGTAACCCTAACTCTAAGCTACCCTTGACTGCTTCTGCCTCCAATAGATTTCCTAAGCACTAGTGTATTAAGGAACAGGTTAAAAAGAGAATCCTAATGTGATTTCAGGATAATGGGTGTGTTCCTTATCTTCTCATAGTGTCTAAACTCTTCTCCATGGCTGGACCCCCAAATAATATTCCTTGACGTGCTAAGGGGTATCTAGAGAGTGGGATAGGTTTAATAACTACCCTAACCCTAACGCGTACCCTAACCCTAACCCCTACCCTAACACTAACACGAACCCTAATCCTAACCCGTACCCTAAACCGAGCCCTAACCTTCAAACTAACCCTAAACCTAACCCAAACCCATACCCTACGCCGTACACTAACCCGTACCCGAACCCGTACCCTAAGCCGTGTCCTAACCCTAGCCCTAACCCTAACCCTAACCCTAAGCTACCCTTGACTGCTTCTGCCTCCAATAGATTTCCTAAGCACTAGTGTTTTAAGGAACAGGTTAAAAAGAGAATCCTAATGTGATTTCTTGATAATGGGTGTGTTCCTTATCTTCTCCTAGTGTCTAAACTCTTCTCCATGGCTGGACCCCCAAATAATATTCCTTGACGTGCTAAGGGGTATCTAGAGAGTGGGATAGGTTTAATAACTACCCTAACCCTAACGCGTACCCTAACCCTAACCCCTACCCTAACCCTAACACGAACCCTAATCCTAACCCGTACCCTAAACCGAGCCCTAACCTTCAAACTAACCCTAACCCTAACCCTAACACATACCCTACGCCGTACACGAACCCGTACCCGAACCCGTACCCTAAGCCGTACCCTAACCCAAACCCTAACCCTAACCCTAACCCTAAGCTACCCTTGACTGCTTCTGCCTCCAATAGATTTCCTAAGCACTAGTGTTTTAAGGAACAGGTTAAAAAGAGAATCCTAATGTGATTTCTTGATAATGGGTGTGTTCCTTATCTTCTCCTACTGTCTAAACTCTTCTCCATGGCTGGACCCCCAAATAATATTCCTTGACGTGCTAAGGGGTATCTAGGGAGTGGGATAGGTTTAATAACTACCCTAACCCTAACGCGTACCCTAACCCTAACCCCTACCCTAACCCTAACACGTACCCTAATCCTAACCCGTACCCTAAACCGAGCCCTAACCTTCAAACTTACCCTAACCCTAACACTAACCCATACCCTACGCCGTACTCGAACCCGTACCCGAACCCGTACCCTAAGCCGTACCCTAACCCTAACCCTAACAATAAACCTAAGCTACCCTTGACTGCTTCTGCCTCCAATAGATTTCCTAAGCACTAGTGTTTTAAGGAACAGGTTAAAAAGAGAATCCTAATGTGATTTCTTGATAATGGGTGTGTTCCTTATCTTCTCCTAGTGTCTAAACTTTTCTCCATGGCTGGACACCCAAATAATATTCCTTGACGTGCTAAGGGGTATCTAGAGAGTGGGATAGGTTTAATAACTACCCTAACCCTAACGCGTACCCTAACCCTAAACCCTACCCTTACCCTAACACGTACCCTAATCCTAACCCGTACCCTAAACCGAGCCCTTACCCTCAAACTAACCCTAACCCTAACCCTAACCCATATCCTACGCCATACCCAAACCCGTACCCGAACCCGTACCCTAAGCCGTACCCTAACCCTAACCCTAACCCTAAGCTACCCTTGACTGCTTCTGCCTCCAATAGATTTCCTAAGCACTAGTGTTTTAAGGAACAGGTTAAAAAGAGAATCCTAATGTGATTTCTTGATAATGGGTGTGTACCTTATCTTCTCCTAGTGTCTAAACTCTTCTCCATGGCTGGACGCCCAAATAATATTCCTTGACGTGCTAAGGGGTATCTAGAGAGTGGGATAGGTTTAATAACTACCCTAACCCTAACGCGTACCCTAACCCTAACCCCTACCCTAACCCTAACACGTAACCTAATCCTAACCCGTAACCTAAACCGAGCGCTAACACTCAAACTAACCCTAACCCTAACCCTAACCCATACCCTACGCCGTACACGAACCCGTACCCGAACCCGTACCCTAAGCCGTACCCTAACCCTAACCCTAACCCTAACCCTAAACCTAAGCTACCCTTGACTGCTTCTGCCTCCAATAGATTTCCTAAGCACTAGTGTTTTAAGGAACAGGTTAAAAAGAGAATCCTAATGTGATTTCTTGATAATGGGTGTGTTCCTTACCTTCTCCTAGTGTCTAAACTCTTCTCCATGGCTGGACCCCCAAATAATATTCCTTGACGTGCTAAGGGGTATCTAGAGAGTGGGATAGGTTTAATAACTACCCTAACCCTAACGCGTACCCTAACCCTAACCGCTACCCTAACCCTAACACGTACCTTAATCCTAACCCGTACCCTAAACCGAGCCCTAACCCTCAAACTAACCCTAACCCTAACCCTAACCCATACCCTACGCCGTACCCGAACCCGTACCCGAACCCGTACCCTAAGCCATACCCTAACCCTAACCCTAACCGTAACCCTAACTCTAAGCTACCCTTGACTGCTTCTGCCTCCAATAGATTTCCTAAGCACTAGTGTATTAAGGAACAGGTTAAAAAGAGAATCCTAATGTGATTTCAGGATAATGGGTGTGTTCCTTATCTTCTCATAGTGTCTAAACTCTTCTCCATGGCTGGACCCCCAAATAATATTCCTTGACGTGCTAAGGGGTATCTAGAGAGTGGGATAGGTTTAATAACTACCCTAACCCTAACGCGTACCCTAACCCTAACCCCTACCCTAACCCTAACACGAACCCTAATCCTAACCCGTACCCTAAACCGAGACCAAACCTTCAAACTAACCGTAACCCTAACACTAACCCATACCCTACGCCGTACACGAACCCGTACCCGAACCCGTACCCTAAGCCGTACCCTAACCCTAACCCTAACCCTAACCCTAACCCTAAGCTACCCTTGACTGCTTCTGCCTCCAATAGATTTCCTAAGCACTAGTGTTTTAAGGAACAGGTTAAAAAGAGAATCCTAATGTGATTTCTTGATAATGGGTGTGTTCCTTATCTTCTCCTACTGTCTAAACTCTTCTCCATGGCTGGACACCCAAATAATATTCCTTGACGTGCTAAGGGGTATCTAGAGAGTGGGATAGGTTTAATAACTACCCTAACCCTAACGCGTACCCTAACCCTAACCCCTACCCTAACCCTAACACGAACCCTAATCCTAACCCGTACCCTAAACCGAGCCCTAACCTTCAAACTAACCCTAACCCTAACCCAAACCCATACCCTACGCCGTACACGAACCCGTACCCGAACCCGTACCCTAAGCCGTGTCCTAACCCTAAACCTAACCCTAAGCTACCCTTGACTGCTTCTGCCTCCAATAGATTTCCTAAGCACTAGTGTTTTAAGGAACAGGTTAAAAAGAGAATCCTAATGTGATTTCTTGATAATGGGTGTGTTCCTTATCTTCTCCTAGTGTCTAAACTCTTCTCCATGCCTGGACCCCCAAATAATATTCCTTGACGTGCTAAGGGGTATCTAGAGAGTGGGATAGGTTTAATAACTACCCTAACCCTAACGCGTACCCTAACCCTAACCCCTACCCTAACCCTAACACGAACCCTAATCCTAACCCGTACCCTAAACCGAGCCCTAACCTTCAAACTAACACTAACCCTAACCCTAACCCATACCCTACGCCGTACATGAACCCGTACCCAAACCCGTACCCTAAGCCGTACCCTAACCCTAACCCTAACCCTAACCCTAACCCTAAGCTACCCTTGACTGCTTCTGCCTCCAATAGATTTCCTAAGCACTAGTGTTTTAAGGAACAGGTTAAAAAGAGAATCCTAATGTGATTTCTTGATAATGGGTGTGTTCCTTATCTTCTCCTAGTGTCTAAACTTTTCTCCATGGCTGGACACCCAAATAATATTCCTTGACGTGCTAAGGGGTATCTAGAGAGTGGGATAGGTTTAATAACTACCCTAACCCTAACGCGTACCCTAACCCTAAACCCTACCCTAACCCTAACAAGTGCCCTAATCCTAACCCGTACCCTAAACCGAGCCCTTACCCTCAAACTAACCCTAACCCTAACCCTAACCCATATCCTACGCCATACCCAAACCCGTACCCAAACCGGTACCCGAACCCGTACCCTAAGCCGTACCCTAACCCTAACACTAACCCTAAGCTACCCTTGACTGCTTCTGCCTCCAATAGATTTCCTAAGCACTAGTGTTTTAAGGAACAGGTTAAAAAGAGAATCCTAATGTGATTTCTTGATAATGGGTGTGTTCCTTATCTTCTCCTAGTGTCTAAACTCTTCTCCATGGCTGGACCCCCAAATAATATTCCTTGACGTGCTAAGTGGTATCTAGAGAGTGGGATAGGTTTAATAACTACCCTAACCCTAACGCGTACCCTAACCCTAACCCCTACCCTAACCCTAACACGTACCCTAATCCTAACCCGTACCCTAAACCGAGCCCTAACCTTCAAACTTACCCTAACCCTAACACTAACCCATACCCTACGCCGTACTCGAACCCGTACCCGAACCCGTACCCTAAGCCGTACCCTAACCCTAACCCTAACCCTAACCCTAAGCTACCCTTGACTGCTTCTGCCTCCAATAGATTTCCTAAGCACTAGTGTTTTAAGGAACAGGTTAAAAAGAGAATCGTAATGTGATTTCTTGATAATGGGTGTGTTCCTTATCTTCTCCTAGTGTCTAAACTCTTCTCCATGGCTGGACCCCCAAATAATATTCCTTGACGTGCTAAGGGGTATCTAGAGAGTGGGATAGGTTTAATAACTACCCTAACCGTAACGCGTACCCTAACCCTAACCCCTACCCTAACCCTAACACGTACCCTAATCCTAACCCGTACCCTAAACCAAGCCCTAACACTCAAACTAACCCTAACCCTAACCCTAACCCATACCCTACGCCGTACCCGAACCCGTAACCTAACCCGTACCCTAACACTAACCCTAACCCTAACCCTAAGCTACCCTTGACTGCTTTTGCCTGTAATAGATTTCCTAAGCACTAGTGTTTTAAGGAACAGGTTAAAAAGAGAATCCTAATGTGATTTCTTGATAATGGGTGTGTTCCTTATCTTCTCCTAGTGTTTAAACTCTTCTCCATGGCTGGACACCCAAATAATATTCCTTGACGTGCTAAGGGGTATCTAGAGAGTGGGATAGGTTTAATAACTACCCTAACCCTAACGCGTACCCTAACCCTAACCCCTACCCTAACCCTAACACGTACCCTAATCCTAACCCGTACCCTAAACCGAGCCCTAACCCTCAAACTAACCCTAATCCTAACCCTAACCCATACCCTACGCCGTACCCGAACCCGTAACCTAACCCGTACCCTAAAACTAACCCTAACCCTAACCCTAAGATACCCTTGACTGCTTCTGCCTCCAATAGATTTCCTAAGCACTAGTGTTTTAAGGAACAGGTTAAAAAGAGAATCCTAATGTGATTTCTTGATAATGGGTGTGTTCCTTATCTTCTCCTAGTGTCTAAACTCTTCTCCATGGCTGGACCCCCAAATAATATTCCTTGACGTGCTAAGGGGTATCTAGAGAGTGGGATAGGTTTAATAACTACCCTAACCCTAACGCGTACCCTAACCCTAACCTCTACACTAACCCTAACACGTACACTAATCCTAACCCGTACCCTAAACCGAGCCCTAACCCTCAAACTAACCCTAACCCTAAACCTAACCAATACCCTACGCCGTACCCGAACCCGTACCCGAACCCGTATCCTAAGCCGTACCCTAACCCTAACGCTAACCCTAACCCTAAGCTACCCTTGACTGCTTCTGCCTCCAATAGATTTCCTAAGCACTAGTGTATTAAGGAACAGGTTAAAAAGAGAATCCTAATGTGATTTCAGGATAATGGGTGTGTTCCTTATCTTCTCCTAGTGTCTAAACTCTTCTCCATGGCTGGACACCCAAATAATATTCCTTGACGTGCTAAGGGGTATCTAGAGAGTGGGATAGGTTTAATAACTACCTTAACCCTAACGCGTACCCTAACCCTAACCTCTACCCTAACCCTAACACGTACACTAATCCTAACCCGTACCCTAAACCGAGCCCTAACCCTCAAGCTAACCCTAACCCTAAACCTAACCCATACCCTACGCCGTACCCGAACCCGTACCCGAACCCGTACCCTAAGCCGTACCCTAACCCTAACCCTAACCCAAACCCTAACCCTAAGCTACCCTTGACTGCTTCTGCCTCCAATAGATTTCCTAAGCACTAGTGTATTAAGGAACAGGTTAAAAAGAGAATCCTAATGTGATTTCAGAATAATGGGTGTGTTCCTTATCTTCTCCTAGTGTCTAAACTGTTCTCCATGGCTGGACCCCCAAATAATATTCCTTGATGTGCTAAGGGGTATCTAGAGAGTGGGATAGGTTTAATAACTACCCTAACCCTAACGCGTACCCTAACCCTAAACCCTACCCTAAACCTAACACGAACCCTAATCCTAACCCGTACCCTAAACCGAGCCCTAACCTTCAAACTAAACCTAACCCTAAACCTAACCCCTACCCTATGCCGTACCTGAACCCGTACCCGAACCCGTACCCTAAGCCGTACCCTAAACCTAACCCTAACCCTAACCCTAACCCTAAGCTACCCTTGACTGCTTCTGCCTCCAATAGATTTCCTAAGCACTAGTGTTTTAAGGAACAGGTTAAAAAGAGAATCCTAATGTGATTTCTTGATAATGGGTGTGTTCCTTATCTTCTCATAGTGTCTAAACTCTTCTCCATGGCTGGACCCCAAAATAATATTCCTTGACGTGCTAAGTGGTATCTAGAGTGTGGGATAGGTTTAATAACTACCCTAACCCTAACGCGTACCCTAACCCTAACCCCTACCCTAACCCTAACACGAACCCTAATCCTAACCCGTACCCTAAACCGAGCCCTAACCTTCAAACTAACCCTAACCCTAACCCAAACCCATACCCTACGCCGAACACGAACCCGTACCCGAACCCGTACCCTAAGCCGTGTCCTAACCCTAGCCCTAACCCTAACCCTAACCCTAAGCTACCCTTGACTGCTTCTGCCTCCAATAGATTTCCTAAGCACTAGTGTTTTAAGGAACAGGTTAAAAAGAGAATCCTAATGTGATTTCTTGATAATGGGTGTGTTCCTTACCTTCTCCTAGTGTCTAAACTCTTCTCCATGGCTGGACCCCCAAATAATATTCCTTGACGTGCTAAGTGGTATCTAGAGAGTGGGATAGGTTTAATAACTACCCTAACCCTAACGCGTACCCTAACTCTAACCACTACCCTAACACTAACACGTACCCTAATCCTAACCCGTACCCTAACCCGAGCCCTAACCCTCAAACTAACCCTAACCCATACCCTACGCCGTACCCGAACCCGTACCCGAACCCGTACCCTAAGCCATACCCTAACCCTAACCCTAACCGTAACCCTAACTCTAAGCTACCCTTGACTGCTTCTGCCTCCAATAGATTTCCTAAGCACTAGTGTATTAAGGAACAGGTTAAAAAGAGAATCCTAATGTGATTTCAGGATAATGGGTGTGTTCCTTATCTTCTCATAGTGTCTAAACTCTTCTCCATGGCTGGACCCCCAAATAATATTCCTTGACGTGCTAAGGGGTATCTAGAGAGTGGGATAGGTTTAATAACTACCCTAACCCTAACGCGTACCCTAACCCTAACCCCTACCCTAACACTAACACGAACCCTAATCCTAACCCGTACCCTAAACCGAGCCCTAACCTTCAAACTAACCCTAAACCTAACCCAAACCCATACCCTACGCCGTACACTAACCCGTACCCGAACCCGTACCCTAAGCCGTGTCCTAACCCTAGCCCTAACCCTAACCCTAACCCTAAGCTACCCTTGACTGCTTCTGCCTCCAATAGATTTCCTAAGCACTAGTGTTTTAAGGAACAGGTTAAAAAGAGAATCCTAATGTGATTTCTTGATAATGGGTGTGTTCCTTATCTTCTCCTAGTGTCTAAACTCTTCTCCATGGCTGGACCCCCAAATAATATTCCTTGACGTGCTAAGGGGTATCTAGAGAGTGGGATAGGTTTAATAACTACCCTAACCCTAACGCGTACCCTAACCCTAACCCCTACCCTAACCCTAACACGAACCCTAATCCTAACCCGTACCCTAAACCGAGCCCTAACCTTCAAACTAACCCTAACCCTAACCCTAACACATACCCTACGCCGTACACGAACCCGTACCCGAACCCGTACCCTAAGCCGTACCCTAACCCAAACCCTAACCCTAACCCTAACCCTAAGCTACCCTTGACTGCTTCTGCCTCCAATAGATTTCCTAAGCACTAGTGTTTTAAGGAACAGGTTAAAAAGAGAATCCTAATGTGATTTCTTGATAATGGGTGTGTTCCTTATCTTCTCCTACTGTCTAAACTCTTCTCCATGGCTGGACCCCCAAATAATATTCCTTGACGTGCTAAGGGGTATCTAGGGAGTGGGATAGGTTTAATAACTACCCTAACCCTAACGCGTACCCTAACCCTAACCCCTACCCTAACCCTAACACGTACCCTAATCCTAACCCGTACCCTAAACCGAGCCCTAACCTTCAAACTTACCCTAACCCTAACACTAACCCATACCCTACGCCGTACTCGAACCCGTACCCGAACCCGTACCCTAAGCCGTACCCTAACCCTAACCCTAACAATAAACCTAAGCTACCCTTGACTGCTTCTGCCTCCAATAGATTTCCTAAGCACTAGTGTTTTAAGGAACAGGTTAAAAAGAGAATCCTAATGTGATTTCTTGATAATGGGTGTGTTCCTTATCTTCTCCTAGTGTCTAAACTTTTCTCCATGGCTGGACACCCAAATAATATTCCTTGACGTGCTAAGGGGTATCTAGAGAGTGGGATAGGTTTAATAACTACCCTAACCCTAACGCGTACCCTAACCCTAAACCCTACCCTTACCCTAACACGTACCCTAATCCTAACCCGTACCCTAAACCGAGCCCTTACCCTCAAACTAACCCTAACCCTAACCCTAACCCATATCCTACGCCATACCCAAACCCGTACCCGAACCCGTACCCTAAGCCGTACCCTAACCCTAACCCTAACCCTAAGCTACCCTTGACTGCTTCTGCCTCCAATAGATTTCCTAAGCACTAGTGTTTTAAGGAACAGGTTAAAAAGAGAATCCTAATGTGATTTCTTGATAATGGGTGTGTACCTTATCTTCTCCTAGTGTCTAAACTCTTCTCCATGGCTGGACGCCCAAATAATATTCCTTGACGTGCTAAGGGGTATCTAGAGAGTGGGATAGGTTTAATAACTACCCTAACCCTAACGCGTACCCTAACCCTAACCCTAACACGTAACCTAATCCTAACCCGTAACCTAAACCGAGCGCTAACACTCAAACTAACCCTAACCCTAACCCTAACCCATACCCTACGCCGTACACGAACCCGTACCCGAACCCGTACCCTAAGCCGTACCCTAACCCTAACCCTAACCCTAACCCTAAACCTAAGCTACCCTTGACTGCTTCTGCCTCCAATAGATTTCCTAAGCACTAGTGTTTTAAGGAACAGGTTAAAAAGAGAATCCTAATGTGATTTCTTGATAATGGGTGTGTTCCTTACCTTCTCCTAGTGTCTAAACTCTTCTCCATGGCTGGACCCCCAAATAATATTCCTTGACGTGCTAAGGGGTATCTAGAGAGTGGGATAGGTTTAATAACTACCCTAACCCTAACGCGTACCCTAACCCTAACCGCTACCCTAACCCTAACACGTACCTTAATCCTAACCCGTACCCTAAACCGAGCCCTAACCCTCAAACTAACCCTAACCCTAACCCTAACCCATACCCTACGCCGTACCCGAACCCGTACCCGAACCCGTACCCTAAGCCATACCCTAACCCTAACCCTAACCGTAACCCTAACTCTAAGCTACCCTTGACTGCTTCTGCCTCCAATAGATTTCCTAAGCACTAGTGTATTAAGGAACAGGTTAAAAAGAGAATCCTAATGTGATTTCAGGATAATGGGTGTGTTCCTTATCTTCTCATAGTGTCTAAACTCTTCTCCATGGCTGGACCCCCAAATAATATTCCTTGACGTGCTAAGGGGTATCTAGAGAGTGGGATAGGTTTAATAACTACCCTAACCCTAACGCGTACCCTAACCCTAACCCCTACCCTAACCCTAACACGAACCCTAATCCTAACCCGTACCCTAAACCGAGACCAAACCTTCAAACTAACCGTAACCCTAACACTAACCCATACCCTACGCCGTACACGAACCCGTACCCGAACCCGTACCCTAAGCCGTACCCTAACCCTAACCCTAACCCTAACCCTAACCCTAAGCTACCCTTGACTGCTTCTGCCTCCAATAGATTTCCTAAGCACTAGTGTTTTAAGGAACAGGTTAAAAAGAGAATCCTAATGTGATTTCTTGATAATGGGTGTGTTCCTTATCTTCTCCTACTGTCTAAACTCTTCTCCATGGCTGGACACCCAAATAATATTCCTTGACGTGCTAAGGGGTATCTAGAGAGTGGGATAGGTTTAATAACTACCCTAACCCTAACGCGTACCCTAACCCTAACCCCTACCCTAACCCTAACACGAACCCTAATCCTAACCCGTACCCTAAACCGAGCCCTAACCTTCAAACTAACCCTAACCCTAACCCAAACCCATACCCTACGCCGTACACGAACCCGTACCCGAACCCGTACCCTAAGCCGTGTCCTAACCCTAAACCTAACCCTAAGCTACCCTTGACTGCTTCTGCCTCCAATAGATTTCCTAAGCACTAGTGTTTTAAGGAACAGGTTAAAAAGAGAATCCTAATGTGATTTCTTGATAATGGGTGTGTTCCTTATCTTCTCCTAGTGTCTAAACTCTTCTCCATGCCTGGACCCCCAAATAATATTCCTTGACGTGCTAAGGGGTATCTAGAGAGTGGGATAGGTTTAATAACTACCCTAACCCTAACGCGTACCCTAACCCTAACCCCTACCCTAACCCTAACACGAACCCTAATCCTAACCCGTACCCTAAACCGAGCCCTAACCTTCAAACTAACACTAACCCTAACCCTAACCCATACCCTACGCCGTACATGAACCCGTACCCAAACCCGTACCCTAAGCCGTACCCTAACCCTAACCCTAACCCTAACCCTAACCCTAAGCTACCCTTGACTGCTTCTGCCTCCAATAGATTTCCTAAGCACTAGTGTTTTAAGGAACAGGTTAAAAAGAGAATCCTAATGTGATTTCTTGATAATGGGTGTGTTCCTTATCTTCTCCTAGTGTCTAAACTTTTCTCCATGGCTGGACACCCAAATAATATTCCTTGACGTGCTAAGGGGTATCTAGAGAGTGGGATAGGTTTAATAACTACCCTAACCCTAACGCGTACCCTAACCCTAAACCCTACCCTAACCCTAACAAGTGCCCTAATCCTAACCCGTACCCTAAACCGAGCCCTTACCCTCAAACTAACCCTAACCCTAACCCTAACCCATATCCTACGCCATACCCAAACCCGTACCCAAACCGGTACCCGAACCCGTACCCTAAGCCGTACCCTAACCCTAACCCTAACCCTAAGCTACCCTTGACTGCTTCTGCCTCCAATAGATTTCCTAAGCACTAGTGTTTTAAGGAACAGGTTAAAAAGAGAATCCTAATGTGATTTCTTGATAATGGGTGTGTTCCTTATCTTCTCCTAGTGTCTAAACTCTTCTCCATGGCTGGACCCCCAAATAATATTCCTTGACGTGCTAAGTGGTATCTAGAGAGTGGGATAGGTTTAATAACTACCCTAACCCTAACGCGTACCCTAACCCTAACCCCTACCCTAACCCTAACACGTACCCTAATCCTAACCCGTACCCTAAACCGAGCCCTAACCTTCAAACTTACCCTAACCCTAACACTAACCCATACCCTACGCCGTACTCGAACCCGTACCCGAACCCGTACCCTAAGCCGTACCCTAACCCTAACCCTAACCCTAACCCTAAGCTACCCTTGACTGC
Organism: Eschrichtius robustus; assembly: GCF_028021215.1. Lineage (NCBI taxonomy): Eukaryota > Metazoa > Chordata > Mammalia > Artiodactyla > Eschrichtiidae > Eschrichtius > Eschrichtius robustus. The sequence goes on from NW_027175202.1 coordinate 472,186, forward strand.
TTCTGCCTCCAATAGATTTCCTAAGCACTAGTGTTTTAAGGAACAGGTTAAAAAGAGAATCGTAATGTGATTTCTTGATAATGGGTGTGTTCCTTATCTTCTCCTAGTGTCTAAACTCTTCTCCATGGCTGGACCCCCAAATAATATTCCTTGACGTGCTAAGGGGTATCTAGAGAGTGGGATAGGTTTAATAACTACCCTAACCGTAACGCGTACCCTAACCCTAACCCCTACCCTAACCCTAACACGTACCCTAATCCTAACCCGTACCCTAAACCAAGCCCTAACACTCAAACTAACCCTAACCCTAACCCTAACCCATACCCTACGCCGTACCCGAACCCGTAACCTAACCCGTACCCTAACACTAACCCTAACCCTAACCCTAAGCTACCCTTGACTGCTTTTGCCTGTAATAGATTTCCTAAGCACTAGTGTTTTAAGGAACAGGTTAAAAAGAGAATCCTAATGTGATTTCTTGATAATGGGTGTGTTCCTTATCTTCTCCTAGTGTTTAAACTCTTCTCCATGGCTGGACACCCAAATAATATTCCTTGACGTGCTAAGGGGTATCTAGAGAGTGGGATAGGTTTAATAACTACCCTAACCCTAACGCGTACCCTAACCCTAACCCCTACCCTAACCCTAACACGTACCCTAATCCTAACCCGTACCCTAAACCGAGCCCTAACCCTCAAACTAACCCTAATCCTAACCCTAACCCATACCCTACGCCGTACCCGAACCCGTAACCTAACCCGTACCCTAAAACTAACCCTAACCCTAACCCTAAGATACCCTTGACTGCTTCTGCCTCCAATAGATTTCCTAAGCACTAGTGTTTTAAGGAACAGGTTAAAAAGAGAATCCTAATGTGATTTCTTGATAATGGGTGTGTTCCTTATCTTCTCCTAGTGTCTAAACTCTTCTCCATGGCTGGACCCCCAAATAATATTCCTTGACGTGCTAAGGGGTATCTAGAGAGTGGGATAGGTTTAATAACTACCCTAACCCTAACGCGTACCCTAACCCTAACCTCTACCCTAACCCTAACACGTACACTAATCCTAACCCGTACCCTAAACCGAGCCCTAACCCTCAAACTAACCCTAACCCTAAACCTAACCAATACCCTACGCCGTACCCGAACCCGTACCCGAACCCGTATCCTAAGCCGTACCCTAACCCTAACGCTAACCCTAACCCTAAGCTACCCTTGACTGCTTCTGCCTCCAATAGATTTCCTAAGCACTAGTGTATTAAGGAACAGGTTAAAAAGAGAATCCTAATGTGATTTCAGGATAATGGGTGTGTTCCTTATCTTCTCCTAGTGTCTAAACTCTTCTCCATGGCTGGACACCCAAATAATATTCCTTGACGTGCTAAGGGGTATCTAGAGAGTGGGATAGGTTTAATAACTACCTTAACCCTAACGCGTACCCTAACCCTAACCTCTACCCTAACCCTAACACGTACACTAATCCTAACCCGTACCCTAAACCGAGCCCTAACCCTCAAGCTAACCCTAACCCTAAACCTAACCCATACCCTACGCCGTACCCGAACCCGTACCCGAACCCGTACCCTAAGCCGTACCCTAACCCTAACCCTAACCCAAACCCTAACCCTAAGCTACCCTTGACTGCTTCTGCCTCCAATAGATTTCCTAAGCACTAGTGTATTAAGGAACAGGTTAAAAAGAGAATCCTAATGTGATTTCAGAATAATGGGTGTGTTCCTTATCTTCTCCTAGTGTCTAAACTGTTCTCCATGGCTGGACCCCCAAATAATATTCCTTGATGTGCTAAGGGGTATCTAGAGAGTGGGATAGGTTTAATAACTACCCTAACCCTAACGCGTACCCTAACCCTAAACCCTACCCTAAACCTAACACGAACCCTAATCCTAACCCGTACCCTAAACCGAGCCCTAACCTTCAAACTAAACCTAACCCTAAACCTAACCCCTACCCTATGCCGTACCTGAACCCGTACCCGAACCCGTACCCTAAGCCGTACCCTAAACCTAACCCTAACCCTAACCCTAACCCTAAGCTACCCTTGACTGCTTCTGCCTCCAATAGATTTCCTAAGCACTAGTGTTTTAAGGAACAGGTTAAAAAGAGAATCCTAATGTGATTTCTTGATAATGGGTGTGTTCCTTATCTTCTCATAGTGTCTAAACTCTTCTCCATGGCTGGACCCCAAAATAATATTCCTTGACGTGCTAAGTGGTATCTAGAGTGTGGGATAGGTTTAATAACTACCCTAACCCTAACGCGTACCCTAACCCTAACCCCTACCCTAACCCTAACACGAACCCTAATCCTAACCCGTACCCTAAACCGAGCCCTAACCTTCAAACTAACCCTAACCCTAACCCAAACCCATACCCTACGCCGAACACGAACCCGTACCCGAACCCGTACCCTAAGCCGTGTCCTAACCCTAGCCCTAACCCTAACCCTAACCCTAAGCTACCCTTGACTGCTTCTGCCTCCAATAGATTTCCTAAGCACTAGTGTTTTAAGGAACAGGTTAAAAAGAGAATCCTAATGTGATTTCTTGATAATGGGTGTGTTCCTTACCTTCTCCTAGTGTCTAAACTCTTCTCCATGGCTGGACCCCCAAATAATATTCCTTGACGTGCTAAGTGGTATCTAGAGAGTGGGATAGGTTTAATAACTACCCTAACCCTAACGCGTACCCTAACTCTAACCACTACCCTAACACTAACACGTACCCTAATCCTAACCCGTACCCTAAACCGAGCCCTAACCCTCAAACTAACCCTAACCCATACCCTACGCCGTACCCGAACCCGTACCCGAACCCGTACCCTAAGCCATACCCTAACCCTAACCCTAACCGTAACCCTAACTCTAAGCTACCCTTGACTGCTTCTGCCTCCAATAGATTTCCTAAGCACTAGTGTATTAAGGAACAGGTTAAAAAGAGAATCCTAATGTGATTTCAGGATAATGGGTGTGTTCCTTATCTTCTCATAGTGTCTAAACTCTTCTCCATGGCTGGACCCCCAAATAATATTCCTTGACGTGCTAAGGGGTATCTAGAGAGTGGGATAGGTTTAATAACTACCCTAACCCTAACGCGTACCCTAACCCTAACCCCTACCCTAACACTAACACGAACCCTAATCCTAACCCGTACCCTAAACCGAGCCCTAACCTTCAAACTAACCCTAAACCTAACCCAAACCCATACCCTACGCCGTACACTAACCCGTACCCGAACCCGTACCCTAAGCCGTGTCCTAACCCTAGCCCTAACCCTAACCCTAACCCTAAGCTACCCTTGACTGCTTCTGCCTCCAATAGATTTCCTAAGCACTAGTGTTTTAAGGAACAGGTTAAAAAGAGAATCCTAATGTGATTTCTTGATAATGGGTGTGTTCCTTATCTTCTCCTAGTGTCTAAACTCTTCTCCATGGCTGGACCCCCAAATAATATTCCTTGACGTGCTAAGGGGTATCTAGAGAGTGGGATAGGTTTAATAACTACCCTAACCCTAACGCGTACCCTAACCCTAACCCCTACCCTAACCCTAACACGAACCCTAATCCTAACCCGTACCCTAAACCGAGCCCTAACCTTCAAACTAACCCTAACCCTAACCCTAACACATACCCTACGCCGTACACGAACCCGTACCCGAACCCGTACCCTAAGCCGTACCCTAACCCAAACCCTAACCCTAACCCTAACCCTAAGCTACCCTTGACTGCTTCTGCCTCCAATAGATTTCCTAAGCACTAGTGTTTTAAGGAACAGGTTAAAAAGAGAATCCTAATGTGATTTCTTGATAATGGGTGTGTTCCTTATCTTCTCCTACTGTCTAAACTCTTCTCCATGGCTGGACCCCCAAATAATATTCCTTGACGTGCTAAGGGGTATCTAGGGAGTGGGATAGGTTTAATAACTACCCTAACCCTAACGCGTACCCTAACCCTAACCCCTACCCTAACCCTAACACGTACCCTAATCCTAACCCGTACCCTAAACCGAGCCCTAACCTTCAAACTTACCCTAACCCTAACACTAACCCATACCCTACGCCGTACTCGAACCCGTACCCGAACCCGTACCCTAAGCCGTACCCTAACCCTAACCCTAACAATAAACCTAAGCTACCCTTGACTGCTTCTGCCTCCAATAGATTTCCTAAGCACTAGTGTTTTAAGGAACAGGTTAAAAAGAGAATCCTAATGTGATTTCTTGATAATGGGTGTGTTCCTTATCTTCTCCTAGTGTCTAAACTTTTCTCCATGGCTGGACACCCAAATAATATTCCTTGACGTGCTAAGGGGTATCTAGAGAGTGGGATAGGTTTAATAACTACCCTAACCCTAACGCGTACCCTAACCCTAACCCCTACCCTAACCCTAACACGTACCCTAATCCTAACCCGTACCCTAAACCGAGCCCTTACCCTCAAACTAACCCTAACCCTAACCCTAACCCATATCCTACGCCATACCCAAACCCGTACCCGAACCCGTACCCTAAGCCGTACCCTAACCCTAACCCTAACCCTAAGCTACCCTTGACTGCTTCTGCCTCCAATAGATTTCCTAAGCACTAGTGTTTTAAGGAACAGGTTAAAAAGAGAATCCTAATGTGATTTCTTGATAATGGGTGTGTACCTTATCTTCTCCTAGTGTCTAAACTCTTCTCCATGGCTGGACGCCCAAATAATATTCCTTGACGTGCTAAGGGGTATCTAGAGAGTGGGATAGGTTTAATAACTACCCTAACCCTAACGCGTACCCTAACCCTAACCCCTACCCTAACCCTAACACGTACCTTAATCCTAACCCGTACCCTAAACCGAGCCCTAACCCTCAAACTAACCCTAACCCTAACCCTAACCCATACCCTACGCCGTACCCGAACCCGTACCCGAACCCGTACCCTAAGCCATACCCTAACCCTAACCCTAACCGTAACCCTAACTCTAAGCTACCCTTGATTGCTTCTGCCTCCAATAGATTTCCTAAGCACTAGTGTATTAAGGAACAGGTTAAAAAGAGAATCCTAATGTGATTTCAGGATAATGGGTGTGTTCCTTATCTTCTCATAGTGTCTAAACTCTTCTCCATGGCTGGACCCCCAAATAATATTCCTTGACGTGCTAAGGGGTATCTAGAGAGTGGGATAGGTTTAATAACTACCCTAACCCTAACGCGTACCCTAACCCTAACCCCTACCCTAACCCTAACACGAACCCTAATCCTAACCCGTACCCTAAACCGAGACCAAACCTTCAAACTAACCGTAACCCTAACACTAACCCATACCCTACGCCGTACACGAACCCGTACCCGAACCCATACCCTAAGCCGTACCCTAAGCCTAACCCTAACCCTAACCCTAACCCTAAGCTACCCTTGACTGCTTCTGCCTCCAATAGATTTCCTAAGCACTAGTGTTTTAAGGAACAGGTTAAAAAGAGAATCCTAATGTGATTTCTTGATAATGGGTGTGTTCCTTATCTTCTCCTACTGTCTAAACTCTTCTCCATGGCTGGACACCCAAATAATATTCCTTGACGTGCTAAGGGGTATCTAGAGAGTGGGATAGGTTTAATAACTACCCTAACCCTAACGCGTACCCTAACCCTAACCCCTACCCTAACCCTAACACGAACCCTAATCCTAACCCGTACCCTAAACCGAGCCCTAACCTTCAAACTAACCCTAACCCTAACCCAAACCCATACCCTACGCCGTACACGAACCCGTACCCGAACCCGTACCCTAAGCCGTGTCCTAACCCTAAACCTAACCCTAAGCTACCCTTGACTGCTTCTGCCTCCAATAGATTTCCTAAGCACTAGTGTTTTAAGGAACAGGTTAAAAAGAGAATCCTAATGTGATTTCTTGATAATGGGTGTGTTCCTTATCTTCTCCTAGTGTCTAAACTCTTCTCCATGGCTGGACCCCCAAATAATATTCCTTGACGTGCTAAGGGGTATCTAGAGAGTGGGATAGGTTTAATAACTACCCTAACCCTAACGCGTACCCTAACCCTAACCCCTACCCTAACCCTAACACGAACCCTAATCCTAACCCGTACCCTAAACCGAGACCAAACCTTCAAACTAACCGTAACCCTAACACTAACCCATACCCTACGCCGTACATGAACCCGTACCCAAACCCGTACCCTAAGCCGTACCCTAACCCTAACCCTAACCCTAACCCTAACCCTAAGCTACCCTTGACTGCTTCTGCCTCCAATAGATTTCCTAAGCACTAGTGTTTTAAGGAACAGGTTAAAAAGAGAATCCTAATGTGATTTCTTGATAATGGGTGTGTTCCTTATCTTCTCCTAGTGTCTAAACTTTTCTCCATGGCTGGACACCCAAATAATATTCCTTGACGTGCTAAGGGGTATCTAGAGAGTGGGATAGGTTTAATAACTACCCTAACCCTAACGCGTACCCTAACCCTAAACCCTACCCTAACCCTAACACGTGCCCTAATCCTAACCCGTACCCTAAACCGAGCCCTTACCCTCAAACTAACCCTAACCCTAACCCTAACCCATATCCTACGCCATACCCAAACCCGTACCCGAACCCGTACCCGAACCCGTACCCTAAGCCGTACCCTAACCCTAACCCTAACCCTAAGCTACCCTTGAATGCTTCTGCCTCCAATAGATTTCCTAAGCACTAGTGTTTTAAGGAACAGGTTAAAAAGAGAATCCTAATGTGATTTCTTGATAATGGGTGTGTTCCTTATCTTCTCCTAGTGTCTAAACTCTTCTCCATGGCTGGACCCCCAAATAATATTCCTTGACGTGCTAAGTGGTATCTAGAGAGTGGGATAGGTTTAATAACTACCCTAACCCTAACGCGTACCCTAACCCTAACCCCTACCCTAACCCTAACACGTACCCTAATCCTAACCCGTACCCTAAACCGAGCCCTAACCTTCAAACTTACCCTAACCCTAACACTAACCCATACCATACGCCGTACTCGAACCCGTACCCGAACCCGTACCCTAAGCCGTACCCTAACCCTAACCCTAACCCTAACCCTAAGCTACCCTTGACTGCTTCTGCCTCCAATAGATTTCCTAAGCACTAGTGTTTTAAGGAACAGGTTAAAAAGAGAATCGTAATGTGATTTCTTGATAATGGGTGTGTTCCTTATCTTCTCCTAGTGTCTAAACTCTTCTCCATGGCTGGACCCCCAAATAATATTCCTTGACGTGCTAAGGGGTATCTAGAGAGTGGGATAGGTTTAATAACTAACCTAACCGTAACGCGTACCCTAACCCTAACCCCTACCCTAACCCTAACACGTACCCTAATCCTAACCCGTACCCTAAACCGAGCCCTAACACTCAAACTAACCCTAACCCTAACCCATACCCTACGCCGTACCCGAACCCGTAACCTAACCCGTACCCTAACACTAACCCTAACCCTAACCCTAAGCTACCCATGACTGCTTCTGCCTCCAATAGATTTCCTAAGCACTAGTGTTTTAAGGAACAGGTTAAAAAGAGAATCCTAATGTGATTTCTTGATAATGGGTGTGTTCCTTTTCTTCTCCTAGTGTCTAAACTCTTCTCCATGGCTTGACCCCCAAATAATATTCCTTGACGTGCTAAGGGGTATCTAGAGAGTGGGATAGGTTTAATAACTACCCTAACCCTAAGGCGTACCCTAACCCTAACCTCTACCCTAACCCTAACACGTACACTAATCCTAACCCGTACCCTAAACCGAGCCCTAACCCTCAAATTAACCCTAACCCTAACCCTAACCCATACCCTACGCCGTACCCGAACCCGTACCCTAAGCGGTACCCTAAAGCTAACCCTAACCCTAACCCTAACCCTAACCCTAACCCTAAGCTACCCTTGACTGCTTCTGCCTCCAATAGATTTCCTAAGCACTAGTGTATTAAGGAACAGGTTAAAAAGTGAATCCTAATGTGATTTCAGGATAAAGGGTGTGTTCCTTATCTTCTCCTAGTGTCTAAACTCTTCTCCATGGCTGGACCCCCAAATAATATTCCTTGACGTGCTAAGGGGTATCTAGAGAGTGGGATAGGTTTAATAACTACCCTAAACCTAACGCGTACCCTAACCCTAACCTCTACCCTAACCCTAAAACGTACACTAATCCTAACCCGTACCCTAAACCGAGCCCTAACCCTCAAACTAACCCTACCCCTAAACCTAACCCATACCCTACGCCGTAACCGAACCCGTACCCGAAACCGTACCCTAAGAAGTACCCTAACCCTAAGCCTAACCCTAAGCTACCCTTGACTGCTTCTGCCTCCAATAGATTTCCTAAGCACTAGTGTATTAAGGAACAGGTTAAAAAGAGAATCCTAATGTGATTTCAGGATAATGGGTGTGTTCCTTATCTTCTCCTAGTGTCTAAACTGTTCTCCATGGCTGGACCCCCAAATAATATTCCTTGACGTGCTAAGGGGTATCTAGAGAGTGGGATAGGTTTAATAACTACCCTAACCCTAACGCGTACCCTAACCCTAAACCCTACCCTAAACCTAACACGAACCCTAATACTAACCCGTACCCTAAACCGAGCCCTAACCTTCAAACTTACCCTAACCCTAACACTAACCCATACCCTACGCCGTACTCGAACCCGTACCCGAACCCGTACCCTAAGCCGTACCCTAACCCTAACCCTAACAATAAACCTAAGCTACCCTTGACTGCTTCTGCCTCCAATAGATTTCCTAAGCACTAGTGTTTTAAGGAACAGGTTAAAAAGAGAATCCTAATGTGATTTCTTGATAATGGGTGTGTTCCTTATCTTCTCCTAGTGTCTAAACTTTTCTCCATGGCTGGACACCCAAATAATATTCCTTGACGTGCTAAGGGGTATCTAGAGAGTGGGATAGGTTTAATAACTACCCTAACCCTAACGCGTACCCTAACCCTAAACCCTACCCTAACCCTAACACGTACCCTAATCCTAACCCGTACCCTAAACCGAGCCCTTACCCTCAAACTAACCCTAACCCTAACCCTAACCCATATCCTACGCCATACCCAAACCCGTACCCGAACCCGTACCCTAACCCTATCCCTAAGCTACCCTTGACTGCTTCTGCCTCCAATAGATTTCCTAAGCACTAGTGTTTTAAGGAACAGGTTAAAAAGAGAATCCTAATGTGATTTCTTGATAATGGGTGTGTACCTTATCTTCTCCTAGTGTCTAAACTCTTCTCCATGGCTGGACGCCCAAATAATATTCCTTGACGTGCTAAGGGGTATCTAGAGAGTGGGATAGGTTTAATAACTACCCTAACCCTAACGCGTACCCTAACCCTAACCCCTACCCTAACCCTAACACGTACCTTAATCCTAACCCGTACCCTAAACCGAGCCCTAACCCTCAAACTAACCCTAACCCTAACCCTAACCCATACCCTACGCCGTACCCGAACCCGTACCCGAACCCGTACCCTAAGCCATACCCTAACCCTAACCCTAACCGTAACCCTAACTCTAAGCTACCCTTGACTGCTTCTGCCTCCAATAGATTTCCTAAGCACTAGTGTATTAAGGAACAGGTTAAAAAGAGAATCCTAATGTGATTTCAGGATAATGGGTGTGTTCCTTATCTTCTCATAGTGTCTAAACTCTTCTCCATGGCTGGACCCCCAAATAATATTCCTTGACGTGCTAAGGGGTATCTAGAGAGTGGGATAGGTTTAATAACTACCCTAACCCTAACGCGTACCCTAACCCTAACCCCTACCCTAACCCTAACACGAACCCTAATCCTAACCCGTACCCTAAACCGAGACCAAACCTTCAAACTAACCGTAACCCCAACACTAACCCATAGCCTACGCCGTACCCGAACCCGTAACCTAACCCGTACCCTAACACTAACCCTAACCCTAACCCTAAGCTACCCATGACTGCTTCTGCCTCCAATAGATTTCCTAAGCACTAGTGTTTTAAGGAACAGGTTAAAAAGAGAATCCTAATGTGATTTCTTGATAATGGGTGTGTTCCTTTTCTTCTCCTAGTGTCTAAACTCTTCTCCATGGCTGGACCCCCAAATAATATTCCTTGACGTGCTAAGGGGTATCTAGAGAGTGGGATAGGTTTAATAACTACCCTAACCCTAAGGCGTACCCTAACCCTAACCTCTACCCTAACCCTAACACGTACACTAATCCTAACCCGTACCCTAAACCGAGCCCTAACCCTCAAATTAACCCTAACCCTAACCCTAACCCATACCCTACGCCGTACCCGAACCCGTACCCTAAGCGGTACCCTAAAGCTAACCCTAACCCTAACCCTAACCCTAACCCTAACCCTAAGCTACCCTTGACTGCTTCTGCCTCCAATAGATTTCCTAAGCACTAGTGTATTAAGGAACAGGTTAAAAAGAGAATCCTAATGTGATTTCAGGATAAAGGGTGTGTTCCTTATCTTCTCCTAGTGTCAAAACTCTTCTCCATGGCTGGACCCCCAAATAATATTCCTTGACGTGCTAAGGGGTATCTAGAGAGTGGGATAGGTTTAATAACTACCCTAAACCTAACGCGTACCCTAACCCTAACCTCTACCCTAACCCTAAAACGTACACTAATCCTAACCCGTACCCTAAACCGAGCCCTAACCCTCAAACTAACCCTACCCCTAAACCTAACCCATACCCTACGCCGTAACCGAACCCGTACCCGAAACCGTACCCTAAGAAGTACCCTAACCCTAAGCCTAACCCTAAGCTACCCTTGACTGCTTCTGCCTCCAATAGATTTCCTAAGCACTAGTGTATTAAGGAACAGGTTAAAAAGAGAATCCTAATGTGATTTCAGGATAATGGGTGTGTTCCTTATCTTCTCCTAGTGTCTAAACTGTTCTCCATGGCTGGACCCCCAAATAATATTCCTTGACGTGCTAAGGGGTATCTAGAGAGTGGGATAGGTTTAATAACTACCCTAACCCTAACGCGTACCCTAACCCTAAACCCTACCCTAAACCTAACACGAACCCTAATACTAACCCGTACCCTAAACCGAGCCCTAACCTTCAAACTAACCCTAACCCTAAACCTAACCCCTACCCTATGCCGTACACGAACCCGTACCCGAACCCGTACCCTAAGCCGTACCCTAAACCTAACCCTAACCCTAACCTAACCCTAAGCTACCATTGACTGCTTCTGCCTCCAATAGATTTCCTAAGCACTAGTGTTTTAAGGAACAGGTTAAAAAGAGAATCCTAATGTGATTTCTTGATAATGGGTGTGTTCCTTATCTTCTCCTAGTGTCTAAACTCTTCTCCATGGCTGGACCCCAAAATAATATTCCTTGACGTGCTAAGTGGTATCTAGAGTGTGGGATAGGTTTAATAACTACCCTAACCCTAACGCGTACCCTAACCCTAACCCCTACCCTAACCCTAACACGAACCCTAATCCTAACCCGTACCCTAAACCGAGCCCTAACCTTCAAACTAACCCTAACCCTAACCCAAACCCTTACCCTACGCCGAACACGAACCCGTACCCGAACCCGTACCCTAAGCCGTGTCCTAACCCTAGCCCTAACCCTAACCCTAACCCTAAGCTACCCTTGACTGCTTCTGCCTCCAATAGATTTCCTAAGCACTAGTGTTTTAAGGAACAGGTTAAAAAGAGAATCCTAATGTGATTTCTTGATAATGGGTGTGTTCCTTACCTTCTCCTAGTGTCTAAACTCTTCTCCATGGCTGGACCCCCAAATAATATTCCTTGACGTGCTAAGGGGTATCTAGAGAGTGGGATAGGTTTAATAACTACCCTAACCCTAACGCGTACCCTAACTCTAACCACTACCCTAACACTAACACGTACCCTAATCCTAACCCGTACCCTAAACCGAGCCCTAACCCTCAAACTAACCCTAACCCATACCCTACGCCGTACCCGAACCCGTACCCGAACCCGTACCCTAAGCCATACCCTAACCCTAACCCTAACCGTAACCCTAACTCTAAGCTACCCTTGACTGCTTCTGCCTCCAATAGATTTCCTAAGCACTAGTGTTTTAAGGAACAGGTTAAAAAGAGAATCCTAATGTGATTTCAGGATAATGGGTGTGTTCCTTATCTTCTCATAGTGTCTAAACTCTTCTCCATGGCTGGACCCCCAAATAATATTCCTTGACGTGCTAAGGGGTATCTAGAGAGTGGGATAGGTTTAATAACTACCCTAACCCTAACGCGTACCCTAACCCTAACCCCTACCCTAACACTAACACGAACCCTAATCCTAACCCGTACCCTAAACCGAGCCCTAACCTTCAAACTAACCCTAAACCTAACCCAAACCCATACCCTACGCCGTACACTAACCCGTACCCGAACCCGTACCCTAAGCCGTGTCCTAACCCTAGCCCTAACCCTAACCCTAACCCTAAGCTACCCTTGACTGCTTCTGCCTCCAATAGATTTCCTAAGCACTAGTGTTTTAAGGAACAGGTTAAAAAGAGAATCCTAATGTGATTTCTTGATAATGGGTGTGTTCCTTATCTTCTCCTAGTGTCTAAACTCTTCTCCATGGCTGGACCCCCAAATAATATTCCTTGACGTGCTAAGGGGTATCTAGAGAGTGGGATAGGTTTAATAACTACCCTAACCCTAACGCGTACCCTAACCCTAACCCCTACCCTAACCCTAACACGAACCCTAATCCTAACCCGTACCCTAAACCGAGCCCTAACCTTCAAACTAACCCTAACCCTAACCCTAACACATACCCTACGCCGTACACGAACCCGTACCCGAACCCGTACCCTAAGCCGTACCCTAACCCAAACCCTAACCCTAACCCTAACCCTAAGCTACCCTTGACTGCTTCTGCCTCCAATAGATTTCCTAAGCACTAGTGTTTTAAGGAACAGGTTAAAAAGAGAATCCTAATGTGATTTCTTGATAATGGGTGTGTTCCTTATCTTCTCCTACTGTCTAAACTCTTCTCCATGGCTGGACCCCAAATAATATTCCTTGACGTGCTAAGGGGTATCTAGGGAGTGGGATAGGTTTAATAACTACCCTAACCCTAACGCGTACCCTAACCCTAACCCCTACCCTAACCCTAACACGTACCCTAATCCTAACCCGTACCCTAAACCGAGCCCTAACCTTCAAACTTACCCTAACCCTAACACTAACCCATACCCTACGCCGTACTCGAACCCGTACCCGAACCCGTACCCTAAGCCGTACCCTAACCCTAACCCTAACAATAAACCTAAGCTACCCTTGACTGCTTCTGCCTCCAATAGATTTCCTAAGCACTAGTGTTTTAAGGAACAGGTTAAAAAGAGAATCCTAATGTGATTTCTTGATAATGGGTGTGTTCCTTATCTTCTCCTAGTGTCTAAACTTTTCTCCATGGCTGGACACCCAAATAATATTCCTTGACGTGCTAAGGGGTATCTAGAGAGTGGGATAGGTTTAATAACTACCCTAACCCTAACGCGTACCCTAACCCTAACCCCTACCCTAACCCTAACACGTACCCTAATCCTAACCCGTACCCTAAACCGAGCCCTTACCCTCAAACTAACCCTAACCCTAACCCTAACCCATATCCTACGCCATACCCAAACCCGTACCCGAACCCGTACCCTAAGCCGTACCCTAACCCTAACCCTAACCCTAAGCTACCCTTGACTGCTTCTGCCTCCAATAGATTTCCTAAGCACTAGTGTTTTAAGGAACAGGTTAAAAAGAGAATCCTAATGTGATTTCTTGATAATGGGTGTGTACCTTATCTTCTCCTAGTGTCTAAACTCTTCTCCATGGCTGGACGCCCAAATAATATTCCTTGACGTGCTAAGGGGTATCTAGAGAGTGGGATAGGTTTAATAACTACCCTAACCCTAACGCGTACCCTAACCCTAACCCCTACCCTAACCCTAACACGTACCTTAATCCTAACCCGTACCCTAAACCGAGCCCTAACCCTCAAACTAACCCTAACCCTAACCCTAACCCATACCCTACGCCGTACCCGAACCCGTACCCGAACCCGTACCCTAAGCCATACCCTAACCCTAACCCTAACCGTAACCCTAACTCTAAGCTACCCTTGACTGCTTCTGCCTCCAATAGATTTCCTAAGCACTAGTGTATTAAGGAACAGGTTAAAAAGAGAATCCTAATTTGATTTCAGGATAATGGGTGTGTTCCTTATCTTCTCATAGTGTCTAAACTCTTCTCCATGGCTGGACCCCCAAATAATATTCCTTGACGTGCTAAGGGGTATCTAGAGAGTGGGATAGGTTTAATAACTACCCTAACCCTAACGCGTACCCTAACCCTAACCCCTACCCTAACCCTAACACGAACCCTAATCCTAACCCGTACCCTAAACCGAGACCAAACCTTCAAACTAACCGTAACCCTAACACTAACCCATACCCTACGCCGTACACGAACCCGTACCCGAACCCGTACCCTAAGCCGTACCCTAACCCTAACCCTAACCCTAACCCTAACCCTAAGCTACCCTTGACTGCTTCTGCCTCCAATAGATTTCCTAAGCACTAGTGTTTTAAGGAACAGGTTAAAAAGAGAATCCTAATGTGATTTCTTGATAATGGGTGTGTTCCTTATCTTCTCCTACTGTCTAAACTCTTCTCCATGGCTGGACACCCAAATAATATTCCTTGACGTGCTAAGGGGTATCTAGAGAGTGGGATAGGTTTAATAACTACCCTAACCCTAACGCGTACCCTAACCCTAACCCCTACCCTAACCCTAACACGAACCCTAATCCTAACCCGTACCCTAAACCGAGCCCTAACCTTCAAACTAACCCTAACCCTAACCCAAACCCATACCCTACGCCGTACACGAACCCGTACCCGAACCCGTACCCTAAGCCGTGTCCTAACTCTAAACCTAACCCTAAGCTACCCTTGACTGCTTCTGCCTCCAATAGATTTCCTAAGCACTAGTGTTTTAAGGAACAGGTTAAAAAGAGAATCCTAATGTGATTTCTTGATAATGGGTGTGTTCCTTATCTTCTCCTAGTGTCTAAACTCTTCTCCATGGCTGGACCCCCAAATAATATTCCTTGACGTGCTAAGGGGTATCTAGAGAGTGGGATAGGTTTAATAACTACCCTAACCCTAACGCGTACCCTAACCCTAACCCCTACCCTAACCCTAACACGAACCCTAATCCTAACCCGTACCCTAAACCGAGCCCTAACCTTCAAACTAACACTAACCCTAACCCTAACCCATACCCTACGCCGTACATGAACCCGTACCCAAACCCGTACCCTAAGCCGTACCCTAACCCTAACCCTAACCCTAACCCTAACCCTAAGCTACCCTTGACTGCTTCTGCCTCCAATAGATTTCCTAAGCACTAGTGTTTTAAGGAACAGGTTAAAAAGAGAATCCTAATGTGATTTCTTGATAATGGGTGTGTTCCTTATCTTCTCCTAGTGTCTAAACTTTTCTCCATGGCTGGACACCCAAATAATATTCCTTGACGTGCTAAGGGGTATCTAGAGAGTGGGATAGGTTTAATAACTACCCTAACCCTAACGCGTACCCTAACCCTAAACCCTACCCTAACCCTAACACGTGCCCTAATCCTAACCCGTACCCTAAACCGAGCCCTTACCCTCAAACTAACCCTAACCCTAACCCTAACCCATATCCTACGCCATACCCAAACCCGTACCCGAACCCGTACCCGAACCCGTACCCTAAGCCGTACCCTAACCCTAACCCTAACCCTAAGCTACCCTTGACTGCTTCTGCCTCCAATAGATTTCCTAAGCACTAGTGTTTTAAGGAACAGGTTAAAAAGAGAATCCTAATGTGATTTCTTGATAATGGGTGTGTTCCTTATCTTCTCCTAGTGTCTAAACTCTTCTCCATGGCTGGACCCCCAAATAATATTCCTTGACGTGCTAAGGGGTATCTAGAGAGTGGGATAGGTTTAATAACTACCCTAACCGTAACGCGTACCCTAACCCTAACCCCTACCCTAACCCTAACACGTACCCTAATCCTAACCCGTACCCTAAACCGAGCCCTAACACTCAAACTAACCCTAACCCTAACCCATACCCTACGCCGTACCCGAACCCGTAACCTAACCCGTACCCTAACACTAACCCTAACCCTAACCCTAAGCTACCCATGACTGCTTCTGCCTCCAATAGATTTCCTAAGCACTAGTGTTTTAAGGAACATGTTAAAAAGAGAATCCTAATGTGATTTCTTGATAATGGGTGTGTTCCTTTTCTTCTCCTAGTGTCTAAACTCTTCTCCATGGCTGGACCCCCAAATAATATTCCTTGACGTGCTAAGGGGTATCTAGAGAGTGGGATAGGTTTAATAACTACCCTAACCCTAAGGCGTACCCTAACCCTAACCTCTACCCTAACCCTAACACGTACACTAATCCTAACCCGTACCCTAAACCGAGCCCTAACCCTCAAATTAACCCTAACCCTAACCCTAACCCATACCCTACGCCGTACCCGAACCCGTACCCTAAGCGGTACCCTAAAGCTAACCCTAACCCTAACCCTAACCCTAACCCTAACCCTAAGCTACCCTTGAATGCTTCTGCCTCCAATAGATTTCCTAAGCACTAGTGTATTAAGGAACAGGTTAAAAAGAGAATCCTAATGTGATTTCAGGATAAAGGGTGTGTTCCTTATCTTCTCCTAGTGTCTAAACTCTTCTCCATGGCTGGACCCCCAAATAATATTCCTTGACGTGCTAAGGGGTATCTAGAGAGTGGGATAGGTTTAATAACTACCCTAAACCTAACGCGTACCCTAACCCTAACCTCTACCCTAACCCTAAAACGTACACTAATCCTAACCCGTAACCTAAACCGAGCCCTAACCCTCAAACTAACCCTAACCCTAAACCTAACCCATACCCTACGCCGTAACCGAACCCGTACCCGAAACCGTACCCTAAGAAGTACCCTAACCCTAAGCCTAACCCTAAGCTACCCTTGACTGCTTCTGCCTCCAATAGATTTCCTAAGCACTAGTGTATTAAGGAACAGGTTAAAAAGAGAATCCTAATGTGATTTCAGGATAATGGGTGTGTTCCTTATCTTCTCCTAGTGTCTAAACTGTTCTCCATGGCTGGACCCCCAAATAATATTCCTTGACGTGCTAAGGGGTATCTAGAGAGTGGGATAGGTTTAATAACTACCCTAACCCTAACGCGTACCCTAACCCTAAACCCTACCCTAAACCTAACACGAACCCTAATACTAACCCGTACCCTAAACCGAGCCCTAACCTTCAAACTTACCCTAACCCTAACACTAACCCATACCCTACGCCGTACTCGAACCCGTACCCGAACCCGTACCCTAAGCCGTACCCTAACCCTAACCCTAACAATAAACCTAAGCTACCCTTGACTGCTTCTGCCTCCAATAGATTTCCTAAGCACTAGTGTTTTAAGGAACAGGTTAAAAAGAGAATCCTAATGTGATTTCTTGATAATGGGTGTGTTCCTTATCTTCTCCTAGTGTCTAAACTTTTCTCCATGGCTGGACACCCAAATAATATTCCTTGACGTGCTAAGGGGTATCTAGAGAGTGGGATAGGTTTAATAACTACCCTAACCCTAACGCGTACCCTAACCCTAAACCCTACCCTAACCCTAACACGTACCCTAATCCTAACCCGTACCCTAAACCGAGCCCTTACCCTCAAACTAACCCTAACCCTAACCCTAACCCATATCCTACGCCATACCCAAACCCGTACCCGAACCCGTACCCTAACCCTATCCCTAAGCTACCCTTGACTGCTTCTGCCTCCAATAGATTTCCTAAGCACTAGTGTTTTAAGGAACAGGTTAAAAAGAGAATCCTAATGTGATTTCTTGATAATGGGTGTGTACCTTATCTTCTCCTAGTGTCTAAACTCTTCTCCATGGCTGGACGCCCAAATAATATTCCTTGACGTGCTAAGGGGTATCTAGAGAGTGGGATAGGTTTAATAACTACCCTAACCCTAACGCGTACCCTAACCCTAACCCCTACCCTAACCCTAACACGTACCTTAATCCTAACCCGTACCCTAAACCGAGCCCTAACCCTCAAACTAACCCTAACCCTAACCCTAACCCATACCCTACGCCGTACCCGAACCCGTACCCGAACCCGTACCCTAAGCCATACCCTAACCCTAACCCTAACCGTAACCCTAACTCTAAGCTACCCTTGACTGCTTCTGCCTCCAATAGATTTCCTAAGCACTAGTGTATTAAGGAACAGGTTAAAAAGAGAATCCTAATGTGATTTCAGGATAATGGGTGTGTTCCTTATCTTCTCATAGTGTCTAAACTCTTCTCCATGGCTGGACCCCCAAATAATATTCCTTGACGTGCTAAGGGGTATCTAGAGAGTGGGATAGGTTTAATAACTACCCTAACCCTAACGCGTACACTAACCCGAAACCCTACCCTAACCCTAACACGAACCCTAATCCTAACCCGTACCCTAAACCGAGACCAAACCTTCAAACTAACCGTAACCCTAACACTAACCCATACCCTACGCCGTACCCGAACCCGTAACCTAACCCGTACCCTAACACTAACCCTAACCCTAACCCTAAGCTACCCATGACTGCTTCTGCCTCCAATAGATTTCCTAAGCACTAGTGTTTTAAGGAACAGGTTAAAAAGAGAATCCTAATGTGATTTCTTGATAATGGGTGTGTTCCTTTTCTTCTCCTAGTGTCTAAACTCTTCTCCATGGCTGGACCCCCAAATAATATTCCTTGACGTGCTAAGGGGTATCTAGAGAGTGGGATAGGTTTAATAACTACCCTAACCCTAAGGCGTACCCTAACCCTAACCTCTACCCTAACCCTAACACGTACACTAATCCTAACCCGTACCCTAAACCGAGCCCTAACCCTCAAATTAACCCTAACCCTAACCCTAACCCATACCCTACGCCGTACCCGAACCCGTACCCTAAGCGGTACCCTAAAGCTAACCCTAACCCTAACCCTAACCCTAACCCTAACCCTAAGCTACCCTTGACTGCTTCTGCCTCCAATAGATTTCCTAAGCACTAGTGTATTAAGGAACAGGTTAAAAAGAGAATCCTAATGTGATTTCAGGATAAAGGGTGTGTTCCTTATCTTCTCCTAGTGTCTAAACTCTTCTCCATGGCTGGACCCCCAAATAATATTCCTTGACGTGCTAAGGGGTATCTAGAGAGTGGGATAGGTTTAATAACTACCCTAAACCTAACGCGTACCCTAACCCTAACCTCTACCCTAACCCTAAAACGTACACTAATCCTAACCCGTACCCTAAACCGAGCCCTAACCCTCAAACTAACCCTACCCCTAAACCTAACCCATACCCTACGCCGTAACCGAACCCGTACCCGAAACCGTACCCTAAGAAGTACCCTAACCCTAAGCCTAACCCTAAGCTACCCTTGACTGCTTCTGCCTCCAATAGATTTCCTAAGCACTAGTGTATTAAGGAACAGGTTAAAAAGAGAATCCTAATGTGATTTCAGGATAATGGGTGTGTTCCTTATCTTCTCCTAGTGTCTAAACTGTTCTCCATGGCTGGACCCCCAAATAATATTCCTTGACGTGCTAAGGGGTATCTAGAGAGTGGGATAGGTTTAATAACTACCCTAACCCTAACGCGTACCCTAACCCTAAACCCTACCCTAAACCTAACACGAACCCTAATACTAACCCGTACCCTAAACCGAGCCCTAACCTTCAAACTAACCCTAACCCTAAACCTAACCCCTACCCTATGCCGTACACGAACCCGTACCCGAACCCGTACCCTAAGCCGTACCCTAAACCTAACCCTAACCCTAACCTAACCCTAAGCTACCATTGACTGCTTCTGCCTCCAATAGATTTCCTAAGCACTAGTGTTTTAAGGAACAGGTTAAAAAGAGAATCCTAATGTGATTTCTTGATAATGGGTGTGTTCCTTATCTTCTCCTAGTGTCTAAACTCTTCTCCATGGCTGGACCCCCAAATAATATTCCTTGACGTGCTAAGGGGTATCTAGAGAGTGGGATAGGTTTAATAACTACCCTAACCCTAACGCGTACCCTAACCCTAACCTCTACCCTAACCCTAACACGTACACTAATCCTAACCCGTACCCTAAACCGAGCCCTAACCCTCAAACTAACCCTAACCCTAAACCTAACCCATACCCTACGCCGTACCCGAACCCGTACCCGAACCCGTACCCTAAGCCGTACCCTAACCCTAACCCTAACCCTAACCCTAAGCTACCCTTGACTGCTTCTGCCTCCAATAGATTTCCTAAGCACTAGTGTATTAAGGAACAGGTTAAAAAGAGAATCCTAATGTGATTTCAGGATAATGGGTGTGTTCCTTATCTTCTCCTAGTGTCTAAACTCTTCTCCATGGCTGGACCCCCAAATAATATTCCTTGACGTGCTAAGGGGTATCTAGAGAGTGGGATAGGTTTAATAACTACCTTAACCCTAACGCGTACCCTAACCCTAACCTCTACCCTAACCCTAACACGTACACTAATCCTAACCCGTACCCTAAACCGAGCCCTAACCCTCAAGCTAACCCTAACCCTAAACCTAACCCATACCCTACGCCGTACCCGAACCCGTACCTGAACCCGTACCCTAAGCCGTACCCTAACCCTAACCCTAACCCAAACCCTAACTCTAAGCTACCCTTGACTGCTTCTGCCTCCAATAGATTTCCTAAGCACTAGTGTATTAAGGAACAGTTTAAAAAGAGAATCCTAATGTGATTTCAGGATAATGGGTGTGTTCCTTATCTTCTCCTAGTGTCTAAACTGTTCTCCATGGCTGGACCCCCAAATAATATTCCTTGATGTGCTAAGGGGTATCTAGAGAGTGGGATAGGTTTAATAACTACCCTAACCCTAACGCGTACCCTAACCCTAAACCCTACCCTAACCCTAACACGAACCCTAATCCTAACCCGTACCCTAAACCGAGCCCTAACCTTCAAACTAAACCTAACCCTAAACCTAAACCCTACCCTATGCCGTACCTGAACCCGTACCCGAACCCGTACCCTAAGCCGTACCCTAAACCTAACCCTAATGCTAACCCTAACCCTAAGCTACCATTGACTGCTTCTGCCTCCAATAGATTTCCTAAGCACTAGTGTTTTAAGGAACAGGTTAAAAAGAGAATTCTAATGTGATTTCTTGATAATGGGTGTGTTCCTTATCTTCTCCTAGTGTCTAAACTGTTCTCCATGGCTGGACCCCCAAATAATATTCCTTGACGTGCTAAGGGGTATCTAGAGAGTGGGATAGGTTTAATAACTACCCTAACCGTAACGCGTACCCTAACCCTAACCCCTACCCTAACCCTAACACGTACCCTAATCCTAACCCGTACCCTAAACCGAGCCCTAACCCTCAAATTAACCCTAACCCTAACCCTAACCCATACCCTACGCCGTACCCGAACCCGTACCCTAAGCGGTACCCTAAAGCTAACCCTAACCCTAACCCTAACCCTAACCCTAACCCTAAGCTACCCTTGACTGCTTCTGCCTCCAATAGATTTCCTAAGCACTAGTGTATTAAGGAACAGGTTAAAAAGAGAATCCTAATGTGATTTCAGGATAAAGGGTGTGTTCCTTATCTTCTCCTAGTGTCTAAACTCTTCTCCATGGCTGGACCCCCAAATAATATTCCTTGACGTGCTAAGGGGTATCTAGAGAGTGGGATAGGTTTAATAACTACCCTAAACCTAACGCGTACCCTAACCCTAACCTCTACCCTAACCCTAAAACGTACACTAATCCTAACCCGTACCCTAAACCGAGCCCTAACCCTCAAACTAACCCTACCCCTAAACCTAACCCATACCCTACGCCGTAACCGAACCCGTACCCGAAACCGTACCCTAAGAAGTACCCTAACCCTAAGCCTAACCCTAAGCTACCCTTGACTGCTTCTGCCTCCAATAGATTTCCTAAGCACTAGTGTATTAAGGAACAGGTTAAAAAGAGAATCCTAATGTGATTTCAGGATAATGGGTGTGTTCCTTATCTTCTCCTAGTGTCTAAACTGTTCTCCATGGCTGGACCCCCAAATAATATTCCTTGACGTGCTAAGGGGTATCTAGAGAGTGGGATAGGTTTAATAACTACCCTAACCCTAACGCGTACCCTAACCCTAAACCCTACCCTAAACCTAACACGAACCCTAATACTAACCCGTACCCTAAACCGAGCCCTAACCTTCAAACTTACCCTAACCCTAACACTAACCCATACCCTACGCCGTACTCGAACCCGTACCCGAACCCGTACCCTAAGCCGTACCCTAACCCTAACCCTAACAATAAACCTAAGCTACCCTTGACTGCTTCTGCCTCCAATAGATTTCCTAAGCACTAGTGTTTTAAGGAACAGGTTAAAAAGAGAATCCTAATGTGATTTCTTGATAATGGGTGTGTTCCTTATCTTCTCCTAGTGTCTAAACTCTTCTCCATGGCTGGACGCCCAAATAATATTCCTTGACGTGCTAAGGGGTATCTAGAGAGTGGGATAGGTTTAATAACTACCCTAACCCTAACGCGTACCCTAACCCTAACCCCTACCCTAACCCTAACACGTACCTTAATCCTAACCCGTACCCTAAACCGAGCCCTAACCCTCAAACTAACCCTAACCCTAACCCTAACCCATACCCTACGCCGTACCCGAACCCGTACCCGAACCCGTACCCTAAGCCATACCCTAACCCTAACCCTAACCGTCACCCTAACTCTAAGCTACCCTTGACTGCTTCTGCCTCCAATAGATTTCCTAAGCACTAGTGTATTAAGGAACAGGTTAAAAAGAGAATCCTAATGTGATTTCAGGATAATGGGTGTGTTCCTTATCTTCTCATAGTGTCTAAACTCTTCTCCATGGCTGGACCCCCAAATAATATTCCTTGACGTGCTAAGGGGTATCTAGAGAGTGGGATAGGTTTAATAACTACCCTAACCCTAACGCGTACCCTAACCCTAACCCCTACCCTAACCCTAACACGAACCCTAATCCTAACCCGTACCCTAAACCGAGACCAAACCTTCAAACTAACCGTAACCCTAACACTAACCCATACCCTACGCCGTACCCGAACCCGTAACCTAACCCGTACCCTAACACTAACCCTAACCCTAACCCTAAGCTACCCATGACTGCTTCTGCCTCCAATAGATTTCCTAAGCACTAGTGTTTTAAGGAACAGGTTAAAAAGAGAATCCTAATGTGATTTCTTGATAATGGGTGTGTTCCTTTTCTTCTCCTAGTGTCTAAACTCTTCTCCATGGCTGGACCCCCAAATAATATTCCTTGACGTGCTAAGGGGTATCTAGAGAGTGGGATAGGTTTAATAACTACCCTAAACCTAAGGCGTACCCTAACCCTAACCTCTACCCTAACCCTAACACGTACACTAATCCTAACCCGTACCCTAAACCGAGCCCTAACCCTCAAATTAACCCTAACCCTAACCCTAACCCATACCCTACGCCGTACCCGAACCCGTACCCTAAGCGGTACCCTAAAGCTAACCCTAACCCTAACCCTAAC
This sequence comes from Eschrichtius robustus, assembly GCF_028021215.1. NCBI lineage: Eukaryota > Metazoa > Chordata > Mammalia > Artiodactyla > Eschrichtiidae > Eschrichtius > Eschrichtius robustus. The sequence continues at coordinate 495,827 of NW_027175202.1, forward strand.
CCTAACCCTAACCCTAAGCTACCCTTGACTGCTTCTGCCTCCAATAGATTTCCTAAGCACTAGTGTATTAAGGAACAGGTTAAAAAGAGAATCCTAATGTGATTTCAGGATAAAGGGTGTGTTCCTTATCTTCTCCTAGTGTCTAAACTCTTCTCCATGGCTGGACCCCCAAATAATATTCCTTGACGTGCTAAGGGGTATCTAGAGAGTGGGATAGGTTTAATAACTACCCTAAACCTAACGCGTACCCTAACCCTAACCTCTACCCTAACCCTAAAACGTACACTAATCCTAACCCGTACCCTAAACCGAGCCCTAACCCGCAAACTAACCCTACCCCTAAACCTAACCCATACCCTACGCCGTAACCGAACCCGTACCCGAAACCGTACCCTAAGAAGTACCCTAACCCTAAGCCTAACCCTAAGCTACCCTTGACTGCTTCTGCCTCCAATAGATTTCCTAAGCACTAGTGTATTAAGGAACAGGTTAAAAAGAGAATCCTAATGTGATTTCAGGATAATGGGTGTGTTCCTTATCTTCTCCTAGTGTCTAAACTGTTCTCCATGGCTGGACCCCCAAATAATATTCCTTGACGTGCTAAGGGGTATCTAGAGAGTGGGATAGGTTTAATAACTACCCTAACCCTAACGCGTACCCTAACCCTAAACCCTACCCTAAACCTAACACGAACCCTAATACTAACCCGTACCCTAAACCGAGCCCTAACCTTCAAACTAACCCTAACCCTAAACCTAACCCCTACCCTATGCCGTACACGAACCCGTACCCGAACCCGTACCCTAAGCCGTACCCTAAACCTAACCCTAACCCTAACCTAACCCTAAGCTACCATTGACTGCTTCTGCCTCCAATAGATTTCCTAAGCACTAGTGTTTTAAGGAACAGGTTAAAAAGAGAATCCTAATGTGATTTCTTGATAATGGGTGTGTTCCTTATCTTCTCCTAGTGTCTAAACTCTTCTCCATGGCTGGACACCCAAATAATATTCCTTGACGTGCTAAGGGGTATCTAGAGAGTGGGATAGGTTTAATAACTACCCTAACCCTAACGCGTACCCTAACCCTAACCCCTACCCTAACCCTAACACGTACCCTAATCCTAACCCGTACCCTAAACCGAGCCCTAACCCTCAAACTAACCCTAATCCTAACCCTAACCCATACCCTACGCCGTACCCGAACCCGTAACCTAACCCGTACCCTAACACTAACCCTAACCCTAACCCTAAGCTACCCTTGACTGCTTTTGCCTCTAATAGATTTCCTAAGCACTAGTGTTTTAAGGAACAGGTTAAAAAGAGAATCCTAATGTGATTTCTTGATAATGGGTGTGTTCCTTATCTTCTCCTAGTGTTTAAACTCTTCTCCATGGCTGGACACCCAAATAATATTCCTTGACGTGCTAAGGGGTATCTAGGGAGTGGGATAGGTTTAATAACTACCCTAACCCTAACGCGTACCCTAACCCTAACCTCTACCCTAACCCTAACACGTACACTAATCCTAACCCGTACCCTAAACCGAGCCCTAACCCTCAAACTAACCCTAACCCTAAACCTAACCAATACCCTACGCCGTACCCGAACCCGTACCCGAACCCGTATCCTAAGCCGTACCCTAACCCTAACGCTAACCCTAACCCTAAGCTACCCTTGACTGCTTCTGCCTCCAATAGATTTCCTAAGCACTAGTGTATTAAGGAACAGGTTAAAAAGAGAATCCTAATGTGATTTCTTGATAATGGGTGTGTTCCTTATCTTCTCCTAGTGTCTAAACTCTTCTCCATCGCTGGACCCCCAAATAATATTCCTTGACGTGCTAAGGGGTATCTAGAGAGTGGGATAGGTTTAATAACTACCTTAACCCTAACGCCTACCCTAACCCTAACCTCTACCCTAACCCTAACACGTACACTAATCCTAACCCGTACCCTAAACCGAGCCCTAACCCTCAAACTAACCCTAACACTAAATCTAACCCATACCCTACGCCGTACCCGAACCCGTACCCGAACCCGTACCCTAAGCCGTACCCTAACCCTAACCCTAACCCTAACCCTAAGCTACCCTTGACTGCTTCTGCCTCCAATAGATTTCCTAAGCACTAGTGTATTAAGGAACAGGTTTAAAAGAGAATCCTTATGTGATTTCAGGATAATGGGTGTGTTCCTTATCTTCTCCTAGTGTCTAAACTCTTCTCCATGGCTGGACCCCCAAATGATATTCCTTGACGTGCTAAGGGGAATCTAGAGAGTGGGAAAGGTTTAATAACTACCCTAACCCTAACGCGTACCCTAACCCTAACCCCTACCCTAACCCTAACACGAACCCTAATCCTAACCCGTACCCTAAACCGAGCCCTACCCTTCAAACTAACCATAACCCTAACCCTAACCCGTACCCTACGCCGTACACGAACCCGTACCCGAACCCGTTCCCTAAGCCGTACCCTAAACCTAACCCTAACCCTAACCCTAAGCTTCCCTTGACTGCTTCTGCCTCCAATAGATTTCCTAAGCACTAGTGTTTTAAGGAACAGGTTAAAAAGAGAATCCTAATGTGATTTCTTGATAATGGGTGTGTTCCTTATCTTCTCCTAGTGTCTAAATTCTTCTCCATGGCTGGACACCCAAATAATATTCCTTGACGTGCTAAGGGGTATCTAGAGAGTGGGATAGGTTTAATAACTACCCTAACCCTAACGCGTACCCTAACCCTAACCCCTACCCTAACCCTAACACGTACCCTAATCCTAACCCGTACCCTAAACCGAGCCCTAACCCTCAAACTAACCCTAACCCTAAACCTAACCCATACCCTACGCCGTACCCGAACCCGTAACCTAACCCGTACCCTAACACTAACCCTAACCCTAACCCTAAGCTACCCTTGACTGCTTCTGCCTCCAATAGATTTCCTAAGCACTAGTGTTTTAAGGAACAGGTTAAAAAGAGAATTCTAATGTGATTTCTTGATAATGGGTGTGTTCCTTTTCTTCTCCTAGTGTCTAAACTCTTCTCCATGGCTGGACCCCCAAATAATATTCCTTGACGTGCTAAGGGGTATCTAGAGAGTGGGATAGGTTTAATAACTACCCTAACCCTAAGGCGTACCCTAACCCTAACCTCTACCCTAACCCTAACACGTACACTAATCCTAACCCGTACCCTAAACCGAGACCTAACCCTCAAATTAACCCTAACCCTAACCCTAACCCATACCCTACGCCGTACCCGAACCCGTACCCTAAGCGGTACCCTAAAGCTAACCCTAACCCTAACCCTAACCCTAAACCTAACCCTAAGCTACCCTTGACTGCTTCTGCCTCCAATAGATTTCCTAAGCACTAATGTATTAAGGAACAGGTTAAAAAGAGAATCCTAATGTGATTTCAGGATAAAGGGTGTGTTCCTTATCTTCTCCTAGTGTCTAAACTCTTCTCCATGGCTGGACCCCCAAATAATATTCCTTGACGTGCTAAGGGGTATCTAGAGAGTGGGATAGGTTTAATAACTACCCTAACCCTAACGCGTACCCTAACCCTAACCTCTACCCTAACCCTAAAACGTACAGTAATCCTAACCCGTACCCTAAACCGAGCCCTAACCCTCAAACTAACCCTACCCCTAAACCTAACCCATACCCTACGCCGTACCCGAACCCGTACCCGAACCCGTACCCTAAGAAGTACCCTAACCCTAAGCCTAACCCTAAGCTACCCTTGACTGCTTCTGCCTCCAATAGATTTCCTAAACACTAGTGTATTAAGGAACAGTTTAAAAAGAGAATCCTAATGTGATTTCTTGATAATGGGTGTGTTCCTTATCTTCTCCTAGTGTCTAAACTCTTCTCCATGGCTGGACCCCCAAATAATATTCCTTGACGTGCTAAGGGGTATCTAGAGAGTGGGATAGGTTTAATAACTACCCTAACCCTAACGCGTACCCTAACCCTAAACCCTACCCTAAACCTAACACGAACCCTAATACTAACCCGTACCCTAAACCGAGCCCTACCCTTCAAACTAACCATAACCCTAAACCTAACCCCTACCCTATGCCGTACACGAACCCGTACCCGAACCCGTACCCTAAGCCGTACCCTAAACCTAACCCTAACCCTAACCTAACCCTAAGCTACCATTGACTGCTTCTGCCTCCAATAGATTTCCTAAGCACTAGTGTTTTAAGGAACAGGTTAAAAAGAGAATCCTAATGTGATTTCTTGATAATGGGTGTGTTCCTTATCTTCTCCTAGTGTCTAAACTCTTCTCCATGGCTGGACACCCAAATAATATTCCTTGACGTGCTAAGGGGTATCTAGAGAGTGGGATAGGTTTAATAACTACCCTAACCCTAACGCGTACCCTAACCCTAACCCCTACCCTAACCCTAACACGTACCCTAATCCTAACCCGTACCCTAAACCGAGCCCTAACCCTCAAACTAACCCTAACCCTAACCCATTCCCTACGCCGTACCCGAACCCGTAACCTAACCCGTACCCTAACACTAACCCTAAACCTAACCCTAAGCTACCCTTGACTGCTTCTGCCTCCAATAGATTTCCTAAGCACTAGTGTTTTAAGGAACAGGTTAAAAAGAGAATCCTAATGTGATTTCTTGATAATGGGTGTGTTCCTTATCTTCTCCTAGTGTTTAAACTCTTCTCCATGGCTGGACACCCAAATAATATTCCTTGACGTGCTAAGGGGTATCTAGAGAGTGGGATAGGTTTAATAACTACCCTAACCCTAACGCGTACCCTAACCCTAACCCCTACCCTAACCCTAACACGTACCCTAATCCTAACCCGTACCCTAAACCGAGCCCTAACCCTCAAACTAACCCTAATCCTAACCCTAACCCATACCCTACGCCGTACCCGAACCCGTAACCTAACCCGTACCCTAAAACTAACCCTAACCCTAACCCTAAGCTACCCTTGACTGCTTCTGCCTCCAATAGATTTCCTAAGCACTAGTGTTTTAAGGAACAGGTTAAAAAGAGAATCCTAATGTGATTTCTTGATAATGGGTGTGTTCCTTATCTTCTCCTAGTGTCTAAACTCTTCTCCATGGCTGGACCCCCAAATAATATTCCTTGACGTGCTAAGGGGTATCTAGAGAGTGGGATAGGTTTAATAACTACCCTAACCCTAACGCGTACCCTAACCCTAACCTCTACCCTAACCCTAACACGTACACTAATCCTAACCCGTACCCTAAACCGAGCCCTAACCCTCAAACTAACCCTAACCCTAAACCTAACCCATACCCTACGCCGTACCCGAACCCGTACCCGAACCCGTACCCTAAGCCGTACCCTAACCCTAACCCTAACCCTAACCCTAAGCTACCCTTGACTGCTTCTGCCTCCAATAGATTTCCTAAGCACTAGTGTATTAAGGAACAGGTTAAAAAGAGAATCCTAATGTGATTTCAGGATAATGGGTGTGTTCCTTATCTTCTCCTAGTGTCTAAACTCTTCTCCATGGCTGGACCCCCAAATAATATTCCTTGACGTGCTAAGGGGTATCTAGAGAGTGGGATAGGTTTAATAACTACCTTAACCCTAACGCGTACCCTAACCCTAACCTCTACCCTAACCCTAAAACGTACACTAATCCTAACCCGTACCCTAAACCGAGCCCTAACCCTCAAGCTAACCCTAACCCTAAACCTAACCCATACCCTACGCCGTACCCGAACCCGTACCTGAACCCGTACCCTAAGCCGTACCCTAACCCTAACCCTAACCCAAACCCTAACTCTAAGCTACCCTTGACTGCTTCTGCCTCCAATAGATTTCCTAAGCACTAGTGTATTAAGGAACAGTTTAAAAAGAGAATCCTAATATGATTTCAGGATAATGGGTGTGTTCCTTATCTTCTCCTAGTGTCTAAACTGTTCTCCATGGCTGGACCCCCAAATAATATTCCTTGATGTGCTAAGGGGTATCTAGAGAGTGGGATAGGTTTAATAACTACCCTAACCCTAACGCGTACCCTAACCCTAAACCCTACCCTAACCCTAACACGAACCCTAATCCTAACCCGTACCCTAAACCGAGCCCTAACCTTCAAACTAAACCTAACCCTAAACCTAAACCCTACCCTATGCCGTACCTGAACCCGTACCCGAACCCGTACCCTAAGCCGTACCCTAAACCTAACCCTAATGCTAACCCTAACCCTAAGCTACCATTGACTGCTTCTGCCTCCAATAGATTTCCTAAGCACTAGTGTTTTAAGGAACAGGTTAAAAAGAGAATCCTAATGTGATTTCTTGATAATGGGTGTGTTCCTTATCTTCTCCTAGTGTCTAAACTCTTCTCCATGGCAGGACACCCAAATAATATTCCTTGACGTGCTAAGGGGTATCTAGAGAGTGGGATAGGTTTAATAACTACCCTAACCCTAACGCGTACCCTAACCCTAACCCGTACCCTAACCCTAACACGTACCCTAATCCTAACCCGTACCCTAAACCGAGCCCTAACCCTCAAACTAACCCTAACCCTAACCCTAACCCATACCCTACGCCGTACCCAAACCCGTAACCTAACCCGTACCCTAACCCTAACCCTAACCCTAACCCTAAGCTACCCTTGACTGCTTCTGCCTCCAATAGATTTCCTAAGCACTAGTGTTTTAAGGAACAGGTTAAAAAGAGAATCGTAATGTGATTTCTTGATAATGGGTGTGTTCCTTATCTTCTCCTAGTGTCTAAACTCTTCTCCATGGCTGGACACCCAAATAATATTCCTTGACGTGCTAAGGGGTATCTAGAGAGTGGGATAGGTTTAATAACTACCCTAACCCTAACGAGTACCCTAACCCAAACCCCTACCCTAACCCTAACACGTACCCTAATCCTAACCCGTACCCTAAACCGAGCCCTAACCCTCAAACTAACCCTAACCCTAACCCTAACCCATACCCTACGCCGTACCCGAACCCGTACCCGAACCCGTACCCTAACACTAACCCTAACCCTAACCCTAACCCTAACCCTAAGCTACCCTTGACTGCTTCTGCCTCCAATAGATTTCCTAAGCACTAGTGTTTTAAGGAACAGGTTAAAAAGAGAATCCTAATGTGATTTCTTGATAATGGGTGTGTTCCTTATCTTCTCCTAGTGTCTAAACTCTTCTCCATGGCTGGACCCCCAAATAATATTCCTTGACGTGTTAAGGGGTATCTAGAGAGTGGGATAGGTTTAATAACTACCTTAACCCTAACGCGTACCCTAACCCTAACCTCTACCCTAACCCTAACACGTACACTAATCCTAACCCGTACCCCAAACGGAGCCCTAACCCTCAAACTAACCCTAACACTAAACCTAACCCATACCCTACGCCGTACCCGAACCCGTACCCGAACCCGTACCCTAAGCCGTACCCTAACCCTAACCCTAACCCTAAGCTACCCTTGACTGCTTCTGCCTCCAATAGATTTCCTAAGCACTAGTGTATTAAGGAACAGGTTAAAAAGAGAATCCTAATGTGATTTCAGGATAATGGGTGTGTTCCTTATCTTCTCCTAGTGTCTAAACTCTTCTCCATGGCTGGACCCCCAAATAATATTCCTTGACGTGCTAAGGGGAATCTAGAGAGTGGGATAGGTTTAATAACTACCCTAACCCTAACGCGTAACCTAACCCTAACCCCTACCCTAACCCTAACACGAACCCTAATCCTAACCCGTACCCTAAACCGAGCCCTACCCTTCAAACTAACCATAACCCTAACCCTAACCCATACCCTACGCCGTACACGAACCCGTACCCGAACCCGTACCCTAAGCCGTACCCTAAACCTAACCCTAACCCTAACCCTAAGCTTCCCTTGACTGCTTCTGCCTCCAATAGATTTCCTAAGCACTAGTGTTTTAAGGAACAGGTTAAAAAGAGAATCCTAATGTGATTTCTTGATAATGGGTGTGTTCCTTATCTTCTCCTAGTGTCTAAACTCTTCTCCATGGCTGGACACCCAAATAATATTCCTTGACGTGCTAAGGGGTATCTAGAGAGTGGGATAGGTTTAATAACTACCCTAACCCTAACGCGTAACCTAACCCTAACCCCTACCCTAACCCTAACACGTACCCTAATCCTAACCCGTACCCTAAACCGAGCCCTAACCCTCAAACTAACCCTAACCCTAACCCATACCCTACGCCGTACCCGAACCCGTAACCTAACCCGTACCCTAACACTAACCCTAACCCTAACCCTAAGCTACCCTTGACTGCTTCTGCCTCCAATAGATTTCCTAAGCACTAGTGTTTTAAGGAACAGGTTAAAAAGAGAATCCTAATGTGATTTCTTGATAATGGGTGTGTTCCTTTTCTTCTCCTAGTGTCTAAACTCTTCTCCATGGCTGGACCCCCAAATAATATTCCTTGACGTGCTAAGGGGTATCTAGAGAGTGGGATAGGTTTAATAACTACCCTAACCCTAACGCGTACCCTAACCCTAACCTCTACCCTAACCCTAACACGTACACTAATCCTAACCCGTACCCTAAACCGAGCCCTAACCCTCAAATTAATCCTAACCCTAACCCATACCCTACGCCGTACCCGAACCCGTACCCTAAGCGGTACCCTAAAGCTAACCCTAACCCTAACCCTAACCCTAACCCTAAGCTACCCTTGACTGCTTCTGCCTCCAATAGATTTCCTAAGCACTAGTGTATTAAGGAACAGGTTAAAAAGAGAATCCTAATGTGATTTCAGGATAATGGGTGTGTTCCTTATCTTCTCCTAGTGTCTAAACTCTTCTCCATGGCTGGACCCCCAAATAATATTCCTTGACGTGCTAAGGGGTATCTAGAGAGTGGGATAGGTTTAATAACTACCCTAACCCTAACGCGTACCCTAACCCTAACCTCTACCCTAACCCTAAAACGTACACTAATCCTAACCCGTACCCTAAACCGAGCCCTAACCCTCAAACTAACCATACCCCTAAACCTAACCCATACCCTACGCCGTACCCGAACCCGTACCCGAACCCGTACCCTAAGAACTATCCTAACCCTAAGCCTAACCCTAAGCTACCCTTGACTGCTTCTGCCTCCAAAAATTTCCTAAGGACTAGTGTATTAAGGAACAGGTTAAAAAGAGAATCCTAATGTGATTTCAGGATAATGGGTGTGTTCCTTATCTTCTCCTAGTGTCTAAACTGTTCTCCATGGCTGGACCCCCAAATAATATTCCTTGACGTGCTAAGGGGTATCTAGAGAGTGGGATAGGTTTAATAACTACCCTAACCCTAACGCGTACCCTAACCCTAAACCCTACCCTAACCCTAACACAAACCCTAATCCTAACCCGTACCCTAAACCGAGCCCTAACCTTCAAACTAACCCTAACCCTAAACCTAACCCCTACCCTATGCCGTACACGAACCCGTACCCGAACCCGTACCCTAAGCCGTACCCTAAACCTAACCCTAACCCTAACCCTAACCCTAAGGTACCATTGACTGCTTCTGCCTCCAATAGATTTCCTAAGCACTAGTGTTTTAAGGAACAGGTTAAAAAGAGAATCCTAATGTGATTTCTTGATAATGGGTGTGTTCCTTATCTTCTCCTAGTGTCTAAACTCTTCTCCATGGCTGGACACCCAAATAATATTCCTTGACGTGCTAAGGGGTATCTAGAGAGTGGGATAGGTTTAATAACTACCCTAACCCTAACGCGTACCCTAACCCTAACCCCTACCCTAACCCTAACACGTACCCTAATCCTAACCCGTACCCTAAACCGAGCCCTAACCCTCAAACTAACCCTAACCCTAACCCTAACCCATACCCTACGCCGTACCCAAACCCGTAACCTAACCCGTACCCTAACACTAACCCTAACCCTAACCCTAAGCTACCCTTGACTGCTTCTGCCTCCAATAGATTTCCTAAGCACTAGTGTTTTAAGGAACAGGTTAAAAAGAGAATCCTAATGTGATTTCTTGATAATGGGTGTGTTCCTTATCTTCTCCTAGTGTCTAAACTCTTCTCCATGGATGGACCCCCAAATAATATTCCTTGACGTGCTAAGGGGTATCTAGAGAGTGGGATAGGTTTAATAACTACCCTAACCCTAACGCGTACCCTAACCCTAACACGTACCCTAATCCTAAACCGTACCCTAAACCAAGCCCTAACCCTCAAACTAACACTAACCCTAACCCTAACCCATACCCTACGCCGTACCCGAACCCGTACCCTAAGCCTTACCCTAACAATAACCCTAACCCTAACCCTAAGCTACCCTTGACTGCTTCTGCCTCCAATTGATTTCCTAAGCACTAGTGTTTTAAGGAACAGGTTAAAAAGAGAATCCTAATGTGATTTCTTGATAATGGGTGTGTTCCTTATCTTCTCCTAGTGTCTAAACTCTTCTCCATGGCTGGACCCCCAAATAATATTCCTTGACGTGCTAAGGGGTATCTAGAGAGTGGGATAGGTTTAATAACTACCCTAAACCTAACGCGTACCCTAACCCTAACCTCTACCCTAACCCTAACACGTACACTAATCCTAACCCGTACCCTAAACCGAGCCCTAACCCTCAAACTAACCCTAACCCTAACCCTAACCCATACCCTAGGCCGTACCCGAACCCGTACCCGAACCCGTACCCTAAGCTGTACCCTAACCCTAACCCTAACCCTAACCCTAAGCTACCCTTGACTGCTTCTGCCTCCAATAGATTTCCTAAGCACTAGTGTATCAAGGCACAGGTTAAAAAGAGAATCCTAATGTGATTTCAGGATAATGGGTGTGTTCCTTATCTTCTCCTAGTGTCTAAACTCTTCTCCATGGCTGGACCCCCAAATAATATTCCTTGACGTGCTAAGGGGAATCTAGAGAGTGGGATAGGTTTAATAACTACCCTAACCCTAACGCGTACCCTAACCCTAACCCTAACACGAACCCTAATCCTAACCCGTACCCTAAACCGAGCCCTACCCTTCAAACTAACCATAACCCTAACCCTAACCCATACCCTACGCCGTACACGAACCCGTACCTGAACCCGTACCCTAAGCCGTACCCTAAACCTAACCCTAACCCTAACCCTAAGCTTCCCTTGACTGCTTCTGCCTCCAATAGATTTCCTAAGCACTAGTGTTTTAAGGAACAGGTTAAAAAGAGAATCCTAATGTGATTTCTTGATAATGGGTGTGTTCCTTATCTTCTCGTAGTGTCTAAACTCTTCTCCATGGCTGGACACCCAAATAATATTCCTTGACGTGCTAAGGGGTATCTAGGGAGTGGGATAGGTTTAATAACTACCCTAACCCTAACGCGTACCCTAACCCTAACCCCTACCCTAACCCTAACACGTACCCTAATCCTAACCCGTACCCTAAACCGAGCCCTAACCCTCAAACTAACCATAACCCTAACCCTAACCCATACCCTACGCCGTACCCGAACCCGTAACCTAACCCGTACCCTAACACTAACCCTAACCCTAACCCTAAGCTACCCTTGACTGCTTCTGCCTCCAATAGATTTCCTAAGCACTAGTGTTTTAAGGAACAGGTTAAAAAGAGAATCCTAATGTGATTTCTTGATAATGGGTGTGTTCCTTTTCTTCTCCTAGTGTCTAAACTCTTCTCCATGGCTGGACCCCCAAATAATATTCCTTGACGTGCTAAGGGTTATCTAGACAGTGGGATAGGTTTAATAACTACCCTAACCCTAACGCGTACCCTAACCCTAACCTCTACCCTAACCCTAACACGTACACTAATCCTAACCCGTACCCTAAACCGAGCCCTAACCCTCAAATTAACCCTAACCCTAACCCTAACCCATACCCTACGCCGTACCCGAACCCGTACCCTAAGCGGTACCCTAAAGCTAACCCTAACCCTAACCCTAACCCTAACCCTAAGCTACCCTTGACTCCTTTTGCCTCCAATAGATTTCCTAAGCACTAGTGTATTAAGGAACAGGTTAAAAAGAGAATCCTAATGTGATTTCAGGATAATGGGTGTGTTCCTTATCTTCTCCTAGTGTCTAAACTCTTCTCCATGGCTGGACCCCCAAATAATATTCCTTGACGTGCTAAGGGGTATCTAGAGAGTGGGATAGGTTTAATAACTACCCTAACCCTAACGCGTACCCTAACCCTAACCTCTACCCTAACCCTAAAACGTACACTAATCCTAACCCGTACCCTAAACCGAGCCCTAACCCTCAAACTAACCCTACCCCTAAACCTAACCCATACCCTACGCCGTACCCGAACCCGTACCCGAACCCGTACCCTAAGAAGTACCCTAACCCTAAGCCTAATCCTAAGCTACCCTTGACTGCTTCTGCCTCCAATAGATTTCCTAAGCACTAGTGTATTAAGGAACAGGTTAAAAAGAGAATCCTAATGTGATTTCAGGATAATGGGTGTGTTCCTTATCTTCTCCTAGTGTCTAAACTGTTCTCCATGGCTGGACCCCCAAATAATATTCCTTGACGTGCTAAGGGGTATCTAGAGAGTGGGATAGGTTTAATAACTACCCTAACCCTAACGCGTACCCTAACCCTAAACCCTACCCAAACCCTAACACGAACCCTAATCCTAACCCGTACCCTAAACCGAGCCCTAACCTTCAAACTAACCCTAACACTAAACCTAACCCCTACCCTATGCCGTACACGAACCCGTACCCGAACCCGTAACCTAACCCGTACCCTAACACTAACCCTAACCCTAACCCTAAGCTACCCTTGACTGCTTCTGCCTCCAATAGATTTCCTAAGCACTAGTGTTTTAAGGAACAAGTTAAAAAGAGAATCCTAATGTGATTTCTTGATAATGGGTGTGTTCCTTATCTTCTCCTAGTGTCTAAACTCTTCTCCATGGATGGACCCCCAAATAATATTCCTTGACGTGCTAAGGGGTATCTAGAGAGTGGGATAGGTTTAATAACTACCCTAACCCTAACGCGTACCCTAACCCTAACCCCTAACCTAACGCTAACACGTACCCTAATCCTAACCCGTACCCTAAACCGAGACCTAACCCTCAAACTAACCCTAACCCTAACCCGAACCCATACCCTACGCCGTACCCGAACCCGTACCCGAACCCGTACCCTAAGCCGTACCCTAACCCTAAACCTTACCCTAACCCTAACCCTAAGCTACCCTTGACTGCTTCTGCCTCCAATAGATTTCCTAAGCACTAGTGTTTTAAGGAATAGGTTAAAAAGAGAATCCTAATGTGATTTCTTGATAATGTGTGTGTTCCTTATCTTCTCCTAGTGTCTAAACTCTTCTCCATGGCTGGACCCCCAAATAATATTCCTTGACGTGCTAAGGGGTATCTAGAGAGTGGGATAGGTTTAATAACTACCCTAACCCTAACGCGTACCCTAACCCTAACACGTACCCTAATCCTAAACTGTACCCTAAACCGAGCCCTAACCCTCAAACTAACCCTAACCCTAACCCTAACCCATACCCTACGCCGTACCCGAACCTGTACCCGAACCCGTACCCTAAGCCGCACCCTAACCCTAACCCTAACCCTAACCCTAAGCTACCCTTGACTGCTTCTGCCTCCAATAGATTTCCTAAGCACTAGTGTTTTAAGGAACAGGTTAAAAAGAGAATCCTAATGTGATTTCTTGATAATGGGTGTGTTCCTTATCTTCTCCTAGTGTCTAAACTCTTCTCCATGGCTGGACCCCCAAATAATATTCCTTGACGTGGTAAGGGGTATCTAGAGAGTGGGATAGGTTTAATAACTACCCTAACCCTAACGCGTACCCTAACCCTAACCTCTACCCTAACCCTAACACGTACACTAATCCTAACCCGTACCCTAAACCGAGCCCTAACCCTCAAACTAACCCTAACCCTAACCCTAACCCATACCCTAGGCCGTACCCGAACCCGTACCCGAACCCGTACCCTAAGCCGTACCCTAACCCTAACCCTAACCCTAACCCTAAGCTACCCTTGACTGCTTCTGCCTCCAATAGATTTCCTAAGCACTAGTGTATCAAGGAACAGGTTAAAAAGAGAATCCTAATGTGATTTCAGGATAATGGGTGTGTTCCTTATCTTCTCCTAGTGTCTAAACTCTTCTCCATGGCTGGACCCCCAAATAATATTCCTTGACGTGCTAAGGGGAATCTAGAGAGTGGGATAGGTTTAATAACTACCCTAATCCTAACGCGTACCCTAACCCTAAACCCTACCCTAACCCTAACACGAACCCTAATCCTAACCCGTACCCTAAACCGAGCCCTACCCTTCAAACTAACCATAACCCTAACCCTAACCCATACCCTACGCCGTACACGAACCCGTACCCGAACCCGTACCCTAAGCCGTACCCTAAACCTAACCCTAACCCTAACCCTAAGCTTCCCTTGACTGCTTCTGCCTCCAATAGATTTCCTAAGCACTAGTGTTTTAAGGAACAGGTTAAAAAGAGAATCCTAATGTGATTTCTTGATAATGGGTGTGTTCCTTATCTTCTCCTAGTGTCTAAACTCTTCTCCATGGCTGGACCCCCAAATAATATTCCTTGACGTGCTAAGGGGTATCTAGAGAGTGGGATAGGTTTAATAACTACCCTAACCCTAACGCGTACCCTAACCCTAACCCCTACCCTAACCCTAACACGTACCCTAATCCTAACCCGTACCCTAAACCGAGCCCTAACCCTCAAACTAACCCTAACCCTAACCCTAACCCATACCCTACGCCGTACCCGAACCCGTAACCTAACCCGTACCCTAACACTAACCCTAACCCTAACCCTAAGCTACCCTTGACTGCTTCTGCCTCCAATAGATTTCCTAAGCACTAGTGTTTTAAGGAACAGGTTAAAAAGAGAATCCTAATGTGATTTCTTGATAATGGGTGTGTTCCTTTTCTTCTCCTAGTGTCTAAACTCTTCTCCATGGCTGGACCCCCAAATAATATTCCTTGACGTGCTAAGGGTTATCTAGACAGTGGGATAGGTTTAATAACTACCCTAACCCTAACGCGTACCCTAACCCTAACCTCTACCCTAACCCTAACACGTACACTAATCCTAACCCGTACCCTAAACCGAGCCCTAACCCTCAAATTAACCCTAACCCTAACCCTAACCCATACCCTACGCCGTACCCGAACCCGTACCCTAAGCGGTAACCTAAAGCTAACCCTAACCCTAACCCTAACCCTAACCCTAAGCTACCCTTGACTGCTTTTGCCTCCAATAGATTTCCTAAGCACTAGTGTATTAAGGAACAGGTTAAAAAGAGAATCCTAATGTGATTTCAGGATAATGGGTGTGTTCCTTATATTCTCCTAGTGTCTAAACTCTTCTCCATGGCTGGACCCCCAAATAATATTCCTTGACGTGCTAAGGGGTATCTAGAGAGTGGGATAGGTTTAATAACTACCCTAACCCTAACGCGTACCCTAACCCTAACCTCTACCCTAACCCTAAAACGTACACTAATCCTAACCCGTACCCTAAACCGAGCCCTAACCCTCAAACTAACCCTACCCCTAAACCTAACCCATACCCTACGCCGTACACGAACCCGTACCCGAAACCGTACCCTAAGAAGTACCCTAACCCTAACCCTAACCCTAAGCTACCCTTGACTGCTTCTGCCTCCAATAGATTTCCTAAGCACTAGTGTATTAAGGAACAGGTTAAAAAGAGAATCCTAATGTGATTTCAGGATAATGGGTGTGTTGCTTATCTTCTCCTAGTGTCTAAACACTTCTCCATGGCTGGACACCCAAATAATATTCCTTGACGTGCTAAGGGGTATCTAGAGAGTGGGATAGGTTTAATAACTACCCTAACCCTAACGCGTACCCTAACCCTAAACCCTACCCTAACCCTAACACGAACCCTAATCCTAACCCGTACCCTAAACCGAGCCCTAACCTTCAAACTAACCCTAACCCTAAACCTAACCCCTACCCTATGCCGTACACGAACCCGTACCCGAACCCGTACCCTAAGCCGTACCCTAAACCTAACCCTAACCCTAACCCTAACCCTAAGGTACCATTGACTGCTTCTGCCTCCAATAGATTTCCTAAGCACTAGTGTTTTAAGGAACAGGTTAAAAAGAGAATCCTAATGTGATTTCTTGATAATGGGTGTGTTCCTTATCTTCTCCTAGTGTCTAAACTCTTCTCCATGGCTGGACACCCAAATAATATTCCTTGACGTGCTAAGGGGTATCTAGAGAGTGGGATAGGTTTAATAACTACCCTAACCCTAACGCGTACCCTAACCCTAACCCCTACCCTAACCCTAACACGTACCCTAATCCTAACCCGTACCCTAAACCGAGCCCTAACCCTCAAACTAACCCTAACCCTAACCCTAACCCATACCCTACGCCGTACCCGAACCCGTAACCTAACCCGTACCCTAAAACTAACCCTAACCCTAACCCTAAGCTACCCTTGACTGCTTCTGCCTCCAATAGATTTCCTAAGCACTAGTGTTTTAAGGAACAGGTTAAAAAGAGAATCCTAATGTGATTTCTTGATAATGGGTGTGTTCCTTATCTTCTCCTAGTGTCTAAACTCTTCTCCATGGATGGACCCCCAAATAATATTCCTTGACGTGCTAAGGGGTATCTAGAGAGTGGGATAGGTTTAATAACTACCCTAACCCTAACGCGTACCCTAACCCTAACACGTACCCTAATCCTAAACCGTACCCTAAACCGAGCCCTAACCCTCAAACTAACCCTAACACTAACCCTAACCCATACCCTACGCCGTACCCGAACCCGTACCCTAAGCCTTACCCTAACAATAACCCTAACCCTAACCCTAAGCTACCCTTGACTGCTTCTGCCTCCAATAGATTTCCTAAGCACTAGTGTTTTAAGGAACAGGTTAAAAAGAGAATCCTAATGTGATTTCTTCATAATGGGTGTGTTCCTTATCTTCTCCTAGTGTCTAAACTCTTCTCCATGGCTGGACCCCCAAATAATATTCCTTGACGTGCTAAGGGGTATCTAGAGAGTGGGATAGGTTTAATAACTACCCTAACCCTAACGCGTTCCCTAACCCTAACCCCTACCCTAACCCTAACACGAACCCTAATCCTAACCCGTACCCTAAACCGAGCCCTAACCCTCAAATTAACCCTAACCCTAACCCTAACCCATACCCTACGCCGTACCCGAACCCGTACCCGAACCCGTACCGTAAGCCGTACCCTAACACTAACCCTAACCCTAACCCTAACCCTAAGCTACCCTTGACTGCTTCTGCCTCCAATAGATTTCCTAAGCACTAGTGTTTTAAGGAACAGGTTAAAAAGAGAATCGTAATGTGATTTCTTGATAATGGGTGTGTTCCTTATCTTCTCCTAGTGTCTAAACTCTTCTCCATGGCTGGACCCCCAAATAATATTCCTTGACGTGCTAAGGGGTATCTAGAGAGTGGGATAGGTTTAATAACTACCCTAACCCTAACGCGTTCCCTAACCCTAACCCCTACCCTAACCCTAACACGAACCCTAATCCTAACCCGTACCCTAAAACGAGCCCTAACCTTCAAACTAACCCTAACCCTAACCCTAACCCATACCCTACGCCGTACACGAACCCGTACCCGAACCCGTACCCTAAGCCGTACCCTAAACCTAACCCTAACCCTAACCCTAACCCTAAGCTACCCTTGACTGCTTCTGCCTCCAATACATTTCCTAAGCACTAGTGTTTTACGGAACAGGTTAAAAAGAGAATCCTAATGTGATTTCTTGATAATGGGTGTGTTCCTTATCTTCTCCTAGTGTCTAAACTCTTCTCCATCGCTGGACCCCCAAATAATATTCCTTGACGTGCTAAGGGGTATCTAGAGAGTGGGATAGGTTTAATAACTACCTTAACCCTAACGCCTACCCTAACCCTAACCTCTACCCTAACCCTAACACGTACACTAATCCTAACCCGTACCCTAAACCGAGCCCTAACCCTAAAACTAACCCTAACACTAAATCTAACCCATACCCTACGCCGTACCCGAACCCGTACCCTAAGCGGTACCCTAAAGCTAACCCTAACCCTAACCCTAACCCTAAACCTAACCCTAAGCTACCCTTGACTGCTTCTGCCTCCAATAGATTTCCTAAGCACTAGTGTATTAAGGAACAGGTTAAAAAGAGAATCCTAATGTGATTTCAGGATAAAGGGTGTGTTCCTTATCTTCTCCTAGTGTCTAAACTCTTCTCCATGGCTGGACCCCCAAATAATATTCCTTGACGTGCTAAGGGGTATCTAGAGAGTGGGATAGGTTTAATAACTACCCTAACCCTAACGCGTACCCTAACCCTAACCTCTACCCTAACCCTAAAACGTACACTAATCCTAACCCGTACCCTAAACCGAGCCCTAACCCTCAAACTAACCCTACCCCTAAACCTAACCCATACCCTACGCCGTACCCGAACCCGTACCCGAACCCGTACCCTAAGATGTACCCTAACCCTAAGCCTAACCCTAAGCTACCCTTGACTGCTTCTGCCTCCAATAGATTTCCTAAACACTAGTGTATTAAGGAACAGGTTAAAAAGAGAATCCTAATGTGATTTCAGGATAATGGGTGTGTTCCTTATCTTCTCCTAGTGTCTAAACTCTTCTCCATGGCTGGACCCCCAAATAATATTCCTTGACGTGCTAAGGGGAATCTAGAGAGTGGGATAGGTTTAATAACTACCCTAACCCTAACGCGTACCCTAACCCTAACCTCTACCCTAACCCTAACACGTACACTAATCCTAACCCGTACCCTAAACCGAGCCCTAACCCTCAAACTAACCCTAACCCTAACCCTAACCCATACCCTAGGCCGTACCCGAACCCGTACCCGAACCCGTACCCTAAGCCGTACCCTAACCCTAACCCTAACCCTAACCCTAAGCTACCCTTGACTGCTTCTGCCTCCAATAGATTTCCTAAGCACTAGTGTATCAAGGAACAGGTTAAAAAGAGAATCCTAATGTGATTTCAGGATAATGGGTGTGTTCCTTATCTTCTCCTAGTGTCTAAACTCTTCTCCATGGCTGGACCCCCAAATAATATTCCTTGACGTGCTAAGGGGAATCTAGAGAGTGGGATAGGTTGTAATAACTACCCTAACCCTAACGCGTACCCTAACCCTAAACCCTACCCTAACCCTAACACGAACCCTAATCCTAACCCGTACCCTAAACCGAGCCCTACCCTTCAAACTAACCATAACCCTAACCCTAACCCATACCCTACGCCGTACACGAACCCGTACCCGAACCCGTACCCTAAGCCGTACCCTAAACCTAACCCTAACCCTAACCCTAAGCTTCCCTTGACTGCTTCTGCCTCCAATAGATTTCCTAAGCACTAGTGTTTTAAGGAACAGGTTAAAAAGAGAATCCTAATGTGATTTCTTGATAATGGGTGTGTTCCTTATCTTCTCCTAGTGTCTAAACTCTTCTCCATGGCTGGACCCCCAAATAATATTCCTTGACGTGCTAAGGGGTATCTAGAGAGTGGGATAGGTTTAATAACTACCCTAACCCTAACGCGTACCCTAACCCTAACCCCTACCCTAACCCTAACACGTACCCTAATCCTAACCCGTACCCTAAACCGAGCCCTAACCCTCAAACTAACCCTAACCCTAACCCTAACCCATACCCTACGCCGTACCCGAACCCGTAACCTAACCCGTACCCTAACACTAACCCTAACCCTAACCCTAAGCTACCCTTGACTGCTTCTGCCTCCTATAGATTTCCTAAGCACTAGTGTTTTAAGGAACAGGTTAAAAAGAGAATCCTAATGTGATTTCTTGATAATGGGTGTGTTCCTTATCTTCTCCTAGTGTCTAAACTCTTCTCCATGGATGGACCCCCAAATAATATTCCTTGACGTGCTAAGGGGTATCTAGAGAGTGGGATAGGTTTAATAACTACCCTAACCCTAACGCGTACCCTAACCCTAACACGTACCCTAATCCTAAACCGTACCCTAAACCAAGCCCTAACCCTCAAACTAACACTAACCCTAACCCTAACCCATACCCTACGCCGTACCCGAACCCGTACCCTAAGCCTTACCCTAACAATAACCCTAACCCTAACCCTAAGCTACCCTTGACTGCTTCTGCCTCCAATTGATTTCCTAAGCACTAGTGTTTTAAGGAACAGGTTAAAAAGAGAATCCTAATGTGATTTCTTGATAATGGGTGTGTTCCTTATCTTCTCCTAGTGTCTAAACTCTTCTCCATGGCTGGACCCCCAAATAATATTCCTTGACGTGCTAAGGGGTATCTAGAGAGTGGGATAGGTTTAATAACTACCCTAAACCTAACGCGTACCCTAACCCTAACCTCTACCCTAACCCTAACACGTACACTAATCCTAACCCGTACCCTAAACCGAGCCCTAACCCTCAAACTAACCCTAACCCTAACCCTAACCCATACCCTAGGCCGTACCCGAACCCGTACCCGAACCCGTACCCTAAGCTGTACCCTAACCCTAACCCTAACCCTAACCCTAAGCTACCCTTGACTGCTTCTGCCTCCAATAGATTTCCTAAGCACTAGTGTATCAAGGCACAGGTTAAAAAGAGAATCCTAATGTGATTTCAGGATAATGGGTGTGTTCCTTATCTTCTCCTAGTGTCTAAACTCTTCTCCATGGCTGGACCCCCAAATAATATTCCTTGACGTGCTAAGGGGAATCTAGAGAGTGGGATAGGTTTAATAACTACCCTAACCCTAACGCGTACCCTAACCCTAACCCTAACACGAACCCTAATCCTAACCCGTACCCTAAACCGAGCCCTACCCTTCAAACTAACCATAACCCTAACCCTAACCCATACCCTACGCCGTACACGAACCCGTACCTGAACCCGTACCCTAAGCCGTACCCTAAACCTAACCCTAACCCTAACCCTAAGCTTCCCTTGACTGCTTCTGCCTCCAATAGATTTCCTAAGCACTAGTGTTTTAAGGAACAGGTTAAAAAGAGAATCCTAATGTGATTTCTTGATAATGGGTGTGTTCCTTATCTTCTCGTAGTGTCTAAACTCTTCTCCATGGCTGGACACCCAAATAATATTCCTTGACGTGCTAAGGGGTATCTAGGGAGTGGGATAGGTTTAATAACTACCCTAACCCTAACGCGTACCCTAACCCTAACCCCTACCCTAACCCTAACACGTACCCTAATCCTAACCCGTACCCTAAACCGAGCCCTAACCCTCAAACTAACCATAACCCTAACCCTAACCCATACCCTACGCCGTACCCGAACCCGTAACCTAACCCGTACCCTAACACTAACCCTAACCCTAACCCTAAGCTACCCTTGACTGCTTCTGCCTCCAATAGATTTCCTAAGCACTAGTGTTTTAAGGAACAGGTTAAAAAGAGAATCCTAATGTGATTTCTTGATAATGGGTGTGTTCCTTTTCTTCTCCTAGTGTCTAAACTCTTCTCCATGGCTGGACCCCCAAATAATATTCCTTGACGTGCTAAGGGTTATCTAGACAGTGGGATAGGTTTAATAACTACCCTAACCCTAACGCGTACCCTAACCCTAACCTCTACCCTAACCCTAACACGTACACTAATCCTAACCCGTACCCTAAACCGAGCCCTAACCCTCAAATTAACCCTAACCCTAACCCTAACCCATACCCTACGCCGTACCCGAACCCGTACCCTAAGCGGTACCCTAAAGCTAACCCTAACCCTAACCCTAACCCTAACCCTAAGCTACCCTTGACTCCTTTTGCCTCCAATAGATTTCCTAAGCACTAGTGTATTAAGGAACAGGTTAAAAAGAGAATCCTAATGTGATTTCAGGATAATGGGTGTGTTCCTTATCTTCTCCTAGTGTCTAAACTCTTCTCCATGGCTGGACCCCCAAATAATATTCCTTGACGTGCTAAGGGGTATCTAGAGAGTGGGATAGGTTTAATAACTACCCTAACCCTAACGCGTACCCTAACCCTAACCTCTACCCTAACCCTAAAACGTACACTAATCCTAACCCGTACCCTAAACCGAGCCCTAACCCTCAAACTAACCCTACCCCTAAACCTAACCCATACCCTACGCCGTACCCGAACCCGTACCCGAACCCGTACCCTAAGAAGTACCCTAACCCTAAGCCTAATCCTAAGCTACCCTTGACTGCTTCTGCCTCCAATAGATTTCCTAAGCACTAGTGTATTAAGGAACAGGTTAAAAAGAGAATCCTAATGTGATTTCAGGATAATGGGTGTGTTCCTTATCTTCTCCTAGTGTCTAAACTGTTCTCCATGGCTGGACCCCCAAATAATATTCCTTGACGTGCTAAGGGGTATCTAGAGAGTGGGATAGGTTTAATAACTACCCTAACCCTAACGCGTACCCTAACCCTAAACCCTACCCAAACCCTAACACGAACCCTAATCCTAACCCGTACCCTAAACCGAGCCCTAACCTTCAAACTAACCCTAACACTAAACCTAACCCCTACCCTATGCCGTACACGAACCCGTACCCGAACCCGTAACCTAACCCGTACCCTAACACTAACCCTAACCCTAACCCTAAGCTACCCTTGACTGCTTCTGCCTCCAATAGATTTCCTAAGCACTAGTGTTTTAAGGAACAAGTTAAAAAGAGAATCCTAATGTGATTTCTTGATAATGGGTGTGTTCCTTATCTTCTCCTAGTGTCTAAACTCTTCTCCATGGATGGACCCCCAAATAATATTCCTTGACGTGCTAAGGGGTATCTAGAGAGTGGGATAGGTTTAATAACTACCCTAACCCTAACGCGTACCCTAACCCTAACCCCTAACCTAACGCTAACACGTACCCTAATCCTAACCCGTACCCTAAACCGAGACCTAACCCTCAAACTAACCCTAACCCTAACCCGAACCCATACCCTACGCCGTACCCGAACCCGTACCCGAACCCGTACCCTAAGCCGTACCCTAACCCTAAACCTTACCCTAACCCTAACCCTAAGCTACCCTTGACTGCTTCTGCCTCCAATAGATTTCCTAAGCACTAGTGTTTTAAGGAATAGGTTAAAAAGAGAATCCTAATGTGATTTCTTGATAATGTGTGTGTTCCTTATCTTCTCCTAGTGTCTAAACTCTTCTCCATGGCTGGACCCCCAAATAATATTCCTTGACGTGCTAAGGGGTATCTAGAGAGTGGGATAGGTTTAATAACTACCCTAACCCTAACGCGTACCCTAACCCTAACACGTACCCTAATCCTAAACTGTACCCTAAACCGAGCCCTAACCCTCAAACTAACCCTAACCCTAACCCTAACCCATACCCTACGCCGTACCCGAACCTGTACCCGAACCCGTACCCTAAGCCGCACCCTAACCCTAACCCTAACCCTAACCCTAAGCTACCCTTGACTGCTTCTGCCTCCAATAGATTTCCTAAGCACTAGTGTTTTAAGGAACAGGTTAAAAAGAGAATCCTAATGTGATTTCTTGATAATGGGTGTGTTCCTTATCTTCTCCTAGTGTCTAAACTCTTCTCCATGGCTGGACCCCCAAATAATATTCCTTGACGTGGTAAGGGGTATCTAGAGAGTGGGATAGGTTTAATAACTACCCTAACCCTAACGCGTACCCTAACCCTAACCTCTACCCTAACCCTAACACGTACACTAATCCTAACCCGTACCCTAAACCGAGCCCTAACCCTCAAACTAACCCTAACCCTAACCCTAACCCATACCCTAGGCCGTACCCGAACCCGTACCCGAACCCGTACCCTAAGCCGTACCCTAACCCTAACCCTAACCCTAACCCTAAGCTACCCTTGACTGCTTCTGCCTCCAATAGATTTCCTAAGCACTAGTGTATCAAGGAACAGGTTAAAAAGAGAATCCTAATGTGATTTCAGGATAATGGGTGTGTTCCTTATCTTCTCCTAGTGTCTAAACTCTTCTCCATGGCTGGACCCCCAAATAATATTCCTTGACGTGCTAAGGGGAATCTAGAGAGTGGGATAGGTTTAATAACTACCCTAATCCTAACGCGTACCCTAACCCTAAACCCTACCCTAACCCTAACACGAACCCTAATCCTAACCCGTACCCTAAACCGAGCCCTACCCTTCAAACTAACCATAACCCTAACCCTAACCCATACCCTACGCCGTACACGAACCCGTACCCGAACCCGTACCCTAAGCCGTACCCTAAACCTAACCCTAACCCTAACCCTAAGCTTCCCTTGACTGCTTCTGCCTCCAATAGATTTCCTAAGCACTAGTGTTTTAAGGAACAGGTTAAAAAGAGAATCCTAATGTGATTTCTTGATAATGGGTGTGTTCCTTATCTTCTCCTAGTGTCTAAACTCTTCTCCATGGCTGGACCCCCAAATAATATTCCTTGACGTGCTAAGGGGTATCTAGAGAGTGGGATAGGTTTAATAACTACCCTAACCCTAACGCGTACCCTAACCCTAACCCCTACCCTAACCCTAACACGTACCCTAATCCTAACCCGTACCCTAAACCGAGCCCTAACCCTCAAACTAACCCTAACCCTAACCCTAACCCATACCCTACGCCGTACCCGAACCCGTAACCTAACCCGTACCCTAACACTAACCCTAACCCTAACCCTAAGCTACCCTTGACTGCTTCTGCCTCCAATAGATTTCCTAAGCACTAGTGTTTTAAGGAACAGGTTAAAAAGAGAATCCTAATGTGATTTCTTGATAATGGGTGTGTTCCTTTTCTTCTCCTAGTGTCTAAACTCTTCTCCATGGCTGGACCCCCAAATAATATTCCTTGACGTGCTAAGGGTTATCTAGACAGTGGGATAGGTTTAATAACTACCCTAACCCTAACGCGTACCCTAACCCTAACCTCTACCCTAACCCTAACACGTACACTAATCCTAACCCGTACCCTAAACCGAGCCCTAACCCTCAAATTAACCCTAACCCTAACCCTAACCCATACCCTACGCCGTACCCGAACCCGTACCCTAAGCGGTAACCTAAAGCTAACCCTAACCCTAACCCTAACCCTAACCCTAAGCTACCCTTGACTGCTTTTGCCTCCAATAGATTTCCTAAGCACTAGTGTATTAAGGAACAGGTTAAAAAGAGAATCCTAATGTGATTTCAGGATAATGGGTGTGTTCCTTATATTCTCCTAGTGTCTAAACTCTTCTCCATGGCTGGACCCCCAAATAATATTCCTTGACGTGCTAAGGGGTATCTAGAGAGTGGGATAGGTTTAATAACTACCCTAACCCTAACGCGTACCCTAACCCTAACCTCTACCCTAACCCTAAAACGTACACTAATCCTAACCCGTACCCTAAACCGAGCCCTAACCCTCAAACTAACCCTACCCCTAAACCTAACCCATACCCTACGCCGTACACGAACCCGTACCCGAAACCGTACCCTAAGAAGTACCCTAACCCTAACCCTAACCCTAAGCTACCCTTGACTGCTTCTGCCTCCAATAGATTTCCTAAGCACTAGTGTATTAAGGAACAGGTTAAAAAGAGAATCCTAATGTGATTTCAGGATAATGGGTGTGTTGCTTATCTTCTCCTAGTGTCTAAACACTTCTCCATGGCTGGACACCCAAATAATATTCCTTGACGTGCTAAGGGGTATCTAGAGAGTGGGATAGGTTTAATAACTACCCTAACCCTAACGCGTACCCTAACCCTAAACCCTACCCTAACCCTAACACGAACCCTAATCCTAACCCGTACCCTAAACCGAGCCCTAACCTTCAAACTAACCCTAACCCTAAACCTAACCCCTACCCTATGCCGTACACGAACCCGTACCCGAACCCGTACCCTAAGCCGTACCCTAAACCTAACCCTAACCCTAACCCTAACCCTAAGCTACCATTGACTGCTTCTGCCTCCAATAGATTTCCTAAGCACTAGTGTTTTAAGGAACAGGTTAAAAAGAGAATCCTAATGTGATTTCTTGATAATGGGTGTGTTCCTTATCTTCTCCTAGTGTCTAAACTCTTCTCCATGGCTGGACACCCAAATAATATTCCTTGACGTGCTAAGGGGTATCTAGAGAGTGGGATAGGTTTAATAACTACCCTAACCCTAACGCGTACCCTAACCCTAACCCCTACCCTAACCCTAACACGTACCCTAATCCTAACCCGTACCCTAAACCGAGCCCTAACCCTCAAACTAACCCTAACCCTAACCCTAACCCATACCCTACGCCGTACCCGAACCCGTAACCTAACCCGTACCCTAAAACTAACCCTAACCCTAACCCTAAGCTACCCTTGACTGCTTCTGCCTCCAATAGATTTCCTAAGCACTAGTGTTTTAAGGAACAGGTTAAAAAGAGAATCCTAATGTGATTTCTTGATAATGGGTGTGTTCCTTATCTTCTCCTAGTGTCTAAACTCTTCTCCATGGATGGACCCCCAAATAATATTCCTTGACGTGCTAAGGGGTATCTAGAGAGTGGGATAGGTTTAATAACTACCCTAACCCTAACGCGTACCCTAACCCTAACACGTACCCTAATCCTAAACCGTACCCTAAACCGAGCCCTAACCCTCAAACTAACCCTAACACTAACCCTAACCCATACCCTACGCCGTACCCGAACCCGTACCCTAAGCCTTACCCTAACAATAACCCTAACCCTAACCCTAAGCTACCCTTGACTGCTTCTGCCTCCAATAGATTTCCTAAGCACTAGTGTTTTAAGGAACAGGTTAAAAAGAGAATCCTAATGTGATTTCTTCATAATGGGTGTGTTCCTTATCTTCTCCTAGTGTCTAAACTCTTCTCCATGGCTGGACCCCCAAATAATATTCCTTGACGTGCTAAGGGGTATCTAGAGAGTGGGATAGGTTTAATAACTACCCTAACCCTAACGCGTTCCCTAACCCTAACCCCTACCCTAACCCTAACACGAACCCTAATCCTAACCCGTACCCTAAACCGAGCCCTAACCCTCAAATTAACCCTAACCCTAACCCTAACCCATACCCTACGCCGTACCCGAACCCGTACCCGAACCCGTACCGTAAGCCGTACCCTAACACTAACCCTAACCCTAACCCTAACCCTAAGCTACCCTTGACTGCTTCTGCCTCCAATAGATTTCCTAAGCACTAGTGTTTTAAGGAACAGGTTAAAAAGAGAATCGTAATGTGATTTCTTGATAATGGGTGTGTTCCTTATCTTCTCCTAGTGTCTAAACTCTTCTCCATGGCTGGACCCCCAAATAATATTCCTTGACGTGCTAAGGGGTATCTAGAGAGTGGGATAGGTTTAATAACTACCCTAACCCTAACGCGTTCCCTAACCCTAACCCCTACCCTAACCCTAACACGAACCCTAATCCTAACCCGTACCCTAAAACGAGCCCTAACCTTCAAACTAACCCTAACCCTAACCCTAACCCATACCCTACGCCGTACACGAACCCGTACCCGAACCCGTACCCTAAGCCGTACCCTAAACCTAACCCTAACCCTAACCCTAACCCTAAGCTACCCTTGACTGCTTCTGCCTCCAATACATTTCCTAAGCACTAGTGTTTTACGGAACAGGTTAAAAAGAGAATCCTAATGTGATTTCTTGATAATGGGTGTGTTCCTTATCTTCTCCTAGTGTCTAAACTCTTCTCCATCGCTGGACCCCCAAATAATATTCCTTGACGTGCTAAGGGGTATCTAGAGAGTGGGATAGGTTTAATAACTACCTTAACCCTAACGCCTACCCTAACCCTAACCTCTACCCTAACCCTAACACGTACACTAATCCTAACCCGTACCCTAAACCGAGCCCTAACCCTAAAACTAACCCTAACACTAAATCTAACCCATACCCTACGCCGTACCCGAACCCGTACCCTAAGCGGTACCCTAAAGCTAACCCTAACCCTAACCCTAACCCTAAACCTAACCCTAAGCTACCCTTGACTGCTTCTGCCTCCAATAGATTTCCTAAGCACTAGTGTATTAAGGAACAGGTTAAAAAGAGAATCCTAATGTGATTTCAGGATAAAGGGTGTGTTCCTTATCTTCTCCTAGTGTCTAAACTCTTCTCCATGGCTGGACCCCCAAATAATATTCCTTGACGTGCTAAGGGGTATCTAGAGAGTGGGATAGGTTTAATAACTACCCTAACCCTAACGCGTACCCTAACCCTAACCTCTACCCTAACCCTAAAACGTACACTAATCCTAACCCGTACCCTAAACCGAGCCCTAACCCTCAAACTAACCCTACCCCTAAACCTAACCCATACCCTACGCCGTACCCGAACCCGTACCCGAACCCGTACCCTAAGATGTACCCTAACCCTAAGCCTAACCCTAAGCTACCCTTGACTGCTTCTGCCTCCAATAGATTTCCTAAACACTAGTGTATTAAGGAACAGGTTAAAAAGAGAATCCTAATGTGATTTCAGGATAATGGGTGTGTTCCTTATCTTCTCCTAGTGTCTAAACTCTTCTCCATGGCTGGACCCCCAAATAATATTCCTTGACGTGCTAAGGGGAATCTAGAGAGTGGGATAGGTTTAATAACTACCCTAACCCTAACGCGTACCCTAACCCTAACCTCTACCCTAACCCTAACACGTACACTAATCCTAACCCGTACCCTAAACCGAGCCCTAACCCTCAAACTAACCCTAACCCTAACCCTAACCCATACCCTAGGCCGTACCCGAACCCGTACCCGAACCCGTACCCTAAGCCGTACCCTAACCCTAACCCTAACCCTAACCCTAAGCTACCCTTGACTGCTTCTGCCTCCAATAGATTTCCTAAGCACTAGTGTATCAAGGAACAGGTTAAAAAGAGAATCCTAATGTGATTTCAGGATAATGGGTGTGTTCCTTATCTTCTCCTAGTGTCTAAACTCTTCTCCATGGCTGGACCCCCAAATAATATTCCTTGACGTGCTAAGGGGAATCTAGAGAGTGGGATAGGTTTAATAACTACCCTAACCCTAACGCGTACCCTAACCCTAAACCCTACCCTAACCCTAACACGAACCCTAATCCTAACCCGTACCCTAAACCGAGCCCTACCCTTCAAACTAACCATAACCCTAACCCTAACCCATACCCTACGCCGTACACGAACCCGTACCCGAACCCGTACCCTAAGCCGTACCCTAAACCTAACCCTAACCCTAACCCTAAGCTTCCCTTGACTGCTTCTGCCTCCAATAGATTTCCTAAGCACTAGTGTTTTAAGGAACAGGTTAAAAAGAGAATCCTAATGTGATTTCTTGATAATGGGTGTGTTCCTTATCTTCTCCTAGTGTCTAAACTCTTCTCCATGGCTGGACCCCCAAATAATATTCCTTGACGTGCTAAGGGGTATCTAGAGAGTGGGATAGGTTTAATAACTACCCTAACCCTAACGCGTACCCTAACCCTAACCCCTACCCTAACCCTAACACGTACCCTAATCCTAACCCGTACCCTAAACCGAGCCCTAACCCTCAAACTAACCCTAACCCTAACCCTAACCCATACCCTACGCCGTACCCGAACCCGTAACCTAACCCGTACCCTAACACTAACCCTAACCCTAACCCTAAGCTACCCTTGACTGCTTCTGCCTCCTATAGATTTCCTAAGCACTAGTGTTTTAAGGAACAGGTTAAAAAGAGAATCCTAATGTGATTTCTTGATAATGGGTGTGTTCCTTTTCTTCTCCTAGTGTCTAAACTCTTCTCCATGGCTGGACCCCCAAATAATATTCCTTGACGTGCTAAGGGTTATCTAGACAGTGGGATAGGTTAAATAACTACCCTAACCCTAACGCGTACCCTAACCCTAACCTCTACCCTAACCCTAACACGTACACTAATCCTAACCCGTACCCTAAACCGAGCCCTAACCCTCAAATTAACCCTAACCCTAACCCTAACCCATACCCTACGCCGTACCCGAACCCGTACCCTAAGCGGTAACCTAAAGCTAACCCTAACCCTAACCCTAACCCTAACCCTAAGCTACCCTTGACTGCTTTTGCCTCCAATAGATTTCCTAAGCACTAGTGTATTAAGGAACAGGTTAAAAAGAGAATCCTAATGTGATTTCAGGATAATGGGTGTGTTCCTTATATTCTCCTAGTGTCTAAACTCTTCTCCATGGCTGGACCCCCAAATAATATTCCTTGACGTGCTAAGGGGTATCTAGAGAGTGGGATAGGTTTAATAACTACCCTAACCCTAACGCGTACCCTAACCCTAACCTCTACCCTAACCCTAAAACGTACACTAATCCTAACCCGTACCCTAAACCGAGCCCTAACCCTCAAACTAACCCTACCCCTAAACCTAACCCATACCCTACGCCGTACCCGAACCCGTACCCGAAACCGTACCCTAAGAAGTACCCTAACCCTAACCCTAACCCTAAGCTACCCTTGACTGCTTCTGCCTCCAATAGATTTCCTAAGCACTAGTGTATTAAGGAACAGGTTAAAAAGAGAATCCTAATGTGATTTCAGGATAATGGGTGTGTTGCTTATCTTCTCCTAGTGTCTAAACTCTTCTCCATGGCTGGACACCCAAATAATATTCCTTGACGTGCTAAGGGGTATCTAGAGAGTGGGATAGGTTTAATAACTACCCTAACCCTAACGCGTACCCTAACCCTAAACCCTACCCTAACCCTAACACGAACCCTAATCCTAACCCGTACCCTAAACCGAGCCCTAACCTTCAAACTAACCCTAACCCTAAACCTAACCCCTACCCTATGCCGTACACGAACCCGTACCCGAACCCGTACCCTAAGCCGTACCCTAAACCTAACCCTAACCCTAACCCTAACCCTAAGCTACCATTGACTGCTTCTGCCTCCAATAGATTTCCTAAGCACTAGTGTTTTAAGGAACAGGTTAAAAAGAGAATCCTAATGTGATTTCTTGATAATGGGTGTGTTCCTTATCTTCTCCTAGTGTCTAAACTCTTCTCCATGGCTGGACACCCAAATAATATTCCTTGACGTGCTAAGGGGTATCTAGAGAGTGGGATAGGTTTAATAACTACCCTAACCCTAACGCGTACCCTAACCCTAACCCCTACCCTAACCCTAACACGTACCCTAATGCTAACCCGTACCCTAAACCGAGCCCTAACCCTCAAACTAACCCTAACCCTAACCCTAACCCATACCCTACGCCGTACCCGAACCCGTAACCTAACCCGTACCCTAAAACTAACCCTAACCCTAACCCTAAGCTACCCTTGACTGCTTCTGCCTCCAATAGATTTCCTAAGCACTAGTGTTTTAAGGAACAGGTTAAAAAGAGAATCCTAATGTGATTTCTTGATAATGGGTGTGTTCCTTATCTTCTCCTAGTGTCTAAACTCTTCTCCATGGATGGACCCCCAAATAATATTCCTTGACGTGCTAAGGGGTATCTAGAGAGTGGGATAGGTTTAATAACTACCCTAACCCTAACGCGTACCCTAACCCTAACACGTACCCTAATCCTAAACCGTACCCTAAACCGAGCCCTAACCCTCAAACTAACCCTAACACTAACCCTAACCCATACCCTACGCCGTACCCGAACCCGTACCCTAAGCCTTACCCTAACAATAACCCTAACCCTAACCCTAAGCTACCCTTGACTGCTTCTGCCTCCAATAGATTTCCTAAGCACTAGTGTTTTAAGGAACAGGTTAAAAAGAGAATCCTAATGTGATTTCTTCATAATGGGTGTGTTCCTTATCTTCTCCTAGTGTCTAAACTCTTCTCCATGGCTGGACCCCCAAATAATATTCCTTGACGTGCTAAGGGGTATCTAGAGAGTGGGATAGGTTTAATAACTACCCTAACCCTAACGCGTTCCCTAACCCTAACCCCTACCCTAACCCTAACACGAACCCTAATCCTAACCCGTACCCTAAACCGAGCCCTAACCCTCAAATTAACCCTAACCCTAACCCTAACCCATACCCTACGCCGTACCCGAACCCGTACCCGAACCCGTACCGTAAGCCGTACCCTAACACTAACCCTAACCCTAACCCTAACCCTAAGCTACCCTTGACTGCTTCTGCCTCCAATAGATTTCCTAAGCACTAGTGTTTTAAGGAACAGGTTAAAAAGAGAATCCTAATGTGATTTCTTGATAATGGGTGTGTTCCTTATCTTCTCCTAGTGTCTAAACTCTTCTCCATGGCTGGACACCCAAATAATATTCCTTGACGTGCTAAGGGGTATCTAGAGAGTGGGATAGGTTTAATAACTACCCTAACCCTAACGCGTACCCTAACCCTAACCCCTACCCTAACCCTAACACGTACCCTAATCCTATCCCGTACCCTAAACCGAGCCCTAACCCTCAAACTAACCCTAACCCTAACCCTAACCCATTCCCTACGCCGTACCCGAACCCGTAACCTAACCCGTACCCTAACACTAACCCTAAACCTAACCCTAAGCTACCCTTGACTGCTTCTGCCTCCAATAGATTTCCTAAGCACTAGTGTTTTAAGGAACAGGTTAAAAAGAGAATCCTAATGTGATTTCTTGATAATGGGTGTGTTCCTTATCTTCTCCTAGTGTCTAAACTCTTCTCCATGGCTGGACACCCAAATAATATTCCTTGACGTGCTAAGGGGTATCTAGAGAGTGGGATAGGTTTAATAACTACCCTAACCCTAACGCGTACCCTAACCCTAACCCCTACCCTAACCCTAACACGTACCCTAATCCTAACCCGTACCCTAAACCGAGCCCTAACCCTCAAACTAACCCTAATCCTAACCCTAACCCATACCCTACGCCGTACCCGAACCCGTAACCTAACCCGTACCCTAAAACTAACCCTAACCCTAACCCTAAGCTACCCTTGACTGCTTCTGCCTCCAATAGATTTCCTAAGCACTAGTGTTTTAAGGAACAGGTTAAAAAGAGAATCCTAATGTGATTTCTTGATAATGGGTGTGTTCCTTATCTTCTCCTAGTGTCTAAACTCTTCTCCATGGCTGGACCCCCAAATAATATTCCTTGACGTGCTAAGGGGTATCTAGAGAGTGGGATAGGTTTAATAACTACCCTAACCCTAACGCGTACCCTAACCCTAACCTCTACCCTAACCCTAACACGTACACTAATCCTAACCCGTACCCTAAACCGAGCCCTAACCCTCAAACTAACCCTAACCCTAAACCTAACCCATACCCTACGCCGTACCCGAACCCGTACCCGAACCCGTACCCTAAGCCGTACCCTAACCCTAACCCTAACCCTAACCCTAAGCTACCCTTGACTGCTTCTGCCTCCAATAGATTTCCTAAGCACTAGTGTATTAAGGAACAGGTTAAAAAGAGAATCCTAATGTGATTTCAGGATAATGGGTGTGTTCCTTATCTTCTCCTAGTGTCTAAACTCTTCTCCATGGCTGGACCCCCAAATAATATTCCTTGACGTGCTAAGGGGAATCTAGAGAGTGGGATAGGTTTAATAACTACCTTAACCCTAACGTGTACCCTAACCCTAACCTCTACCCTAACCCTAACACGTACACTAATCCTAACCCGTACCCTAAACCGAGCCCTAACCCTCAAGCTAACCCTAACCCTAAACCTAACCCATACCCTACGCCGTACCCGAACCCGTACCCGAACCCGTACCCTAAGCCGTACCCTAACCCTAACCCTAACCCAAACCCTAACCCTAAGCTACCCTTGACTGCTTCTGCCTCCAATAGATTTCCTAAGCACTAGTGTATTAAGGAACAGGTTAAAAAGAGAATCCTAATGTGATTTCAGGATAATGGGTGTGTTCCTTATCTTCTCCTAGTGTCTAAACTGTTCTCCATGGCTGGACCCCCAAATAATATTCCTTGATGTGCTAAGGGGTATCTAGAGAGTGGGATAGGTTTAATAACTACCCTAACCCTAACGCGTACCCTAACCCTAAACCCTACCCTAACCCTAACACGAACCCTAATCCTAACCCGTACCCTAAACCGAGCCCTAACCTTCAAACTAAACCTAACCCTAAACCTAAACCCTACCCTATGCCGTACCTGAACCCGTACCCGAACCCGTACCCTAAGCCGTACCCTAAACCTAACCCTAATGCTAACCCTAACCCTAAGCTACCATTGACTGCTTCTGCCTCCAATAGATTTCCTAAGCACTAGTGTTTTAAGGAACAGGTTAAAAAGAGAATCCTAATGTGATTTCTTGATAATGGGTGTGTTCCTTATCTTCTCCTAGTATCTAAACTCTTCTCCATGGCTGGACACCCAAATAATATTCCTTGACGTGCTAAGGGGTATCTAGAGAGTGGTATAGGTTTAATAACTACCCTAACCCTAACGCGTACCCTAACCCTAACCCGTACCCTAACCCTAACACGTACCCTAATCCTAACCCGTACCCTAAACTGAGCCTTAACCCTCAAACTAACCCTAACCCTAACCCTAACCCATACCCTACGCCGTACCCAAACCCGTAACCTAACCCGTACCCTAACCCTAACCCTAACCCTAACCCTAAGCTACCCTTGACTGCTTCTGCCTCCAATAGATTTCCTAAGCACTAGTGTTTTAAGGAACAGGTTAAAAAGAGAATCGTAATGTGATTTCTTGATAATGGGTGTGTTCCTTATCTTCTCCTAGTGTCTAAACTCTTCTCCATGGCTGGACACCCAAATAATATTCCTTGACGTGCTAAGGGGTATCTAGAGAGTGGGATAGGTTTAATAACTACCCTAACCCTAACGCGTACCCTAACCCAAACCCCTACCCTAACCCTAACACGTACCCTAATCCTAACCCGTACCCTAAACCGAGCCCTAACCCTCAAACTAACCCTAACCCTAACCCTAACCCATACCCTACGCCGTACCCGAACCCGTACCCGAACCCGTACCCTAACACTAACCCTAACCCTAACCCTAACCCTAACCCTAAGCTACCCTTGACTGCTTCTGCCTCCAATAGATTTCCTAAGCACTAGTGTTTTAAGGAACAGGTTAAAAAGAGAATCCTAATGTGATTTCTTGATAATGGGTGTGTTCCTTTTCTTCTCCTAGTGTCTAAACTCTTCTCCATGGCTGGACCCCCAAATAATATTCCTTGACGTGTTAAGGGGTATCTAGAGAGTGGGATAGGTTTAATAACTACCTTAACCCTAACGCGTACCCTAACCCTAACCTCTACCCTAACCCTAACACGTACACTAATCCTAACCCGTACCCCAAACCGAGCCCTAACCCTCAAACTAACCCTAACACTAAACCTAACCCATACCCTACGCCGTACCCGAACCCGTACCCGAACCCGTACCCTAAGCCGTACCCTAACCCTAACCCTAACCCTAACCCTAAGCTACCCTTGACTGCTTCTGCCTCCAATAGATTTCCTAAGCACTAGTGTATTAAGGAACAGGTTAAAAAGAGAATCCTAATGTGATTTCAGGATAATGGGTGTGTTCCTTATCTTCTCCTAGTGTCTAAACTCTTCTCCATGGCTGGACCCCCAAATAATATTCCTTGACGTGCTAAGGGGAATCTAGAGAGTGGGATAGGTTTAATAACTACCCTAACCCTAACGCGTAACCTAACCCTAACCCCTACCCTAACCCTAACACGAACCCTAATCCTAACCCGTACCCTAAACCGAGCCCTAACCCTCAAACTAACCCTAACCCTAACCCTAACCCATACCCTACGCCGTACCCGAACCCGTAACCTAACCCGTACCCTAACACTAACCCTAACCCTAACCCTAAGCTACCCTTGACTGCTTCTGCCTCCAATAGATTTCCTAAGCACTAGTGTTTTAAGGAACAGGTTAAAAAGAGAATCCTAATGTGATTTCTTGATAATGGGTGTGTTCCTTTTCTTCTCCTAGTGTCTAAACTCTTCTCAATGGCTGGACCCCCAAATAATATTCCTTGACGTGCTAAGGGGTATCTAGAGAGTGGGATAGGTTTAATAACTACCCTAACCCTAACGCGTACCCTAACCCTAACCTCTACCCTAACCCTAACACGTACACTAATCCTAACCCGTACCCTAAACCGAGCCCTAACCCTCAAATTAATCCTAACCCTAACCCATACCCTACGCCGTACCCGAACCCGTACCCTAAGCGGTACCCTAAAGCTAACCCTGACCCTAACCCTAACCCTAAGCTACCCTTGACTGCTTCTGCCTCCAATAGATTTCCTAAGCACTAGTGTATTAAGGAACAGGTTAAAAAGAGAATCCTAATGTGATTTCAGGATAATGGGTGTGTTCCTTATCTTCTCCTAGTGTCTAAACTCTTCTCCATGGCTGGACCCCCAAATAATATTCCTTGACGTGCTAAGGGGTATCTAGAGAGTGGGATAGGTTTAATAACTACCCTAACCCTAACGCGTACCCTAACCCTAACCTCTACCCTAACCCTAAAACGTACACTAATCCTAACCCGTACCCTAAACCGAGCCCTAACCCTCAAACTAACCCTACCCCTAAACCTAACCCATACCCTACGCCGTACCCGAACCCGTACCCGAACCCGTACCCTAAGAACTATGCTAACCCTAAGCCTAACCCTAAGCTACCCTTGACTGCTTCTGCCTCCAAAAATTTCCTAAGGACTAGTGTATTAAGGAACAGGTTAAAAAGAGAATCCTAATGTGATTTCAGGATAATGGGTGTGTTCCTTATCTTCTCCTAGTGTCTAAACTGTTCTCCATGGCTGGACCCCCAAATAATATTCCTTGACGTGCTAAGGGGTATCTAGAGAGTGGGATAGGTTTAATAACTACCCTAACCCTAACGCGTACCCTAACCCTAAACCCTACCCTAACCCTAACACGAACCCTAATCCTAACCCGTACCCTAAACCGAGCCCTAACCTTCAAACTAACCCTAACCCTAAACCTAACCCCTACCCTATGCCGTACACGAACCCGTACCCGAACCCGTACCCTAAGCCGTACCCTAAACCTAACCCTAACCCTAACCCTAACCCTAAGCTACCATTGACTGCTTCTGCCTCCAATAGATTTCCTAAGCACTAGTGTTTTAAGGAACAGGTTAAAAAGAGAATCCTAATGTGATTTCTTGATAATGGGTGTGTTCCTTATCTTCTCCTAGTGTCTAAACTCTTCTCCATGGCTGGACACCCAAATGATATTCCTTGACGTGCTAAGGGGTATCTAGAGAGTGGGATAGGTTTAATAACTACCCTAACCCTAACGCGTACCCTAACCCTAACCCCTACCCTAACCCTAACACGTACCCTAATCCTAACCCGTACCCTAAACCGAGCCCTAACCCTCAAACTAACCCTAACCCTAACCCTAACCCATACCCTACGCCGTACCCAAACCCGTAACCTAACCCGTACCCTAACACTAACCCTAACCCTAACCCTAAGCTACCCTTGACTGCTTCTGCCTCCAATAGATTTCCTAAGCACTAGTGTTTTAAGGAACAGGTTAAAAAGAGAATCCTAATGTGATTTCTTGATAATGGGTGTGTTCCTTATCTTCTCCTAGTGTCTAAACTCTTCTCCATGGATGGACCCCCAAATAATATTCCTTGACGTGCTAAGGGGTATCTAGAGAGTGGGATAGGTTTAATAACTACCCTAACCCTAACGCGTACCCTAACCCTAACACGTACCCTAATCCTAAACCGTACCCTAAACCTAGCCCTAACCCTCAAACTAACACTAACCCTAACCCTAACCCATACCCTACGCCGTACCCGAACCCGTACCCTAAGCCTTACCCTAACAATAACCCTAACCCTAACCCTAAGCTACCCTTGACTGCTTCTGCCTCCAATTGATTTCCTAAGCACTAGTGTTTTAAGGAACAGGTTAAAAAGAGAATCCTAATGTGATTTCTTGATAATGGGTGTGTTCCTTATCTTCTCCTAGTGTCTAAATTCTTCTCCATGGCTGGACCCCCAAATAATATTCCTTGACGTGCTAAGGGGTATCTAGAGAGTGGGATAGGTTTAATAACTACCCTAACCCTAACGCGTACCCTAACCCTAACCTCTACCCTAACCCTAACACGTACACTAATCCTAACCCGTACCCTAAACCGAGCCCTAACCCTCAAACTAACCCTAACCCTAACCCTAACCCATACCCTAGGCCGTACCCGAACCCGTACCCGAACCCGTACCCTAAGCCGTACCCTAACCCTAACCCTAACCCTAACCCTAAGCTACCCTTGACTGCTTCTGCCTCCAATAGATTTCCTAAGCACTAGTGTATCAAGGCACAGGTTAAAAAGAGAATCCTAATGTGATTTCAGGATAATGGGTGTGTTCCTTATCTTCTCCTAGTGTCTAAACTCTTCTCCATGGCTGGACCCCCAAATAATATTCCTTGACGTGCTAAGGGGAATCTAGAGAGTGGGATAGGTTTAATAACTACCCTAACCCTAACGCGTACCCTAACCCTAACCCCTACCCTAACCCTAACACGAACCCTAATCCTAACCCGTACCCTAAACCGAGCCCTACCCTTCAAACTAACCATAACCCTAACCCTAACCCATACCCTACGCCGTACACGAACCCGTACCTGAACCCGTACCCTAAGCCGTACCCTAAACCTAACCCTAACCCTAACCCTAAGCTTCCCTTGACTGCTTCTGCCTCCAATAGATTTCCTAAGCACTAGTGTTTTAAGGAACAGGTTAAAAAGAGAATCCTAATGTGATTTCTTGATAATGGGTGTGTTCCTTATCTTCTCCTAGTGTCTAAACTCTTCTCCATGGCTGGACACCCAAATAATATTCCTTGACGTGCTAAGGGGTATCTAGGGAGTGGGATAGGTTTAATAACTACCCTAACCCTAACGCGTACCCTAACCCTAACCCCTACCCTAACCCTAACACGTACCCTAATCCTAACCCGTACCCTAAACCGAGCCCTAACCCTCAAACTAACCCTAACCCTAACCCTAACCCATACCCTACGCCGTACCCGAACCCGTAACCTAACCCGTACCCTAACACTAACCCTAACCCTAACCCTAAGCTACCCTTGACTGCTTCTGCCTCCAATAGATTTCCTAAGCACTAGTGTTTTAAGGAACAGGTTAAAAAGAGAATCCTAATGTGATTTCTTGATAATGGGTGTGTTCCTTTTCTTCTCCTAGTGTCTAAACTCTTCTCCATGGCTGGACCCCCAAATAATATTCCTTGACGTGCTAAGGGTTATCTAGACAGTGGGATAGGTTTAATAACTACCCTAACCCTAACGCATACCCTAACCCTAACCTCTACCTTAACCCTAACACGTACACTAATCCTAACCCGTACCCTAAACCGAGCCCTAACCCTCAAATTAACCCTAACCCTAACCCTAACCCATACCCTACGCCGTACCCGAACCCGTACCCTAAGCGGTACCCTAAAGCTAACCCTAACCCTAACCCTAACCCTAACCCTAAGCTACCCTTGACTCCTTTTGCCTCCAATAGATTTCCTAAGCACTAGTGTATTAAGGAACAGGTTAAAAAGAGAATCCTAATGTGATTTCAGGATAATGGGTGTGTTCCTTATCTTCTCCTAGTGTCTAAACTCTTCTCCATGGCTGGACCCCCAAATAATATTCCTTGACGTGCTAAGGGGTATCTAGAGAGTGGGATAGGTTTAATAACTACCCTAACCCTAACGCGTACCCTAACCCTAACCTCTACCCTAACCCTAAAACGTACACTAATCCTAACCCGTACCCTAAACCGAGCCCTAACCCTCAAACTAACCCTACCCCTAAACCTAACCCATACCCTACGTCGTACCCGAACCCATACCCGAACCCGTACCCTAAGAAGTACCCTAACCCTAAGCCTAACCCTAAGCTACCCTTGACTGCTTCTGCCTCCAATAGATTTCCTAAGCACTAGTGTATTAAGGAACAGGTTAAAAAGAGAATCCTAATGTGATTTCAGGATAATGGGTGTGTTCCTTATCTTCTCCTAGTGTCTAAACTGTTCTCCATGGCTGGACCCCCAAATAATATTCCTTGACGTGCTAAGGGGTATCTAGAGAGTGGGATAGGTTTAATAACTACCCTAACCCTAACGCGTACCCTAACCCTAAACCCTACCCTAACCCTAACACGAACCCTAATCCTAACCCGTACCCTAAACCGAGCCCTAACCTTCAAACTAACCCTAACACTAAACCTAACCCCTACCCTATGCCGTACACGAACCCGTACCCGAACCCGTACCCTAAGCCGTACCCTAAACCTAACCCTAACCCTAACCCTAAGCTACCATTGACTGCTTCTGCCTCCAATAGATTTCCTAAGCACTAGTGTTTTAAGGAACAGGTTAAAAAGAGAATCCTAATGTGATTTCTTGATAATGGGTGTGTTCCTTATCTTCTCCTAGTGTCTAAACTCTTCTCCATGGCTGGACACCCAAATAATATTCCTTGACGTGCTAAGGGGTATCTAGAGAGTGGGATAGGTTTAATAACTACCCTAACCCTAACGCGTACCCTAACCCTAACCCCTACCCTAACCCTAACACGTACCCTAATCCTAACCCGTACCCTAAACCGAGCCCTAACCCTCAAACTAACCCTAACCCTAACCCTAACCCATACCCTACGCCGTACCCGAACCCGTAACCTAACCCGTACCCTAACACTAACCCTAACCCTAATCCTAAGCTACCCGTGACTGCTTCTGCCTCCAATAGATTTCCTAAGCACTAGTGTTTTAAGGAACAGGTTAAAAAGAGAATCCTAATGTGATTTCTTGATAATGGGTGTGTTCCTTATCTTCTCCTAGTGTCTAAACTCTTCTCCATGGATGGACCCCCAAATAATATTCCTTGACGTGCTAAGGGGTATCTAGAGAGTGGGATAGGTTTAATAACTACCCTAACCCTAACGCGTACCCTAACCCTAACACGTACCCTAATCCTAAACCGTACCCTAAACCGAGCCCTAACCCTCAAACTAACCCTAACACTAACCCTAACCCATACCCTACGCCGTACCCGAACCCGTACCCTAAGCCTTACCCTAACAATAACCCTAACCCTAACCCTAAGCTACCCTTGACTGCTTCTGCCTCCAATAGATTTCCTAAGCACTAGTGTTTTAAGGAACAGGTTAAAAAGAGAATCCTAATGTGATTTCTTGATAATGGGTGTGTTCCTTATCTTCTCCTAGTGTCTAAACTCTTCTCCATGGCTGGACCCCCAAATAATATTCCTTGACGTGCTAAGGGGTATCTAGAGAGTGGGATAGGTTTAATAACTACCCTAACCCTAACGCGTACCCTAACCCTAACCCCTAACCTAACGCTAACACGTACACTAACCCTAACCCTAACCCTAAACCGAGACCTAACCCTCAAACTAACCCTAACCCTAACCCGAACCCATACCCTACGCCGTACCCGAACCCGTACCCGAACCCGTACCCTAAGCCGTACCCTAACCCTAAACCTTACCCTAACCCTAACCCTAAGCTACCCTTGACTGCTTCTGCCTCCAATAGATTTCCTAAGCACTAGTGTTTTAAGGAATAAGTTAAAAAGAGAATCCTAATGTGATTTCTTGATAATGTGTGTGTTCCTTATCTTCTCCTATTGTCTAAACTCTTCTCCATGGCTGGACCCCCAAAAAATATTCCTTGACGTGCTAAGGGGTATCTAGAGAGTGGGATAGGTTTAATAACTACCCTAACCCTAACGCGTACCCTAACCGTAACACGTACCCTAATCCTAAACTGTACCCTAAACCGAGCCCTAACCCTCAAACTAACCCTAACCCTAACCCTAACCCATACCCTACGCCGTACCCGAA
Source organism: Eschrichtius robustus (assembly GCF_028021215.1). NCBI lineage: Eukaryota > Metazoa > Chordata > Mammalia > Artiodactyla > Eschrichtiidae > Eschrichtius > Eschrichtius robustus. The sequence continues at coordinate 537,673 of NW_027175202.1, forward strand.
CCTGTACCCGAACCCGTACCCTAAGCCGCACCCTAACCCTAACCCTAACCCTAACCCTAAGCTACCCTTGACTGCTTCTGCCTCCAATAGATTTCCTAAGCACTAGTGTTTTAAGGAACAGGTTAAAAAGAGAATCCTAATGTGATTTCTTGATAATGGGTGTGTTCCTTATTTTCTCCTAGTGTCTAAACTCTTCTCCATGGCTGGACCCCCAAATAATATTCCTTGACGTGCTAAGGGGTATCTAGAGAGTGGGATAGGTTTAATAACTACCCTAACCCTAACGCGTACCCTAACCCTAACCTCTACCCTAACCCTAACACGTACACTAATCCTAACCCGTACCCTAAACCGAGCCCTAACCCTCAAACTAACCCTAACCCTAACCCTAACCCATACCCTAGGCCGTACCCGAACCCGTACCCGAACCCGTACCCTAAGCCGTACCCTAACCCTAACCCTAACCCTAACCCTAAGCTACCCTTGACTGCTTCTGCCTCCAATAGATTTCCTAAGCACTAGTGTATCAAGGAACAGGTTAAAAAGAGAATCCTAATGTGATTTCAGGATAATGGGTGTGTTCCTTATCTTCTCCTAGTGTCTAAACTCTTCTCCATGGCTGGACCCCCAAATAATATTCCTTGACGTGCTAAGGGGAATCTAGAGAGTGGGATAGGTTTAATAACTACCCTAACCCTAACGCGTACCCTAACCCTAACCCCTACCCTAACCCTAACACGAACCCTAATCCTAACCCGTACCCTAAACCGAGCCCTACCCTTCAAACTAACCATAACCCTAACCCTAACCCATACCCTACGCCGTACACGAACCCGTACCCGAACCCGTACCCTAAGCCGTACCCTAAACCTAACCCTAACACTAACCCTAAGCTTCCCTTGACTGCTTCTGCCTCCAATAGATTTCCTAAGCACTAGTGTTTTAAGAAACAGGTTAAAAAGAGAATCCTAATGTGATTTCTTGATAATGGGTGTGTTCCTTATCTTCTCCTAGTGTCTAAACTCTTCTCCATGGCTGGACACCCAAATAATATTCCTTGACGTGCTAAGGGGTATCTAGAGAGTGGGATAGGTTTAATAACTACCCTAACCCTAACGCGTACCCTAACCCTAACCTCTACCCTAACCCTAACACGTACACTAATCCTAACCCGTACCCTAAACCGAGCCCTAACCCTCAAACTAACCCTAACCCTAAACCTAACCCATACCCTACGCCGTACCCGAACCCGTACCCTAAGCCGTACCCTAACCCTAACCCTAACCCTAACCCTAAGCTACCCTTGACTGCTTCTGCCTCCAATAGATTTCCTAAGCACTAGTGTATTAAGGAACAGGTTAAAAAGAGAATCCTAATGTGATTTCAGGATAATGGGTGTGTTCCTTATCTTCTCCTAGTGTCTAAACTCTTCTCCATGGCTGGACCCCCAAATAATATTCCTTGACGTGCTAAGGGGTATCTAGAGAGTGGGATAGGTTTAATAACTACCCTAACCCTAACGCATACCCTAACCCTAACCCCTACCCTAACCCTAACACGAACCCTAATCCTAACCCGTACCCTAAACCGAGCCCTAACCTTCAAACTAACCCTAACCCTAACCCTAACCCATACCCTACGCCGTACACGAACACGTACCCGAACCCGTACCCTAAGCCGTACCCTAACCCTAACCCTAACCCTAACCCTAAGCTACCCTTGACTGCTTCTGCGTCCAATAGATTTCCTAAGCACTAGTGTTTTAAGGAACAGGTTAAAAAGAGAATCCTAATGTGATTTCTTGATAATGGGTGTGTTCCTTATCTTCTCCTAGTGTCTAAACTCTTCTCCATGGCTGGACCCCCAAATAATATTCCTTGACGTGTTAAGGGGTATCTAGAGAGTGGGATAGGTTTAATAACTACCCTAACCCTAACGCGTACCCTAATCCTAACACGTACACTAATCCTAACCCGTACCCTAAACCAAGCCCTAACCCTAAAATTAACCCTAACCCTAACCCTAACCCATACCCTACGCCGTACCCGAACCCGTACCCTAAAGCTAACCCTAACCCTAACCCTAACCCTAACCCTAAGCTACCCTTGACTGCTTCTGCCTCCAATAGATTTCCTAAGCACTAGTGTTTTAAGGAACAGGTTAAAAAGAGAATCCTAATGTGATTTCAGGATAATGGGTGTGTTCCTTATCTTCTCCTAGTGTCTAAACTCTTCTCCATGGCTGGACACCCAAATAATATTCCTTGACGTGCTAAGGGGTATCTAGAGAGTGGGATAGGTTTAATAACTACCCTAACCCTAACGCGTACCCTAACCCTAACACGTACCCTAATCCTAAACCGTACCCTAAACCGAGCCCTAACCCTCAAACTAACCCTAATCCTAACCCTAAACCATACCCTACGCCGTACCCGAACCCGTACCCGAACCCGTACCCTAAGCCGTACCCTAACCCTAACCCTAACCCTAACCCTAACCCTAAGCTACCCTTGACTGCTTCTGCCTCCAATAGATTTCCTAAGCACTAGTGTTTTAAGGAACAGGTTAAAAAGAGAATCCTAATGTGATTTCTTGATAATGGGTGTGTTCCTTATCTTCTCCTAGTGTCTAAACTCTTCTCCATGGCTGGACCCCCAAATAATATTCCTTGACGTGCTAAGGGGTATCTAGAGAGTGGGATAGGTTTAATAACTACCCTAACCCTAACTCGTACGCTAACCCTAACCCCTACCCTAACCCTAACACGTACCCTAATCCTAAACCGTACCCTAAACCGAGCCCTAACCCTCAAACTAACCCTAACCCTAACCCTAACCCATACCCTACGCCGTACCCGAACCCGTAACCTAACCCGTACCCTAACAATAACCCTAACCCTAACCCTAAGCTACCCTTGAATGCTTCTGCCTCCAATAGATTTCCTAAGCACTAGTGTTTTAAGGAACAGGTTAAAAAGAGAATCCTAATGTGATTTCTTGATAATGGGTGTGTTCCTTATCTTCTCCTAGTGTCTAAACTCTTCTCCATGGCTACACCCCCAAATAATATTCCTTGACGTGCTAAGGGGTATCTAGAGAGTGGGATAGGTTTAATAACTACCCTAACCCTAACACGTACCCTAACCCTAACCCCTAACCTAACGCTAACACGTACCCTAATCCTAACCCGTACCCTAAAACGAGACCTAACCCTCAAACTAACCCTAACCCGAACCCGAACCCATACCCTACGCCGTACCCGAACCCGTACCCGAACCCGTACCCTAAGCCGTACCCTAACCCTAAACCTTACCCTAACCCTAACCCTAAGCTACCCTTGACTGCTTCTGCCTCCAATAGATTTCCTAAGCACTAGTGTTTTAAGGAACAGGTTAAAAAGAGAATCCTAATGTGATTTCTTGATAATGGGTGTGTTCCTTATCTTCTCCTAGTGTCTAAACTCTTCTCCATGGCTGGACCCCCAAATAATATTCCTTGACGTGCTAAGGGGTATCTAGAGAGTGGGATAGGTTTAATAACTACCCTAACCCTAACGCGTTCCCTAACCCTAACCCCTACCCTAACCCTAACACGAACCCTAATCCTAACCCGTACCCTAAACCGAGCCCTAACCTTCAAACTAACCCTAACCCTAACCCTAACACATACCCTACGCCGTACACGAACCCGTACCCGAACCCGTACCCTAAGCCGTACCCTAAACCTAACCCTAACCCTAACCCTAACCCTAAGCTACCCTTGACTGCTTCTGCCTCCAATAGATTTCCTAAGCACTAGTGTTTTAAGGAACAGGTTAAAAAGAGAATCCTAATGTGATTTCTTGATAATGGGTGTGTTCCTTATCTTCTCCTAGTGTCTAAACTCTTCTCCATGGCTGGACCCCCAAATAATATTCCTTGACGTGCTAAGGGGTATCTAGAGAGTGGGATAGGATTAATAACTACCTTAACCCTAACGCGTAACCTAACCCTAACCTCTACCCTAACCCTAACACGTACACTAATCCTAACCCGTACCCTAAACCGAGCCCTAACCCTCAAACTAACCCTAACACTAAACCTAAACCATACCCTACGCCGTACCCGAACCCGTACCCGAACCCGTACCCTAAGCCGTACCCTAACCCTAACCCTAACCCTAACCCTAAGCTACCCTTGACTGCTTCTGCCTCCAATAGATTTCCTAAGCACTAGTGTATTAAGGAACAGGTTAAAAAGAGAATCCTAATGTGATTTCAGGATAATGGGTGTGTTGCTTATCTTCTCCTAGTGTCTAAACTCTTCTCCATGGCTGGACCCCCAAATAATATTCCTTGACGTGCTAAGGGGAATCTAGAGAGTGGGATAGGTTTAATAACTACACTAACCCTAACGCGTACCCTAACCCTAACCCCTACCCTAACCCTAACACGAACCCTAATCCTAACCCGTACCCTAAACCGAGCCCTACCCTTCAAACTAACCATAACCCTAACCCTAACCCATACCCTACGCCGTACACGAACCCGTACCCGAACCCGTACCCTAAGCCGTACCCTAAACCTAACCCTAACCCTAACCCTAAGCTTCCCTTGACTGCTTCTGCCTCCAATAGATTTCCTAAGCACTAGTGTTTTAAGGAACAGGTTAAAAAGAGAATCCTAATGTGATTTCTTGATAATGGGTGTGTTCCTTATCTTCTCCTAGTGTCTAAACTCTTCTCCATGGCTGGACACCCAAATAATATTCCTTGACGTGCTAAGGGGTATCTAGAGAGTGGGATAGGTTTAATAACTACCCTAACCCTAACGCGTACCCTAACCCTATCCCCTACCCTAACCCTAACACGAACCCTAATCCTAACCCGTACCCTAAACCGAGCCCTAACCCTCAAACTAACCCTAACCCTAACCCTAACCCATACCCTACGCCGTACCCGAACCCGTAACCTAACCCGTACCCTAACACTAACCCTAACCCTAACCCTAAGCTACCCTTGACTGCTTCTGCCTCCAATAGATTTCCTAAGCACTAGTGTTTTAAGGAACAGGTTAAAAAGAGAATCCTAATGTGATTTCTTGATAATGGGTGTGTTCCTTTTCTTCTCCTAGTGTCTAAACTCTTCTCCATGGCTGGACCCCCAAATAATATTCCTTGACGTGCTAAGGGGTATCTAGAGAGTGGGATAGGTTTAATAACTACCCTAACCCTAACGCGTACCCTAACCCTAACCTCTACCCTAACCCTAACACGTACACTAATCATAACCCGTACCCTAAAGCGAGCCCTAACCCTCAAATTAACCCTAACCCTAACCCTAACCCATACCCTACGCCGTACCCGTACCCGTACCCTAAGCGGTACCCTAAAGCTAACCCTAACCCTAACCCTAACCCTAACCCTAAGCTACCCTTGACTGCTTCTGCCTCCAATAGATTTCCTAAGCACTAGTGTATTAAGGAACAGGTTAAAAAGAGAATCCTATTGTGATTTCAGGATAATGGGTGTGTTCCTTATCTTCTCCTAGTGTCTAAACTCTTCTCCATGGCTGGACCCCCAAATAATATTCCTTGACGTGCTAAGGGGTATCTAGAGAGTGGGATAGGTTTAATAACTACCCTAACCCTAACACGTACCCTAACCCTAACCTCTACCCTAACCCTAAAACGTACACTAATCCTAACCCGTACCCTAAACCGAGCCCTAACCCTCAAACTAACCCTACCCCTAAACCTAACCCATACACTACGCCGTACCCGAACCCGTACCCGAACCCGTACCCTAAGAAGTACCCTAACCCTAAGTCTAACCCTAAGCTACCCTTGACTGCTTCTGCCTCCAATAGATTTCCTAAGCACTAGTGTATTAAGGAACAGGTTAAAAAGAGAATCCTAATGTGATTTCAGGATAATGGGTGTGTTCCTTATCTTCTCCTAGTGTCTAAACTGTTCTCCATGGCTGGACCCCCAAATAATATTCCTTGACGTGCTAAGGGGTATCTAGAGAGTGGGATAGGTTTAAGAACTACCCTAACCCTAACGCGTACACTAACCCGAAACCCTACCCTAACCCTAACACGAACCCTAATCCTAACCCGTATCCTAAACCGAGCCCTAACCTTCAAACTAACCCTAACCCTAAACCTAACCCCTACCCTATGCCGTACACGAACCCGTACCCGAACCCGTACCCTAAGCCGTACCCTAAACCTAACCCTAACCCTAACCCTAACCCTAAGCTACCATTGACTGCTTCTGCCTCCAATAGATTTCCTAAGCACTAGTGTTTTAAGGAACAGGTTAAAAAGAGAATCCTAATGTGATTTCTTGATAATGGGTGTGTTCCTTATCTTCTCCTAGTGTCTAAACTCTTCTCCATGGCTGGACCCCCAAATAATATTCCTTCACGTGCTAAGGGGTATCTAGAGAGTGGGATAGGTTTAATAACTACCCTAACCCTAACCCTAACCCTAACCCTAACCCTACCCTAACCCTAACACGTACCCTAACCCTAACTCCTACCCTAACCCTAACACGTACCCTAATCCTAACCCGTACCCTAAACCGAGCCCTAACCCTCAAACTAACCCTAACCCTAACCCTAACCCATACCCTACGCCGTACCCGAACCCGTAACCTAACCCGTACCCTAACACTAACCCTAACCCTAAGCCTAAGCTACCCTTGACTGCTTCTGCCTCCAATAGATTTCCTAAGCACTAGTGTTTTAAGGAACAGGTTAAAAAGAGAATCCTAATGTGATTTCTTGATAATGGGTGTGTTCCTTATCTTCTCCTAGTGTCTAAACTCTTCTCCATGGCTGGACCCCCAAATAATATTCCTTGACGTGCTAAGGGGTATCTAGAGAGTGGGATAGGTTTAATAACTACCCTAACCCTAACGCGTACCCTAACCCTAACCTCTACCCTAACCCTAACACGTACACTAATCCTAACCCGTACCCTAAACCGAGCCCTAACCCTCAAACTGACCCTAACCGTAAACCTAACCCATACCCTACGCCGTACCCGAACCCGTACCCTAAGCCGTACCCTAACCCTAACCCTAACCCTAACCCTAAGCTACCCTTGACTGCTTCTGCCTCCAATAGATTTCCTAAGCACTAGTGTATTAAGGAACAGGTTAAAAAGAGAATCCTAATGTGATTTCAGGATAATGGGTGTGTTCCTTATCTTCTCCTAGTGTCTAAACTCTTCTCCATGGCTGGACCCCCAAATAATATTCCTTGACGTGCTAAGGGGTATCTAGAGAGTGGGATAGGTTTAATAACTACCCTAACCCTAACGCGTACCCTAATCCTAACACGTACACTAATCCTAACCCGTACCCTAAACCAAGCCCTAACCCTCAAATTAACCCTAACCCTAACCCTAACCCATACCCTACGCCGTACCCGAACCCGTACCCTAAAGCTAACCCTAACCCTAACCCTAACCCTAACCCTAAGCTTCCCTTGACTGCTTCTGCCTCCAATAGATTTCCTAAGCACTAGTGTTTTAAGGAACAGGTTAAAAAGAGAATCCTAATGTGATTTCAGGATAATGGGTGTGTTCCTTATCTTCTCCTAGTGTCTAAACTCTTCTCCATGCCTGGACACCCAAATAATATTCCTTGACGTGCTAAGGGGTATCTAGAGAGTAGGATAGGTTTCATAACTACCCTAACCCTAACGCGTAACGTAACCCTAACCCCTAACCTAACGCTAACACGTACCCTAAACCTAACCCGTACCCTAAACCGAGACCTAACCCTCAAACTAACCCTAACCCTAACCCGAACCCATACCCTACGCCGTACGCGAACCCGTACCCTAAGCCGTATCCTAACCCTAAACCTTACCCTAACCCTAACCCTAAGCTACCCTTGACTGCTTCTGCCTCCAATAGATTTCCTAAGCACTAGTGTTTTAAGGAATAGGTTAAAAAGAGAATCCTAATGTGATTTCTTGATAATGTGTGTGTTCCTTATCTTCTCCTAGTGTCTAAACTCTTCTCCATGGCTGGACCCCCAAATAATATTCCTTGACGTGCTAAGGGGTATCTAGAGAGTGGGATAGGTTTAATAACTACCCTAACCCTAACGCGTACCCTAACCCTAACACGTACCCTAATCCTAAACCGTACCCTAAACCGAGCCCTAACCCTCAAACTAACCCTAACCCTAACCCTAACCCATACCCTAAGCCGTACCCGAACCCGTAACCTAACCCGTACCCTAACACTAACCCTAACCCTAACCCTAACCCTAACCCTAAGCTACCCTTGACTGCTTCTGCCTCCAATAGATTTCCTAAGCACTAGTGTTTTAAGGAACAGGTTAAAAAGAGAATCCTAATGTGATTTCTTGATAATGGGTGTGTTCCTTATCTTCTCCTAGTGTCTAAACTCTTCTCCATGGCTGGACCCCCAAATAATATTCCTTGACGTGCTAAGGGGTATCTAGAGAGTGGGATAGGTTTAATAACTACCCTAACCCTAACGCGTACCCTAAACCTAACATGTACCCTAATCCTAACCCGTACCCTAAACCGAGCCCTAACCCACAAATTAACCCTAACCCTAACCCTAACCCATACCATACGCCGTACCCGAACCCGTACCCGAACCCGTACTCTAAGCCTTACCCTAACAATAACCCTAACCCTAACCCTAACCCTAACCCTAAGCTACCCTTGACTGCTTCTGCCTCCAATAGATTTCCTAAGCACTAGTGTATTAAGGAACAGGTTAAAAAGAGAATCCTATTGTGATTTCAGGATAATGGGTGTGTTCCTTATCTTCTCCTAGTGTCTAAACTCTTCTCCATGGCTGGACCCCCAAATAATATTCCTTGACGTGCTAAGGGGTATCTAGACAGTGGGATAGGTTTAATAACTACCCTAACCCTAACGCGTACCCTAACCCTAACCTCTACCCTAACCCTAAAACGTACACTAATCCTAACCCGTACCCTAAACCGAGCCCTAACCCTCAAACTAACCCTACCCCTAAACCTAACCCATACCCTACGCCGTACCCGAACCCGTACCCGAACCCGTACCCTAAGAAGTACCCTAACCCTAACCCTAACCCTAAGCTACCCTTGACTGCTTCTGCCTCCAATAGATTTCCTAAGCACTAGTGTATTAAGGAACAGGTTAAAAAGAGAATCCTAATGTGATTTCAGAATAATGGGTGTGTTCCTTATCTTCTCCTAGTGTCTAAACTCTTCTCCATGGCTGGACCCCCAAATAATATTCCTTGACGTGCTAAGGGGTATCTAGAGAGTGGGATAGGTTTAATAACTACCCTAACCCTAACGCGTACCCTAACCCTAACCCCTACCCTAACCCTAACACGAACCCTAATCCTAACACGTACCCTAAACTGAGCCCTAACCTTCAAACTAACCCTAACCCTAACCCTTACCCATACCCTACGCCGTACACGAACCCGTACACGAACCCGTACCCTAAGCCGTACCCTAACCCTAACCCTAACCCTAACCCTAACCCTAAGCTACCCTTGACTGCTTCTGCCTCCAATAGATTTCCTAAGCACTAGTGTTTTAAGGAACAGGTTAAAAAGAGAATCCTAATGTGATGTCCCAGGAAAGAGAAAAATGGGTAAAGAAGTTGTGGTCCTTATGTACAATGGAATATCACTCCGACATGAAATCAATGTCATAAGGCTAGGAGAAGCAAGATGAGTGGATTTAGGTACGACGATTCCAAGTGAAATAAGTCACACAGAAAAAGACACATATCATAAGGTATCACTTATAGAGGGAATGTAAAAACCGCTACACTTGAACTGAATTACAAAACAGAACAGAGTCACACGTTAGAAAACACACTATGGCTGCTTAACGGGAAAGGTGAGGTGGGGTGATGCATAAAACAAGGGTTTCAAATTCGCTCAGATACCGTTCCATACACCCAATATGTAATAGACAAGACCTACTCCTTGCTCAGTGAACTGGACACAACACCCCCTATTCACCGCACAAGAATATACGTGACTAGTAAGAATCTTAAAACCTATGTATTGATACGTGTCTGGAAGTGAGTCAAGTGGGTGTAAAGCCGCATAAACACAGCCGTGAAAAGCAGCTAAACCCCATTATAAAAATAAATTACTTTTAAAAACCCGTAAAACAAAGACAGTGAAAGAGAGAGAAATTCTTACAAAATTCGTTCAGGGGCTGTGATGCAACCTGGATTGACCATATCTAGACCCACAGCTGGATGAGACATAAGGGTGGATACTCTTGGGGCTGAGAGGTTTGGTGAGGTTGGGTGAGCAAACGCAGACCCTTTAAAGTAATACTGCGTGGTACCCATCCCATGGGTCCCAAATCTCCAGGTTCAAGGGCATCTTCCTACATCGAAAACATGCATGAGAAACCCAGAAGATGGTACACCATGTGATTTTGAAAGGTTTCTAAAATGCACCACATTTCTCATCTCCTTGTGCTGGGTGTTCGCCTTTCCAGCTACTTTACTAGCAATCTCGCTACTTGGAGAATCAGCACCTTTAAGCTCCTGTTCCCTACAGGTTGCAATTTGTCCTGAGGATGAACGGGAAGACGGGCAACCAATGAGAGACTAGATCTAGGTGTTGGGACAGGCACAGGTCACTCTATTTTCCCATCAGGAAGAAGAATTAAACACAGGTTCAGCCTGCCGCTGGGAACAAGAATAGGGCCTGAGGCAATCCCGTGCTTTTGTGGCCAGCTACCAAAAAAGACAGTTGAAAAATGGAGCTCAGGGGCACTGCAATTCACAAACCTGCTGAGTTATAAATGATAACTCTCGTCCACAAATATATTGAGCGAAGGCAACGAAGATGATTTGAAAGCAAGGCAGAATTGCAGGAAACAGGTTTCAGGAGGTAGATTCGAATCGCCTTTAAAGCACATGAAAAGCGGCAAAACGTCGACAATGATGACCTTGGCCAAAAAGGGCGTATGCGTTGTTTCCTGAATATATTCAGGAAAAAACGCATACGCCCTTTTTGGCCAACCAAGCAACCTGGAAAGGCAAATCAGCGCTACCAAGAATTCTCGCTTCCCATCGGTCAAAAGGGCCATGCTGCAAAAATTTTCAAAACCAGAAATGCAGGACAGGCCATGGAGAAATGGCAGCCTTGCTACGCTGATGGGAGGGATGTAAATTGCCAACAGCCACTCTGGAGAAGTGTACGGTGCGTCCAGAAACATCGAAAAAACACAGCTTAGGGAGCATAGGGCACGTCCACTCATGGGCGTATAAATTGGGAAAACTAAAAATCAGCAAGACACAGGCAACCCAAAGTTTAGGGCTGCTCTGTTGACAAGAACCTCCACTTCATGACACCTTAAATATCCCAGGAAAGAGAAAAATGGATAAAGAATTTGTGGTCCTTATGTACAATGGAATATCACTCAGACATGAAATCAATGTCATAAGGCTAGAAGAAGCAAGATGAGTGGATTTAGGTACGACGATTCTAAGTGAAATAAGTCACACAGAAAAAGACACTTATCATAAGCTATCACTTATAGAGGGAATGTAAAAACCGCTACACTTGAACTGAATTACAAAACAGAACAGAGTCACACGTTTAGAAAACACACTATGGCTGCTTAACGGGAAAGGTGAGGTGGGGTGATGCATAAAACAAGGGTTTCAAATTCGCTTAGATACCGTTCCATACACCCAATATGTAATAGACAAGAGCTACTGCTTGCTCAGTGAACTGGACTCAACACCCGCTATTCACCGCACAAGAATATATCTGACTAGGAAGAATCTTAAAACCTATGTATTGATATCTGTCTGGAAGTGAGTCAAGTGGGTGTAAAGCCGCATAAACACAGCCGTGAAAAGCAGCTAAACCCCATTATAAAAATAAATTACTTTTAAAAACCCGTAAAACAAAGACAGTGAAAGAGAGAGAAATTCTTACAAAATTCGTTAAGGGGCTGTGATGCAACCTGGATTGACCATAACTAGACCCACAGCTGGATGAGACATAAGGGTGGACACACTTGGGGCTGAGAGGTTGGGTGAGGTTGGGTGAGCAAACACAGACCCTTTAAAGTAATACTGCGTGGTACCCATCCCATGGGTCCCAAATCTCCAGGTTCAAGGGCATCTTGCTACATCGAAAACATGCATGAGAAACCCAGAAGATGGTACACCGTGTGATTTTGAAAGGTTTCTAAAACGCACCCCATTTCTCATCTCCTTGTGCTAGGGTTCGCCTTTCCAGCTACTTTACTAGCAATCTCCCTACTTGGAGAATCAGCACCTTTAAGCTCCTGTTCCCTACAGGTTGCAATTTGTCCTGAGGATGAACGGGAAGAGGGGCAACCAATGAGAGACTAGATCCAGATGTTGGGACAGGCACAGGTCACTCTATTTTCCCATCAGGAAGAAGAATTAACCACAGGCTCAGCCTGCTGCCAGGAACCAGAATAGGGCCTGAGGCAATCCCTCGCTTTTGCGGCCAGCTCCCAAAAAAGCGAGTTGAAAAATGGAGCTCAGGGACACTGCAATTCACAAACCCGCAGAGTTATAAATGATAACTGTCATCCACAGATATATTGACGGAAGGCAACGAAGAGGATTTGAAAGCAAGGCAGAATTGCAGGAAACAGATTTCAGGAGGTAGATTCGAATCGCCTTTAAAGCACATGAAAAGCGGCAAAACTTCGAAAATGATGCCCTTGGACAAAAAGGGCGTATGCGTTTTTTCCTGAATATATTCAGGAAAAGACGCATACGCCCTTTTTGGCCAACCAAGCAACCTGGAAAGGCAAATCAGCGCTACAAAGAAGTTTCGCTTCCCATCGGTCAAAAGGGCCATGCTGCAAAATGTGTCAAAACCAGAAATGCAGGACAGGCCATGGAGAAATGACAGCCTTGCTACGCTGATGGGCGGGATGTAAATTGCCAACAGCCACTCTGGAGAAGTGTACGGTGTGTCCTGAAACATCGAAAAAACACAGCTTAGGGAGCATAGGGCACGTCCACTCATGGGTGTATAAATTGGGAAAACTAAAAATCAGCAAGACACAGGCACCCCAAAGTTTAGGGCTGCTCTGTTGACAAGAACCTCCACTTCATGACACCTTAAATATCCCAGGAAAGAGAAAAATGGATAAAGAAGTTGTGGTCCTTATGTACAATGGAATATCACTCAGACATGGAATCAATGTCATAAGGCTAGTGAAGCAAGATGAGTGGATTAGGTATGACGATTCTAAGTGAAATAAGTCACACAGAAAAAGACCCTTATCATAAGCTATCACTTATAGAGGGAATGTAAAAACCGCTACACTTGAACTGAATTACAAAACAGAACAGAGTCACACGTTTAGAAAACACACTATAGCTGCTTAACGGGAAAGTTGAGGTGGGGTGATGCATAAAACAAGGGTTTCAAATTCGCTCAGATAACGTTCCATACACCCAATATGTAATAGACAAGGCCTGCTCCTTGCTCAGTGAACTGGACTCAACACCCCCTATTCACCGCACAAGAATATATCTGACTAGTAAGAATCTTAAAACCTATGTATTGATATCTCTCTGGAAGTGAGCCAAGTGGGTGTAAAGCCGCATAAACACAGCCGTGAAAAGCAGCTAAACCCCATTATAAAAATAAATTACTTTTAAAAACCCGTAAAACAAAGACAGTGAAAGAGAGAGAAATTCTTACAAAATTCGTTCAGGGGCTGTGATGCAACCTGGATTGACCATATCTAGACCCACCCCTGGATGAGACATAAGGGTGGACACTCTTGGGGCTGAGAGGTTGGGTGAGGTTGGGTGAGCAAACTCAGACCCTTTAAAGTAATACTGCGTGGTACCCATCCCATGGGTCCCAAATCTCCAGGTTCAAGGGCATCTTCCTACATCGAAAACATGCATGAGAAACCCAGAAGATGGTACACTGTGTGATTTTGAAAGGTTTCTAAAACGCACCCCATTTCTCTTCTCCTTGTGCTAGGGTTCGCCTTTCCAGCTTCTTTACTAGCAATCTCCCTCCTTGGAGAATCAGCACCTTTAAGCTCCTGTTCCCTACAGGTTGCAATTTGTCCTGAGGATGAACGGGAAGAGGGGCAACCAATGAGAGACTAGATCTAGGTGTTGGGACAGGCACAGGTCACTCTATTTTCCCATCAGGAAGAAGAATTAACCACAGGCTCAGCCTGCCCCCGGGAACCAGAATAGGGCCTGAGGCAATCCCGTGCTTTTGCGGCCAGCTCCCAAAAAAGACAGTTGAAAAATGGAGCTCAGGGTCACTGCAATTCACAAACCTGCAGAGTTATAAATGATAACTCTCGTCCACAAATATATGGAGGGTAGGCAACGAAGAGGATTTGAAAGCAAGGCAGAATTGCAGGAAACAGGTTTCAGGAGGTAGATTCGAATCGCCTTTAAAGCACATGAAAAGTGGCAAAACGTCGACAGTGATGCCCTTGGCCAAAAAGGGCGTATGCGTTTTTTCCTGAATATATTCAGGAAAAAACGCATACGCCCTTTTTTGCCAACCAAGCAACCTGGAAAGGCAAATCAGCACTACAAAGAAGTCTCGCTTCCCATCGGTCAAAAGGGCCATGCTGCAAAAAGTGTCAAAACCAGAAATGCAGGACAGGCCATGGAGAAATGGCAGCCTTGCTACGCTGATGGGCGGGATGTAAATTGCCAACAGCCACTCTGGAGAAGTGTACGGTGTGTCCTGAAACATCGAAAAAACTGCTTAGGGAGCATAGGGCACGTGCACTCATGGGCGTATAAATTGGGAAAACTAAAAATCAGCAAGACACAGGCACCCTAATGTTTAGGGCTGCTATGTTGACAAGAACCTCCACTTCATGACACCTTAAATATCCCAGGAAAGAGAAAAATGGATAAAGAAGTTGTGGTCCTTATGTACAAAGGAATATCACTCAGACATGAAATCAATGTCATAAGGCTAGTAGAAGCAAGATGAGTGGATTTAGGTATGACGATTCTAAGTGAAATAAGTCACACAGAAAAAGACACTTATCATAAGCTATCACTTATAGAGGGAATGTAAAAACCGCAACACTTGAACTGAATTACAAAAGAGAACAGAGTCACACATTTAGAAAACACACTATGGCTTCTTAACGGGAAAGGTGAGGTGGGGTGATGCATAAAACAAGGGTTTCAAATTCGCTCAGATACCGTTCCATACACCCAATATGTAATAGGGAAGGCCTACTCCTTGCTCAGTGAACTGGACTCAACACCCCCTATTCACCGCACAAGAATATATCTGACTAGTAAGAATCGTAAAACCTATGTATTGATATCTCTCTGGAAGTGAGCCAAGTGGGTGTAAAGCCGCATAAACACAGCCGTGAAAAGCAGCTAAACCCCATTATAAAAATAAATTACTTTTAAAAACCCGTAAAACAAAGACAGTGAAAGAGAGAGAAATTCTTTCAAAATTCGTTCAGGGGCTGTGATGCAACCTGGATTGACCATATCTCGACCCAAACCTGGATGAGACATAGGGGTGGACACTCTTGGGGCTGAGAGGTTGGGTGAGGTTGGGTGAGCAAACTCAGACCCTTTAAAGTAATACTGCGTGGTACCCATCCCATGGGTCCCAAATCTCCAGGTTCAAGGGCATCTTGCTACATCGAAAACATGCATGAGAAACCCAGAAGATGGTACACCGTGTGATTTTGAAAGGTTTCTAAAACGCACCCCATTTCTCATCTCCTTGTGCTAGGGTTCGCCTTTCCAGCTACTTTACTAGCAATCTCCCTACTTGGAGAATCAGCACCTTTAAGCTCCTGTACCCTACAGGTTGCAATTTGTCCTGAGGATGAACGGGAAGAGGGGCAACCAATGAGAGACTAGATCTAGGTGTTGGGACAGGCACAGGTCACTCTATTTTCCCATCAGGAAGAAGAATTAACCACAGGCTCAGCCTGCTGCCAGGAACCAGAATAGGGCCTGAGGCAATCCCTCGCTTTTGCGGCCAGCTCCCAAAAAAGCGAGTTGAAAAATGGAGCTCAGGGACACTGCAATTCACAAACCCGCAGAGTTATAAATGATAACTGTCAACCACAGATATATTGACGGAAGGCAACGAAGAGGATTTGAAAGCAAGGCAGAATTGCAGGAAACAGATTTCAGGAGGTAGATTCGAATCGCCTTTAAAGCACATGAAAAGCGGCAAAACGTCGACAATGATGCCCTTGGCCAAAAAGGGCGTATGCGTTTTTTCCTGAATATATTCAGGAAAAAACGCATACACCCTTTTTGGCCAACCAAGCAACCTGGAAAGGCAAATCAGCGCTACAAAGAAGTCTCGCTTCCCATTGGTCAAAAGGGCCATGCTGCAAAATGTGTCAAAACCAGAAATGCAGGACAGGCCATGGAGAAATGTCAGCCTTGCTACGCTGATGGGCGGGATGTAAATTGCCAACAGCCACTCTGGAGAAGTGTACGGTGTGTCCTGAAACATCGAAAAAACACAGCTTAGGGAGCATAGGGCACGTGCACTCATGGGCGTATAAATTGGGAAAACTAAAAATCAGCAAGACACAGGCACCCCAAAGTTTAGGGCTGCTCTGTTGACAAGAACCTCCACTTCATGACACCTTAAATATCCCAGGAAAGAGAAAAATGGATAAAGAAGTTGTTGTCCTTATGTACAATGGAATATCACTCAGACATGAAATCAATATCATAAGGCTAGAAGAAGCAAGATGAGTGGACTTAGGTACGATGATTCTAAGTGAAATAAGTCACTCAGAAAAAGACACTTATCATAAGCTATCACTTATAGAGGGAATGTAAAAACCGCTACACTTGAACTGAATTACAAAACAGAACAGAGTCACACGTTTAGAAAACACACTATGGCTGCTTAACGGGAAAGGTGAGGTGGGGTGATGCATAAAACAAGGGTTTCAAATTGGCTCAGATAACGTTCCATACACCAAATATGTAATAGAAAAGACCGACTCCTTGCTCAGTGAACTGGACTCAACACCCCCTATTCACCGCACAAGAATATATGTGACTAGTAAGAATCTTAAAACCTATGTATTGATATCTGTCTGGAAGTGAGTCAAGTGGGTGTAAAGCCGCATAAACACAGCCGTGAAAAGCAGCTAAACCCCATTATAAAAATAAATTACTTTTAAAAACCCGTAAAACAAAGACAGTGAAAGAGAGAGAAATTCTTACAAAATTCGTTCAGGGGCTGTGATGCAACCTGGATTGACCATATCTAGACCCACAGCTGGATGAGACATAAGGGTGGACACACTTGGGGCTGAGAGTTTGGGTGAGGTTGGGTGACCAAACACAGACTCTTTAATGTAATACTGCCTGGTACCCATCCCATGGGTCCCAAATCTCCAGATTCAAGGACATATTCCTACATCGAAAACATGCATGAGAAACCCAGAAGATGGTACACCGTGTGATTTTCAAAGGTTTCTAAAACGCACCTCATTTCTCATCTCCTTGTGTTCGGGTTCGCCATTCCAGCTACTTTACTAGAAATCTCAGTACTTGGAGAATCAGCACCTTTAACCTCCTGTTCCGTACAGGTTGCAATTTGTCCTGAGGATGAAAGGGAAGAGGGGCAACCAATGAGAGACTAGATCTAGGTGTTGGGACAGGCACAGGTCACTTTATTTTCCCATCAGGAAGAAGAATTAACCACAGGCTCAGCCTACCCCCGGGAACCAGAATAGGGCCTTAGGCAATCCCGTGCGTTTGCGGCCAGCTCCCAAAAAAGACAGTTGAAAAATGGAGCTCAGGGTCACTGCAATTCATAAACCTGCTGAGTTATAAATGATAACTCTCGTCCAAAAATATATTGAGGGAAGGCAACGAAGAGGATTTGAAAGCAAGGCAGAATTGCAGGAAACAGATTTCAGGAGGTAGATTCGAATCGCCTTTAAAGCACATGAAAGGTGGCGAAACGTCGACAATGATGACCTTGGCCAAAAAGGGCGTATGCGTTTTTTCCTGAATATATTCAGGAAAAAACGCATACGCCCTTTTTTGCCAACCAAGCAACCTGGAAAGGCAAATCAGCGCTACAAAGTAGTCTCGCTTCCCATCGGTCAAAAGGGCCATGCTGCAAAAAGTGTCAAAACCAGAAATGCAGGACAGGCCATGGAGAAATGGCAGCCTTGCTACGCTGATGGGAGGGATGTAAATTGCCAACAGCCACACTGGAGAAGTGTACGGTGTGTCCTGAAACATCGAAAAAACACAGCTTAGGGAGCATAGGGCACGTCCACTCATGGTCGTATAAATTGGGAAAACTAAAAATCAGCAAGACACAGGCACCCCAATGATTAGGGCTGCTCTGTTGACAAGAACCTCCACTTCATGACACCTTAAATATACCAGGAAAGAAAAAAATTGATAAAGAAGTTTTGGTCCTTATGTACAATGGAATATCACTCAGACATGAAATAAATGTCATAAGGCTAGTAGAAGCAAGATGAGTGGATTTAGGAACGAAGATTCTAAGTGAAATAAGTCACACAGAAAAAGACACTTATCATAAGGTATCACTTATAGAGGGAATGTAAAAACCGCTACACTTGAACTGAATTACAAAACAGAACAGAGTCACACGTTTAGAAAACACACTATGGCTGCTTAACGGGAAAGGTGAGGTGGGGTGATGCATAAAACAAGGGTTTCAAATTCGCTCAGATACCGTTCCATACACCCAATATGTAATAGACAAGACCTACTCCTTGCTCAGTGAACTGGACACAACACCCCCTATTCACCGCACAAGAATATATCTGACTACTAAGAATCGTAAAACCTATGTATTTATATCTCTCTGGAAGTGAGTCACGTGGGTGTAAAGCCGCATAAACACAGCCGTGAAAGGCAACTAAACCCCATTATAAAAATAAATTACTTTTAAAAACCCATAAAACAAAGACAGTGAAAGAGAGAGAAATTCTTACGTAATTCGTTCAGGGGCTGTGATGCAACCTGGATTGACCATATCTAGACCCACAGCTGGATGAGACATAAGGGTGGACACTCTTGGGGCTGAGAGGTTGGGTGAGGTTGGGTGAGCAAACACAGACCCTTTAAGGTAATACTGCGTGGTACCCATCCCATGGGTCCCAAATCTCCAGGTTCAAGGGCATCTTCCTACATCGAAAACATGCATGAGAAACCCAGAAGAAGGTACACCATGCGATTTTGAAAGGTTTCTAAAACACACCTCATTTCTCATCTCCTTGTGCTCGGGTTCGCAATTCCAGCTACTTTATTAGCAATCTCCCTACTTGGAGAATCAGCACCTTTAATCTCCTGTTCCCTACAGGTTGAAATTTGTCCTGAGGATGAACGCGAAGAGGGGCAACCAATGAGAGACTAGATCTAGGTGTTGGGACAGGCACAGGTCACTCTATATTCCCATCAGGAAGAAGAATTATCCACAGGCTCAGCCTGCCGCCCGGAAGCAGAATAGGGCCTGAGGCAATCCCGCGCTCTTGCGGCCAGCTCCCAAAAAAGCGAGTTGAAAAATGGAGCCCAGGGACACTGCCATTCACAAACCCACAGAGTTATAAATGATAACTCTCGTCCACAAATATATTGAGGGAAGGCAACGAAGAGGATTTGAAAGCAAGTCAGAATTGCAGGAAACAGGTTTCAAGAGGTAGATTCGAATCGCCTTTAAAGCACATGAAAAGTGGCAAAACTTCGACAATGATGCCCTTGGCCAAAAAGGGCGTATGCGTTTTTTCCTGAATATATTCAGGAAAAAACGCATACGCCCTTTTTGGCCAACCAAGCAACCTGGAAAGGCAAATCAGCGCTACAAAGAAGTCTCGCTTCCCATTGGTCAAAAGGGCCATGCTGCAAAAAGTGTCAAAACCAGAAATGCAGGACAGGCCATGGAGAAATGGCAGCCTTGCTACGCTGATGGGCGGGATGTAAATTGCCAACAGCCACTCTGGAGAAGTGTACGGTGTGTCCTGAAACATCGAAAAAACACAGCTTAGGGAGCATAGGGCACGTCCACTCATGGGCGTATAAATTGGGAAAACTAAAAATCAGCAAGACACAGGCACCCCAAAGTTTAGGGCTGCTCTGTTGACAAGAACCTCCACTTCATGACACCTTAAATATCCCAGGAAAGAGAAAAATGGATAAAGAAGTGGTGGTCCTTATGTACAATGGAATATCACTCAGACATGAAATCAATGTCATAAGGCTAGTAGAAGCAAGATGAGTGGATTTAGGTATGACGATTCTAAGTGAAATAAGTCACACAGAAAAAGACACTTATCATAAGCTATCACTTATAGAGGGAATGTAAAAACCGCTACACTTGAACTGAATTACAAAACAGAACAGAGTCACACGTTTAGAAAACACACTATGGCTGCTTAACGGGAAAGGTGAGGGGGGGTGATGCATAAAACAACGGTTTCAAATTCGTTCAGATATCGTTCCATACACCCAATATGTAATAGACAAGACCTACTCCTTGCTCAGTGAACTGGACTCAACACCCCCTATTCACCACACAAGAATATATGTGACTAGTAAGAATCTTAAAACCTATGTATTGATATCTCTCTGGAAGTGAGTCAAGTGGGTGTAAAGCCGCATAAACACAGCCGTGAAAAACAGCTAAACCCCATTATAAAAATAAATTACTTTTAAAAACCCGTAAAACAAAGACTGTGAAAGAGAGAGAAATTCTTCCAAAATTCTTTCTGGGGCTGGGATGCAACCTGGATTGACCATATCTAGACATACAGCTGGATGAGACATAAGGGTGGACATTCTTGGGGCTGAGAGGTTGGGTGAGGTTGGGTGAGGAAACGCAGAAGCTTTAAAGTAATACTGCGTGGTACGCATCCCATGGGTCCCAAATCTCCAGGTTCAAGGGCATCTTCCTACATCGAAAACATACATGAGAAACCCAGAAGATGGCACACCTTGTGATTTTGAAAGGTTTCTAAAACGCACCTCATTTCTCATCTCCTTGTGCTCGGGTTCGCCATTCCAGGTACTTTACTAGATATCTCCCTACTTGGAGAATCAGCACCTTTAACCTCCTGTTCCGTACAGGTTGCAATTTGTCCTGAGGATGAATGGGAAGAGGGGCAACCAATGAGAGAACAGATCTAGGTGTTGGGACAGGCACAGGTCACTCTATTTTCCCATCAGGAAGAAGAATTAACCACAGGCTCAGCCTGCCGCCCAGAAGCAGAATAGGGCCTGAGGCAATCCCGCGCTCTTACGGCCAGCTCCCAAAAAAGCGAGTTGAAAAATGGAGCCCAGGGACACTGCCATTTACAAACCCGCAGAGTTATAAATGATAACTCTCGTCCACAAATATATTGAGGGAAGGCAACGAAGAGGATTTGAAAGCAAGGCAGAATTGCAGGAAACAGGTTTCAGGAGGTAGATTCGAATCGCCTTTAAAGCACATGAAAAGTCGCAAAACGTCGACAATGATGCCCTTGGCCAAAAAGGGCGTATGCGTTTTTTCCTGAATATATTCAGGAAA
This sequence comes from Eschrichtius robustus, assembly GCF_028021215.1. NCBI lineage: Eukaryota > Metazoa > Chordata > Mammalia > Artiodactyla > Eschrichtiidae > Eschrichtius > Eschrichtius robustus. Next base: position 559,223 of record NW_027175202.1, read on the forward strand.
AAACGCATACGCCCTTTTTGGCCAACCAAGCAACCTGGAAAGGCAAATCAACGCTACAAAGAAGACTCGCTTCCCATCGGTCAAAAGGGCCATGCTGCAAAAAGTGTCAAAACCAGAAATGCAGGACAGGCCATGGAGAAATGGCAGCCTTGCTACACTGATGGGCGGGATGTAAATTCCCAACAGCCACTCTGGAGAAGTGTACGGTGTGTCCTGAAACATCGAAAAAACACAGCTTAGGGAGCATAGGGCACGTCCACTCATGGGCGTATAAATTGGGAAAACTAAAAATCAGCAAGACACAGGCACCCCAAAGTTTAGGGCTGCTCTGTTGACAAGAACCTCCACTTCATGACACCTTAAATATCCCAGGAAAGAGAAAAATGGATAAAGAAGTTGTGGTCCTTATGTACAATGGAATATCACTCAGACATGAAATCAATGTCATAAGGCTAGAAGAAGCAAGACTTAGGTACGATGATTCTAAGTGAAATAAGTCACACAGAAAAAGACACTTATCATAAGCTATCACTTATAGAGGAAATGTAAAAACCGCTACACTTGAACTGAATTACAGAACAGAACAGAGTCACACGTTTAGAAAACACACTATGGCTGCTTAACGGGAAAGGTGAGGTGGGGTGATGCATAAAACAAGGGTTTCAAATTGGCTCAGATACCGTTCCATACACCCAATATGTAATAGAAAAGACCGACTCCTTGCTCAGTGAACGGGACTCAACACCCCCTATTCACCACACAAGAATATATCTGACTAGTAAGAATCTTAAAACCTATGTATTGATATCTCTCTGGAAGTGAGTCAAGTGGGTGTAAAGCCGCATAAACACAGCCGTGAAAAGCAGCTAAACCCCATTATAAAAATAAATTACTTTTAAAAACCCGTAAAACAAAGACAGTGAAAGAGAGAGAAATTCTTACAAAATTCGTTCAGGGGCTGTGATGCAACCTGGATTGACCATATCTAGACGCACAGCTGGATGAGACATAAGGGTGGACACACTTGGGGCTGAGAGGTTGGGTGAGGTTGGGTGAGCAAACGCAGACCCTTTAAAGTAACACTGCCTGGTACGCATCCCATGGGTCCCACATCTCCAGGTTCAAGGGCATCTTCCTACATCGAAAACATACATGAGAAACCCAGAAGATGGCACACCGTGTGATTTTGAAAGGTTTCTAAAACGCACCTCATTTCTCATCACCTTGTGCTCGGGTTCGCCATTCCAGGTATTTTACTAGCCATCTCCCTACTTGGAGAATCAGCACCTTTATCCTCCTGTTCCGTACAGGTTGCAATTTTTCCTGAGGATGAATGGGAAGAGGGGCAACCAATGAGAGACTAGATCTAGGTGTTGGGACAGGCACAGGTCTCTCTATTTTCCCATCAGGAAGAAGAATTAACCACAGGCTCAGCCTGCCGCCCAGAAGCAGAATAGGGCTTGAGGCAATCCCGCGCTCTTATGGCCAGCTCCCAAAAAAGCGAGTTGAAAAATGGAGCCCAGGGACACTGCCATTTACAAACCCGCAGAGTTATAAATGATAACTCTCGTCCACAAATATATTGAGGGAAGGCAACGAAGAGGAATTGAAAGCAAGTCAGAATTGCAGGAAACATGTTTCAGAAGGTAGATTCGAATCGCCTTTAAAGCATATGTAAAGTGGCAAAACGTCGACAATGATGCCCTTGGCCAAAAAGGGCGTATGCGTTTTTTCCTGAATATATTCAGGAAAAAACGCATACGCCCTTTTTGGCCAACCAAGCAACCTGGAAAGGCAAATCAGCGCTACAAAGAAGTCTCGCTTCCCATCGGTCAAAAGGGCCATGCTGCAAAAAGTGTCAAAACCAGAAATGCAGGACAGGCCATGGAGAAATGGCAGCCTTGCTACGCTGATGGGTGGGATGTAAATTGCCAACAGCCACTCTGGAGAAGAGTACGGTGTGTCCTGAAACATCGAAAAAACACAGCTCTAGGAGCATAGGGCACGTCCACTCATGGGCGTATAAATTGGGAAAACTAAAAATCAGCAAGACACAGGCACCCCAAAGTTTAGGGCTGCTCTGTTGACAAGAACCTCCACTTCATGACACCTTAAATATCCCAGGAAAGAGAAAAATGGATAAAGAAGTTGTGGTCCTTATGTACAATGGAATATCACTCAGACATGAAATCAATGTCATAAGGCTAGGAGAAGCAAGATGATTGGATTTAGGTACGACGATTCTAAGTGAAATAAGTCACACAGAAAAAGACACTTATCATAAGCTATCACTTATAGAGGGAATGTAAAAACCGCTACACTTGAACTGAATTACAAAACAGAACAGAGTCACACGTTTAGAAAACACACTATGGCTGCTTAACGGGAAAGGTGAGGTGAGGTGATGCATAAAACAAGGGTTTCAAATTCGCTCAGATACCGTTCCATACACCCAATATGTAATAGACAAGACCTACTCCTTGCTCAGTGAACTGGACTCAACACCCCCTATTCACCGCACAAGAATATATGTGACTAGTAAGAATCTTAAAACCTATGTATTGATATCTGTCTGGAAGTGAGTCAAGTGGGTGTAAAGCCGCATAAACACAGCCGTTAAAAGCAGATAAACCCCATTATAAAAATAAATTACTTTTAAAAACCCGTAAAACAAAGACAGTGAAAGAGAGAGAAATTCTTACAAAATTCGTTCAGGGGCTGTGATGCAACCTGGATTGACCATATCTAGACCCACAGCTGGATGAGACATAAGGGTGGACACACTTGGGGCTGAGAGGTTGGGTGAGGTTGGGTGAGCAAACACAGACCCTTTAAAGTAACACTGCCTGGTACCCATCCCATGGGTCTGAAATCTCCAGGTTCAAGGGCATATTCATACATCGAAAACATGCATGAGAAACCCAGAAGATGGTACACAGTGTGATTTTGAAAGGTTTCTAAAACGCACCTCATTTCTCATTTCCTTGTGTTCGGGTTCGCCATTCCAGCTACTTTACTAGAAATCTCCCTACTTGGAGAATCAGCACCTTTAACCTCCTGTTCCGTACAGTTTGCAATTTGTCCTGAGGATGAAAGGGAAGAGGGGCAACCAATGAGAGACTAGATCTAGGTGTTGGGACAGGCACAGGTCACTCTATTTTCCCATCAGGAAGAAGAATTAACCACAGGCTCAGCCTGCCCCCCGGAACCTGAATAGGGTCTGAGGCAATCCCGTGCTTTTGCGGACAGCTCCCAAAAAAGACAGTTGAAAAATGGAGCTCAGGGGCACTGCCATTCACAAACCCGCAGAGTTATAAATGATAACTCTCTTCCACAAATATATTGAGGGAAGGCAACGAAGAGGATTTGAAAGCAAGGCAGAATTGCAGGAAACATGTTTCAGGAGGTAGATTCGAATCGCCTTTAAACATATGTAAAGTGGTAAAACTTCGACAATGATGCCCTTGGCCAAAAAGGGCGTATGCGTTTTTTCCTGAATATATTCAGGAAAAAACGCATACGCCCTTTTTGGCCAACCAAGCAACCTGGAAAGGCAAATCAGCGCTACAAAGAACTCTCGCTTCCCATCGGTCAAAAGGGCCATGCTGCAAAAAGTGTCAAAACCAGAAATGCAGGACAGGCCATGGAGAAATGGCAGCCTTGCTACGCTGATGGGTGGGATGTAAATTGCGAACAGCCACTCTGGAGAAGAGTACGGTGTGTCCTGAAACATCGAAAAAACACAGCTTAGGGAGCATAGGGCACGTCCACTCATGGGCGTATAAATTGGGAAAACTAAAAATCAGCAAGACACAGGCACCCCAAAGTTTAGGGCTGCTCTGTTGACAAGAACCTCCACTTCATGACACCTTAAATATCCCAGGAAAGAGAAAAATGGATAAAGAAGTTGTGGTCCTTATGTACAATGGAATATCACTCAGACATGAAATCAATGTCATAAGGCTAGGAGAAGCAAGATGATTGGATTTAGGTACGACGATTCTAAGTGAAGTAAGTCACACAGAAAAAGACACTTATCATAAGCTATCACTTATAGAGGGAATGTAAAAACCGCTACACTTGAACTGAATTACAAAACAGAACAGAGTCACACTTTTAGAAAACACACTATGGCTGCTTAACGGGAAAGGTGAGGTGAGGTGATGCATAAAACAAGGGTTTCAAATTCGCTCAGATACCGTTCCATACACCCAATATGTAATAGACAAGACCTACTCCTTGCTCAGTGAACTGGACTCAACACCCCCTATTCACCGCACAAGAATATATGTGACTAGTAAGAATCTTAAAACCTATGTATTGATATCTGTCTGGAAGTGAGTCAAGTGGGTGTAAAGCCGCATAAACACAGCCGTTAAAAGCAGATAAACCCCATTATAAAAATAAATTACTTTTAAAAACCCGTAAAACAAAGACAGTGAAACAGAGAGGAATTCTTCCAAAATTCGGTCTGGGGCTGGGATGCAACCTGGATTGACCATATCTAGACATACAGCTGGATGAGACATAAGGGTGGACACTCTTGGGGCTGAGAGTTTGGGTGAGGTTGGGTGAGCAAACGCAGAACCTTTAAAGTAATACTGCGTGGTACGCATCCCATGGGTCCCAAATCTCCAGGTTCAAGGGCATCTTCCTACATCGAAAACATACATGAGTAACCCAGAAGATGGTACACCGTGTGATTTTGAAAGGTTTCTAAAACGCACCTCATTTCTCATCTCCTTGTGCTCGAGTTCGCCATTCCAGGTACTTTACTAGCAATCTCCCTACTTGGAGAATCAGCACCTTTAACCTCCTGTTCCCTACAGGTTGCAATTTGTCCTGAGGATGAACGGGAAGAGGGCCAACCAATGAGAGACTAGATCTAGGTGTTGGGACAGGCACAGGTCACTCTATTTTCCCATCAGGAAGAAGAATTAACCACAGGCTCAGGCTGCCGCCCAGAAGCAGAATAGGGCCTGAGGCAATCCCACGCTCTTAGGGCCAGCTCCCAAAAAAGCGAGTTGAAAAATGGAGCCCAGGGACACTGCCATTCACAAACCCTCAGAGTTATAAATGATAACTCTCGTCCACAAATATATTGAGGGAAGGCAACGAAGAGGATTTGAAAGCAAGGCAGAATTGCAGGAATCAGGTTTCGGGAGGTAGATTCGAATCGCCTTTAAAGCACATGAAAAGTCGCAAAACGTCGACAATGATGCCCTTGGCCAAAAAGGGCGTATGCGTTTTTTCCTGAATATATTCAGGAAAAAACGCATACGCCCTTTTTGGCCAACCAAGCAACCTGGAAAGGCAAATCAGCGCTACAAAGTAGTCTCGCTTCCCATCGGTCAAAAGGGCCATGCTGCAAAAAGTGTCAAAACCAGAAATGCAGGACAGGCCATGGAGAAATGGCAGCCTTGCTATGCTGATGGGCGGGATGTAAATTGCCAACAGCCACTCTGGAGAAGAGTACGGTGTGTCCTGAAACATCGAGAAAACACAGCTTAGGGAGCATAGGGCACGTCCACTCATGGGCGTATAAATTGGGAAAACTAAAAATCAGCAAGACACAGGCACCCCAAAGTTTAGGGCTGCTCTGTTGACAAGAACCTCCACTTCATGACACCTTAAATATCCCAGGAAAGAGAAAAATGGATAAAGAAGTTGTGGTCCTTATGTACAATGGAATATCACTCAGATATGAAATCAATGTCATAAGGATAGAAGAAGCAAGATGAGTGGACTTAGGTACAATGATTCTAAGTGAAATAAGTCACACAGAAAAAGACACTTATCATAAGGTATCACTTATAGAGGGAATGTAAAAACCGCTACACTTGAACTGAATTACAAAACAGAACAGAGTCACACGTTTAGAAAACACACTATGGCTGCTTAACGGGAAAGGTGAGGTGGGGTGATGCATAAAACAAGGGTTTCAAATTGGCTCAGATACCGTTCCATACACCCAATATGTAATAGATAAGACCTACTCCTTGCTCATTGAACTGGACTCAACACCCCCTATTCACCGCACAAGAATATATGTGACTAGTAAGAATCTTAAAACCTATGTATTGATATCTGTCTGGAAGAGAGTCAAGTGGGTGTAAAGCCGCATAAACACAGCCGTGAAAAGCAGCTAAACCCCATTATAAAAATTAATTACTTTTAAAAACCCGTAAAACAAAGACAGTGAAAGAGAGAGAAATTCTTACAAAATTCGTTCAGGGGCTGTGATGCAACCTGGATTGACCATATCTAGACGCACAGCTGGATGAGACATAAGGGTGGACACACTTGGGGCTGAGAGGTTGGGTGAGGTTGGGTGAGCAAACACAGACCCTTTAAAGTAATACTGCCTGGTACACTTCCCATGGGTCCCAAATCTCCAGGTTGAAGGGCATATTCCTATTTCGAAAACATGCATGAGAAACCCAGAAGGTGGTACACTGTGTGATTTTGAAAGGTTTCTAAAACGCACCTCATTTCTCATTTATTTGTGTTCGGGTTCGCCATTCCAGCTACTTTACTAGAAATCTCAGTACTTGGAGAATCAGCACCTTTAACCTCCTGTTCCGTACAGGTTGCAATTTGTCCTGAGGATGAAAGGGAAGAGGGGCAACCAATGAGAGACTAGATCTAGGTGTTGGGACAGGCACAGGTCACTCTATTTTCCCATCAGGAAGAAGAATTAACCACAGGCTCAGCCTGCCCCCCGGAACCTGAATAGGGTCTGAGGCAATCCCGTGCTTTTGCGGACAGCTCCCAAAAAAGACAGTTGAAAAATGGAGCTCAGGGGCACTGCCATTCACAAACCCGCAGAGTTATAAATGATAACTCTCTTCCACAAATATATTGAGGGAAGGCAACGAAGAGGATTTGAAAGCAAGGCAGAATTGCAGGAAACATGTTTCAGGAGGTAGATTCGAATCGCCTTTAAACATATGTAAAGTGGTAAAACTTCGACAATGATGCCCTTGGCCAAAAAGGGCGTATGCGTTTTTTCCTGAATATATTCAGGAAAAAACGCATACGCCCTTTTTGGCCAACCAAGCAACCTGGAAAGGCAAATCAGCGCTACAAAGAAGTCTCGCTTCCCATCGGTCAAAAGGGCCATGCTGCAAAATGTGTCAAAACCAGAAATGCAGGACAGGCCATGGAGAAATGGCAGCCTTGCTATGCTGATGGGTGGGATGTAAATTGCCAACAGCCACTCTGGAGAAGTGTACTGTGTGTCCTGAAACATCGAAAAAACACAGCTTAGGGAGCATAGGGCACGTCCACTCATGGGCGTATAAATTGGGAAAACTAAAAATCAGCAAGACACAGGCACCCCAAAGTTTAGGGCTGCTCTGTTGACAAGAACCTCCACTTCATGACACCTTAAATATCCCAGGAAAGAGAAAAATGGATAAAGAAGTTGTGGTCCTTATGTACAATGGAATATCACTCAGACATGAAATCAATGTCATAAGGCTAGGAGAAGCAAGATGATGGGATTTAGGTACGACGATTCTAAGTGAAATAAGTCACACAGAAAAAGACACTTATCATAAGCTATCACTTATAGAGGGAATGTAAAAACCGCTACACTTGAACTGAATTACAAAACAGAACAGAGTCACACGTTTAGAAAACACACTATGGCTGCTTAACGGGAAAGGTGAGGTGAGGTGATGCATAAAACAAGGGTTTCAAATTCGCTCAGATACCGTTCCATACACCCAATATGTAATAGACAAGACCTACTCCTTGCTCAGTGAACTGGACTCAACACCCCCTATTCACCGCACAAGAATATATGTGACTAGTAAGAATCTTAAAACCTATGTATCGATATCTGTCTGGAAGTGAGTCAAGTGGGTGTAAAGCCGCATAAACACAGCCGTTAAAAGCAGATAAACCCCATTATAAAAATAAATTACTTTTAAAAACCCGTAAAACAAAGACAGTGAAACAGAGAGAAATTCTTCCAAAATTCGGTCTGGGGCTGGGATGCAACCTGGATTGACCATATCTAGACATACAGCTGGATAAGACATAAGGGTGGACAGTCTTGGGGCTGAGAGTTTGGGTGAGGTTGGGTGAGCAAACGCAGAACCTTTAAAGTAATACTGCGTGGTACGCATCCCATGGGTCCCAAATCTCCAGGTTCAAGGGCATCTTCCTACATCGAAAACATACATGAGTAACCCAGAAGATGGTACACCGTGTGATTTTGAAAGGTTTCTAAAACACACTTCATTTCTCATCTCCTTGTGCTCGGGTTCGCCATTCCAGGTACTTTACTAGCAATCTCCCTACTTGGAGAATCAGCACCTTTAACCTCCTGTTCCCTACAGGTTGCAATTTGTCCTGAGGATGAACGGGAAGAGGGCCAACCAATGAGAGACTAGATCTAGGTGTTGGGACAGGCACAGGTCACTCTATTTTCCCATCAGGAAGAAGAATTAACCACAGGCTCAGCCTGCCGCCCAGAAGCAGAATAGGGCCTGAGGCAATCCCACGCTCTTAGGGCCAGCTCCCAAAAAAGCGAGTTGAAAAATGGAGCCCAGGGACACTGCCATTCACAAACCCGCAGAGTTATAAATGATAACTCTCGTCCACAAATATATTGAGGGAAGGCAACGAAGAGGATTTGAAAGCAAGGCAGAATTGCAGGAAACAGGTTTCGGGAGGTAGATTCGAATCGCCTTTAAAGCACATGAAAAGTCGCAAAACGTCGACAATGATGCCCTTGGCCAAAAAGGGCGTATGCGTTTTTTCCTGAATATATTCAGGAAAAAACGCATACGCCCTTTTTGGCCAACCAAGCAACCTGGAAAGGCAAATCAGCGCTACAAAGTAGTCTCGCTTCCCATCGGTCAAAAGGGCCATGCTGCAAAAAGTGTCAAAACCAGAAATGCAGGACAGGCCATGGAGAAATGGCAGCCTTGCTACGCTGATGGGCGGGATGTAAATTGCCAACAGCCACTCTGGAGAAGTGTACGGTGTGTCCTGAAACATCGAGAAAACGCAGCTTAGGGAGCATAGGGCACGTCCACTCATGGGCGTATAAATTGGGAAAACTAAAAATCAGCAAGACACAGGCACCCCAAAGTTTAGGGCTGCTCTGTTGACAAGAACCTCCACTTCATGACACCTTAAATATCCCAGGAAAGAGAAAAATGGATAAAGAAGTTGTGGTCCTTATGTACAATGGAATATCACTCAGACATGAAATCAATGTCATAAGGCTAGGAGAAGCAAGATGATTGGATTTAGGTACGACGATTCTAAGTGAAATAAGTCACACAGAAAAAGACACTTATCATAAGCTATCACTTATAGAGGGAATGTAAAAACCGCTACACTTGAACTGAATTACAAAACAGAACAGAGTCACACGTTTAGAAAACACACTATGGCTGCTTAACGGGAAAGGTGAGGTGAGGTGATGCATAAAACAAGGGTTTCAAATTCGCTCAGATACCGTTCCATACACCCAATATGTAATAGACAAGACCTACTCCTTGCTCAGTGAACTGGACTCAACACCCCCTATTCACCGCACAAGAATATATGTGACTAGTAAGAATCTTAAAACCTATGTATTGATATCTGTCTGGAAGTGAGTCAAGTGGGTGTAAAGCCGCATAAACACAGCCGTTAAAAGCAGATAAACCCCATTATAAAAATAAATTACTTTTAAAAACCCGTAAAACAAAGACAGTGAAAGAGAGAGAAATTCTTACAAAATTCGTTCAGGGGCTGTGATGCAACCTGGATTGACCATATCTAGACCCACAGCTGGATGAGACATAAGGGTGGACACACTTGGGGCTGAGAGGTTGGGTGAGGTTGGGAGAGCAAACACAGACCCTTTAAAGTAACACTGCCTGGTACCCATCCCATGGGTCCGAAATCTCCAGGTTCAAGGGCATATTCATACATCGAAAACATGCATGAGAAACCCAGAAGATGGTACACAGTGTGATTTTGAAAGGTTTCTAAAACGCACCTCATTTCTCATTTCCTTGTGTTCGGGTTCGCCATTCCAGCTACTTTACTAGAAATCTCCCTACTTGGAGAATCAGCACCTTTAACCTCCTGTTCCCTACAGTTTGCAATTTGTCCTGAGGATGAAAGGGAAGAGGGGCAACCAATGAGAGACTAGATCTAGGTGTTGGGACAGGCACAGGTCACTCTATTTTCCCATCAGGAAGAAGAATTAACCACAGGCTCAGCCTGCCCCCCGGAACCTGAATAGGGTCTGAGGCAATCCCGTGCTTTTGCGGACAGCTCCCAAAAAAGACAGTTGAAAAATGGAGCTCAGGGGCACTGCCATTCACAAACCCGCAGAGGTATAAATGAAAACTCTCTTCCACAAATATATTGAGGGAAGGCAACGAAGAGGATTTGGAAGCAAGGCAGAATTGCAGGAAACATGTTTCAGGAGGTAGATTCGAATCGCCTTTAAACATATGTAAAGTGGTAAAACTTCGACAATGATGCCCTTGGCCAAAAAGGGCGTATGCGTTTTTTCCTGAATATATTCAGGAAAAAACGCATACGCCCTTTTTGGCCAACCAAGCAACCTGGAAAGGCAAATCAGCGCTACAAAGAAGTCTCGCTTCCCATCGGTCAAAAGGGCCATGCTGCAAAAAGTGTCAAAACCAGAAATGCAGGACAGGCCATGGAGAAATGGCAGCCTTGCTATGCTGATGGGTGGGATGTAAATTGCCAACAGCCACTCTGGAGAAGTGTACTGTGTGTCCTGAAACATCGAAAAAACACAGCTTAGGGAGCATAGGGCACGTCCACTCATGGGCGTATAAATTGGGAAAACTAAAAATCAGCAAGACACAGGCACCCCAAAGTTTAGGGCTGCTCTGTTGACAAGAACCTCCACTTCATGACACCTTAAATATCCCAGGAAAGAGAAAAATGGATAAAGAAGTTGTGGTCCTTATGTACAATGGAATATCACTCAGACATGAAATCAATGTCATAAGGCTAGGAGAAGCAAGATGATTGGATTTAGGTACGACGATTCTAAGTGAAATAAGTCACACAGAAAAAGACACTTATCATAAGCTATCACTTATAGAGGGAATGTAAAAACCGCTACACTTGAACTGAATTACAAAACAGAACAGAGTCACACGTTTAGAAAACACACTATGGCTGCTTAACGGGAAAGGTGAGGTGAGGTGATGCATAAAACAAGGGTTTCAAATTCGCTCAGATACCGTTCCATACACCCAATATGTAATAGACAAGACCTACTCCTTGCTCAGTGAACTGGACTCAACACCCCCTATTCACCGCACAAGAATATATGTGACTAGTAAGAATCTTAAAACCTATGTATCGATATCTGTCTGGAAGTGAGTCAAGTGGGTGTAAAGCCGCATAAACACAGCCGTTAAAAGCAGATAAACCCCATTATAAAAATAAATTACTTTTAAAAACCCGTAAAACAAAGACAGTGAAACAGAGAGAAATTCTTCCAAAATTCGGTCTGGGGCTGGGATGCAACCTGGATTGACCATATCTAGACATACAGCTGGATAAGACATAAGGGTGGACAGTCTTGGGGCTGAGAGTTTGGGTGAGGTTGGGTGAGCAAACGCAGAACCTTTAAAGTCATACTGCGTGGTACGCATCCCATGGGTCCCAAATCTCCAGGTTCAAGGGCATCTTCCTACATCGAAAACATACATGAGTAACCCAGAAGATGGTACACCGTGTGATTTTGAAAGGTTTCTAAAACACACCTCATTTCTCATCTCCTTGTGCTCGGGTTCGCCATTCCAGGTACTTTACTAGCAATCTCCCTACTTGGAGAATCAGCACCTTTAACCTCCTGTTCCCTACAGGTTGCAATTTGTCCTGAGGATGAACGGGAAGAGGGCCAACCAATGAGAGACTAGATCTAGGTGTTGGGACAGGCACAGGTCACTCTATTTTCCCATCAGGAAGAAGAATTAACCACAGGCTCAGCCTGCCGCCCAGAAGCAGAATAGGGCCTGAGGCAATCCCACGCTCTTAGGGCCAGCTCCCAAAAAAGCGAGTTGAAAAATGGAGCCCAGGGACACTGCCATTCACAAACCCGCAGAGTTATAAATGATAACTCTCGTCCACAAATATATTGAGGGAAGGCAACGAAGAGGATTTGAAAGCAAGGCAGAATTGCAGGAAACAGGTTTCGGGAGGTAGATTCGAATCGCCTTTAAAGCACATGAAAAGTCGCAAAACGTCGACAATGATGCCCTTGGCCAAAAAGGGCGTATGCGTTTTTTCCTGAATATATTCAGGAAAAAACGCATACGCCCTTTTTGGCCAACCAAGCAACCTGGAAAGGCAAATCAGCGCTACAAAGTAGTCTCGCTTCCCATCGGTCAAAAGGGCCATGCTGCAAAAAGTGTCAAAACCAGAAATGCAGGACAGGCCATGGAGAAATGGCAGCCTTGCTACGCTGATGGGCGGGATGTAAATTGCCAACAGCCACTCTGGAGAAGTGTACGGTGTGTCCTGAAACATCGAGAAAACACAGCTTAGGGAGCATAGGGCACGTCCACTCATGGGCGTATAAATTGGGAAAACTAAAAATCAGCAAGACACAGGCACCCCAAAGTTTAGGGCTGCTCTGTTGACAAGAACCTCCACTTCATGACACCTTAAATATCCCAGGAAAGAGAAAAATGGATAAAGAAGTTGTGGTCCTTATGTACAATGGAATATCACTCAGACATGAAATCAATGTCATAAGGCTAGGAGAAGCAAGATGATTGGATTTAGGTACGACGATTCTAAGTGAAATAAGTCACACAGAAAAAGACACTTATCATAAGCTATCACTTATAGAGGGAATGTAAAAACCGCTACACTTGAACTGAATTACAAAACAGAACAGAGTCACACGTTTAGAAAACACACTATGGCTGCTTAACGGGAAAGGTGAAGTGAGGTGATGCATAAAACAAGGGTTTCAAATTCGCTCAGATACCGTTCCATACACCCAATATGTAATAGACAAGACCTACTCCTTGCTCAGTGAACTGGACTCAACACCCCCTATTCACCGCACAAGAATATATGTGACTAGTAAGAATCTTAAAACCTATGTATCGATATCTGTCTGGAAGTGAGTCAAGTGGGTGTAAAGCCGCATAAACACAGCCGTTAAAAGCAGATAAACCCCATTATAAAAATAAATTACTTTTAAAAACCCGTAAAACAAAGACAGTGAAACAGAGAGAAATTCTTCCAAAATTCGGTCTGGGGCTGGGATGCAACCTGGATTGACCATATCTAGACATACAGCTGGATAAGACATAAGGGTGGACAGTCTTGGGGCTGAGAGTTTGGGTGAGGTTGGGTGAGCAAACGCAGAACCTTTAAAGTACTACTGCGTGGTACGCATCCCATGGGTCCCAAATCTCCAGGTTCAAGGGCATCTTCCTACATCGAAAACATACATGAGTAACCCAGAAGATGGTACACCGTGTGATTTTGAAAGGTTTCTAAAACACACCTCATTTCTCATCTCCTTGTGCTCGGGTTCGCCATTCCAGGTACTTTACTAGCAATCTCCCTACTTGGAGAATCAGCACCTTTAACCTCCTGTTCCCTACAGGTTGCAATTTGTCCTGAGGATGAACGGGAAGAGGGCCAACCAATGAGAGACTAGATCTAGGTGTTGGGACAGGCACAGGTCACTCTATTTTCCCATCAGGAAGAAGAATTAACCACAGGCTCAGCCTGCCGCCCAGAAGCAGAATAGGGCCTGAGGCAATCCCACGCTCTTAGGGCCAGCTCCCAAAAAAGCGAGTTGAAAAATGGAGCCCAGGGACACTGCCATTCACAAACCCGCAGAGTTATAAATGATAACTCTCGTCCACAAATATATTGAGGGAAGGCAACGAAGAGGATTTGAAAGCAAGGCAGAATTGCAGGAAACAGGTTTCGGGAGGTAGATTCGAATCGCCTTTAAAGCACATGAAAAGTCGCAAAACGTCGACAATGATGCCCTTGGCCAAAAAGGGCGTATGCGTTTTTTCCTGAATATATTCAGGAAAAAACGCATACGCCCTTTTTGGCCAACCAAGCAACCTGGAAAGGCAAATCAGCGCTACAAAGTAGTCTCGCTTCCCATCGGTCAAAAGGGCCATGCTGCAAAAAGTGTCAAAACCAGAAATGCAGGACAGGCCATGGAGAAATGGCAGCCTTGCTACGCTGATGGGCGGGATGTAAATTGCCAACAGCCACTCTGGAGAAGTGTACGGTGTGTCCTGAAACATCGAGAAAACACAGCTTAGGGAGCATAGGGCACGTCCACTCATGGGCGTATAAATTGGGAAAACTAAAAATCAGCAAGACACAGGCACCCCAAAGTTTAGGGCTGCTCTGTTGACAAGAACCTCCACTTCATGACACCTTAAATATCCCCGGAAAGAGAAAAATGGATAAAGAAGTTGTGGTCCTTATGTACAATGGAATATCACTCAGACATGAAATCAATGTCATAAGGCTAGGAGAAGCAAGATGATTGGATTTAGGTACGACGATTCTAAGTGAAATAAGTCACACAGAAAAAGACACTTATCATAAGCTATCACTTATAGAGGGAATGTAAAAACCGCTACACTTGAACTGAATTACAAAACAGAACAGAGTCACACGTTTAGAAAACACACTATGGCTGCTTAACGGGAAAGGTGAGGTGAGGTGATGCATAAAACAAGGGTTTCAAATTCGCTCAGATACCGTTCCATACACCCAATATGTAATAGACAAGACCTACTCCTTGCTCAGTGAACTGGACTCAACACCCCCTATTCACCGCACAAGAATATATGTGACTAGTAAGAATCTTAAAACCTATGTATTGATATCTGGCTGGAAGTGAGTCAAGTGGGTGTAAAGCCGCATAAACACAGCCGTTAAAAGCAGATAAACCCCATTATAAAAATAAATTACTTTTAAAAACCCGTAAAACAAAGACAGTGAAAGAGAGAGAAATTCTTACAAAATTCGTTCAGGGGCTGTGATGCAACCTGGATTGACCATATCTAGACCCACAGCTGGATGAGACATAAGGGTGGACACACTTGGGGCTGAGAGGTTGGGTGAGGTTGGGTGAGCAAACACAGACCCTTTAAAGTAATACTGCCTGGTACACTTCCCATGGGTCCCAAATCTCCAGGTTGAAGGGCATATTCCTATATCGAAAACATGCATGAGAAACCCAGAAGGTGGTACACTGTGTGATTTTGAAAGGTTTCTAAAACGCACCTCATTTCTCATTTATTTGTGTTCGGGTTCGCCATTCCAGCTACTTTACTAGAAATCTCAGTACTTGGAGAATCAGCACCTTTAACCTCCTGTTCCGTACAGGTTGCAATTTGTCCTGAGGATGAAAGGGAAGAGGGGCAACCAATGAGAGACTAGATCTAGGTGTTGGGACAGGCACAGGTCACTCTATTTTCCCATCAGGAAGAAGAATTAACCACAGGCTCAGCCTGCCCCCCGGAACCTGAATAGGGTCTGAGGCAATCCCGTGCTTTTGCGGACAGCTCCCAAAAAAGACAGTTGAAAAATGGAGCTCAGGGGCACTGCCATTCACAAACCCGCAGAGTTATAAATGATAACTCTCTTCCACAAATATATTGAGGGAAGGCAACGAAGAGGATTTGAAAGCAAGGCAGAATTGCAGGAAACATGTTTCAGGAGGTAGATTCGAATCGCCTTTAAACATATGTAAAGTGGTAAAACTTCGACAATGATGCCCTTGGCCAAAAAGGGCGTATGCGTTTTTTCCTGAATATATTCAGGAAAAAACGCATACGCCCTTTTTGGCCAACCAAGCAACCTGGAAAGGCAAATCAGCGCTACAAAGAACTCTCGCTTCCCATCGGTCAAGAGGGCCATGCTGCAAAAAGTGTCAAAACCAGAAATGCAGGACAGGCCATGGAGAAATGGCAGCCTTGCTATGCTGATGGGTGGGATGTAAATTGCCAACAGCCACTCTGGAGAAGTGTACTGTGTGTCCTGAAACATCGAAAAAACACAGCTTAGGGAGCATAGGGCACGTCCACTCATGGGCGTATAAATTGGGAAAACTAAAAATCAGCAAGACACAGGCACCCCAAAGTTTAGGGCTGCTCTGTTGACAAGAACCTCCACTTCATGACACCTTAAATATCCCAGGAAAGAGAAAAATGGATAAAGAAGTTGTGGTCCTTATGTACAATGGAATATCACTCAGACATGAAATCAATGTCATAAGGCTAGGAGAAGCAAGATGATTGGATTTAGGTACGACGATTCTAAGTGAAATAAGTCACACAGAAAAAGACACTTATCATAAGCTATCACTTATAGAGGGAATGTAAAAACCGCTACACTTGAACTGAATTACAAAACAGAACAGAGTCACACGTTTAGAAAACACACTATGGCTGCTTAACGGGAAAGGTGAGGTGAGGTGATGCATAAAACAAGGGTTTCAAATTCGCTCAGATACCGTTCCATACACCCAATATGTAATAGACAAGACCTACTCCTTGCTCAGTGAACTGGACTCAACACCCCCTATTCACCGCACAAGAATATATGTGACTAGTAAGAATCTTAAAACCTATGTATCGATATCTGTCTGGAAGTGAGTCAAGTGGGTGTAAAGCCGCATAAACACAGCCGTTAAAAGCAGATAAACCCCATTATAAAAATAAATTACTTTTAAAAACCCGTAAAACAAAGACAGTGAAACAGAGAGAAATTCTTCCAAAATTCGGTCTGGGGCTGGGATGCAACCTGGATTGACCATATCTAGACATACAGCTGGATAAGACATAAGGGTGGACAGTCTTGGGGCTGAGAGTTTGGGTGAGGTTGGGTGAGCAAACGCAGAACCTTTAAAGTAATACTGCGTGGTACGCATCCCATGGGTCCCAAATCTCCAGGTTCAAGGGCATCTTCCTACATCGAAAACATACATGAGTAACCCAGAAGATGGTACACCGTGTGATTTTGAAAGGTTTCTAAAACACACCTCATTTCTCATCTCCTTGTGCTCGGGTTCGCCATTCCAGGTACTTTACTAGCAATCTCCCTACTTGGAGAATCAGCACCTTTAACCTCCTGTTCCCTACAGGTTGCAATTTGTCCTGAGGATGAACGGGAAGAGGGCCAACCAATGAGTGACTAGATCTAGGTGTTGGGACAGGCACAGGTCACTCTATTTTCCCATCAGGAAGAAGAATTAACCACAGGCTCAGCCTGCCGCCCAGAAGCAGAATTGGGCCTGAGGCAATCCCACGCTCTTAGGGCCAGCTCCCAAAAAAGCGAGTTGAAAAATGGAGCCCAGGGACACTGCCATTCACAAACCCGCAGAGTTATAAATGATAACTCTCGTCCACAAATATATTGAGGGAAGGCAACGAAGAGGATTTGAAAGCAAGGCAGAATTGCAGGAAACAGGTTTCGGGAGGTAGATTCGAATCGCCTTTAAAGCACATGAAAAGTCGCAAAACGTCGACAATGATGCCCTTGGCCAAAAAGGGCGTATGCGTTTTTTCCTGAATATATTCAGGAAAAAACGCATACGCCCTTTTTGGCCAACCAAGCAACCTGGAAAGGCAAATCAGCGCTACAAAGTAGTCTCGCTTCCCATCGGTCAAAAGGGCCATGCTGCAAAAAGTGTCAAAACCAGAAATGCAGGACAGGCCATGGAGAAATGGCAGCCTTGCTACGCTGATGGGCGGGATGTAAATTGCCAACAGCCACTCTGGAGAAGTGTACGGTGTGTCCTGAAACATCGAGAAAACACAGCTTAGGGAGCATAGGGCACGTCCACTCATGGGCGTATAAATTGGGAAAACTAAAAATCAGCAAGACACAGGCACCCCAAAGTTTAGGGCTGCTCTGTTGACAAGAACCTCCACTTCATGACACCTTAAATATCCCAGGAAAGAGAAAAATGGATAAAGAAGTTGTGGTCCTTATGTACAATGGAATATCACTCAGACATGAAATCAATGTCATAAGGATAGAAAAAGCAAGATGAGTGGACTTAGGTACAATGATTCTAAGTGAAATAAGTCACACAGAAAAAGACACTTATCATAAGGTATCACTTATAGAGGGAATGTAAAAACCGCTACACTTGAACTGAATTACAAAACAGAACAGAGTCACACGTTTAGAAAACACACTATGGCTGCTTAACGGGAAAGGTGAGGTGGGGTGATGCATAAAACAAGGGTTTCAAATTGGCTCAGATACCGTTCCATACACCCAATATGTAATAGATAAGACCTACTCCTTGCTCATTGAACTGGACTCAACACCCCCTATTCACCGCACAAGAATATATGTGACTAGTAAGAATCTTAAAACCTATGTATTGATATCTGTCTGGAAGAGAGTCAAGTGGGTGTAAAGCCGCATAAACACAGCCGTGAAAAGCAGCTAAACCCCATTATAAAAATAAATTACTTTTAAAAACCCGTAAAACAAAGACAGTGAAAGAGAGAGAAATTCTCACAAAATTCGTTCAGGGGCTGTGATGCAACCTGGATTGACCATATCTAGACGCACAGCTGGATGAGACATAAGGGTGGACACACTTGGGGCTGAGAGGTTGGGTGAGGTTGGGTGAGCAAACACAGACCCTTTAAAGTAATACTGCCTGGTACACTTCCCATGGGTCCCAAATCTCCAGGTTGAAGGGCATATTCCTATATCGAAAACATGCATGAGAAACCCAGAAGGTGGTACACTGTGTGATTTTGAAAGGTTTCTAAAACGCACCTCATTTCTCATTTATTTGTGTTCGGGTTCGCCATTCCAGCCACTTTACTAGAAATCTCAGTACTTGGAGAATCAGCACCTTTAACCTCCTGTTCCGTACAGGTTGCAATTTGTCCTGAGGATGAAAGGGAAGAGGGGCAACCAATGAGAGACTAGATCTAGGTGTTGGGACAGGCACAGGTCACTCTATTTTCCCATCAGGAAGAAGAATTAACCACAGGCTCAGCCTGCCCCCCGGAACCTGAATAGGGTCTGAGGCAATCCCGTGCTTTTGCGGACAGCTCCCAAAAAAGACAGTTGAAAAATGGAGCTCAGGGGCACTGCCATTCACAAACCCGCAGAGTTATAAATGATAACTCTCTTCCACAAATATATTGAGGGAAGGCAACGAAGAGGATTTGAAAGCAAGGCAGAATTGCAGGAAACATGTTTCAGGAGGTAGATTCGAATCGCCTTTAAACATATGTAAAGTGGTAAAACTTCGACAATGATGCCCTTGGCCAAAAAGGGCGTATGCGTTTTTTCCTGAATATATTCAGGAAAAAACGCATACGCCCTTTTTGGCCAACCAAGCAACCTGGAAAGGCAAATCAGCGCTACAAAGAAGTCTCGCTTCCCATCGGTCAAAAGGGCCATGCTGCAAAAAGTGTCAAAACCAGAAATGCAGGACAGGCCATGGAGAAATGGCAGCCTTGCTATGCTGATGGGTGGGATGTAAATTGCCAACAGCCACTCTGGAGAAGTGTACTGTGTGTCCTGAAACATCGAAAAAACACAGCTTAGGGAGCATAGGGCACGTCCACTCATGGGCGTATAAATTGGGAAAACTAAAAATCAGCAAGACACAGGCACCCCAAAGTTTAGGGCTGCTCTGTTGACAAGAACCTCCACTTCATGACACCTTAAATATCCCAGGAAAGAGAAAAATGGATAAAGAAGTTGTGGTCCTTATGTACAATGGAATATCACTCAGACATGAAATCAATGTCATAAGGCTAGGAGAAGCAAGATGATTGGATTTAGGTACGACGATTCTAAGTGAAATAAGTCACACAGAAAAAGACACTTATCATAAGCTATCACTTATAGAGGGAATGTAAAAACCGCTACACTTGAACTGAATTACAAAACAGAACAGAGTCACACGTTTAGAAAACACACTATGGCTGCTTAACGGGAAAGGTGAGGTGAGGTGATGCATAAAACAAGGGTTTCAAATTCGCTCAGATACCGTTCCATACACCCAATATGTAATAGACAAGACCTACTCCTTGCTCAGTGAACTGGACTCAACACCCCCTATTCACCGCACAAGAATATATGTGACTAGTAAGAATCTTAAAACCTATGTATCGATATCTGTCTGGAAGTGAGTCAAGTGGGTGTAAAGCCGCATAAACACAGCCGTTAAAAGCAGATAAACCCCATTATAAAAATAAATTACTTTTAAAAACCCGTAAAACAAAGACAGTGAAACAGAGAGAAATTCTTCCAAAATTCGGTCTGGGGCTGGGATGCAACCTGGATTGACCATATCTAGACATACAGCTGGATAAGACATAAGGGTGGACAGTCTTGGGGCTGAGAGTTTGGGTGAGGTTGGGTGAGCAAACGCAGAACCTTTAAAGTAATACTGCGTGGTACGCATCCCATGGGTCCCAAATCTCCAGGTTCAAGGGCATCTTCCTACATCGAAAACATACATGAGTAACCCAGAAGATGGTACACCGTGTGATTTTGAAAGGTTTCTAAAACACACCTCATTTCTCATCTCCTTGTGCTCGGGTTCGCCATTCCAGGTACTTTACTAGCAATCTCCCTACTTGGAGAATCAGCACCTTTAACCTCCTGTTCCCTACAGGTTGCAATTTGTCCTGAGGATGAACGGGAAGAGGGCCAACCAATGAGTGACTAGATCTAGGTGTTGGGACAGGCACAGGTCACTCTATTTTCCCATCAGGAAGAAGAATTAACCACAGGCTCAGCCTGCCGCCCAGAAGCAGAATTGGGCCTGAGGCAATCCCACGCTCTTAGGGCCAGCTCCCAAAAAAGCGAGTTGAAAAATGGAGCCCAGGGACACTGCCATTCACAAACCCGCAGAGTTATAAATGATAACTCTCGTCCACAAATATATTGAGGGAAGGCAACGAAGAGGATTTGAAAGCAAGGCAGAATTGCAGGAAACAGGTTTCGGGAGGTAGATTCGAATCGCCTTTAAAGCACATGAAAAGTCGCAAAACGTCGACAATGATGCCCTTGGCCAAAAAGGGCGTATGCGTTTTTTCCTGAATATATTCAGGAAAAAACGCATACGCCCTTTTTGGCCAACCAAGCAACCTGGAAAGGCAAATCAGCGCTACAAAGTAGTCTCGCTTCCCATCGGTCAAAAGGGCCATGCTGCAAAAAGTGTCAAAACCAGAAATGCAGGACAGGCCATGGAGAAATGGCAGCCTTGCTACGCTGATGGGCGGGATGTAAATTGCCAACAGCCACTCTGGAGAAGTGTACGGTGTGTCCTGAAACATCGAGAAAACACAGCTTAGGGAGCATAGGGCACGTCCACTCATGGGCGTATAAATTGGGAAAACTAAAAATCAGCAAGACACAGGCACCCCAAAGTTTAGGGCTGCTCTGTTGACAAGAACCTCCACTTCATGACACCTTAAATATCCCAGGAAAGAGAAAAATGGATAAAGAAGTTGTGGTCCTTATGTACAATGGAATATCACTCAGACATGAAATCAATGTCATAAGGATAGAAAAAGCAAGATGAGTGGACTTAGGTACAATGATTCTAAGTGAAATAAGTCACACAGAAAAAGACACTTATCATAAGGTATCACTTATAGAGGGAATGTAAAAACCGCTACACTTGAACTGAATTACAAAACAGAACAGAGTCACACGTTTAGAAAACACACTATGGCTGCTTAACGGGAAAGGTGAGGTGGGGTGATGCATAAAACAAGGGTTTCAAATTGGCTCAGATACCGTTCCATACACCCAATATGTAATAGATAAGACCTACTCCTTGCTCATTGAACTGGACTCAACACCCCCTATTCACCGCACAAGAATATATGTGACTAGTAAGAATCTTAAAACCTATGTATTGATATCTGTCTGGAAGAGAGTCAAGTGGGTGTAAAGCCGCATAAACACAGCCGTGAAAAGCAGCTAAACCCCATTATAAAAATAAATTACTTTTAAAAACCCGTAAAACAAAGACAGTGAAAGAGAGAGAAATTCTTACAAAATTCGTTCAGGGGCTGTGATGCAACCTGGATTGACCATATCTAGACGCACAGCTGGATGAGACATAAGGGTGGACACACTTGGGGCTGAGAGGTTGGGTGAGGTTGGGTGAGCAAACACAGACCCTTTAAAGTAATACTGCCTGGTACACTTCCCATGGGTCCCAAATCTCCAGGTTGAAGGGCATATTCCTATATCGAAAACATGCATGAGAAACCCAGAAGGTGGTACACTGTGTGATTTTGAAAGGTTTCTAAAACGCACCTCATTTCTCATTTATTTGTGTTCGGGTTCGCCATTCCAGCTACTTTACTAGAAATCTCAGTACTTGGAGAATCAGCACCTTTAACCTCCTGTTCCGTACAGGTTGCAATTTGTCCTGAGGATGAAAGGGAAGAGGGGCAACCAATGAGAGACTAGATCTAGGTGTTGGGACAGGCACAGGTCACTCTATTTTCCCATCAGGAAGAAGAATTAACCACAGGCTCAGCCTGCCCCCCGGAACCTGAATAGGGTCTGAGGCAATCCCGTGCTTTTGCGGACAGCTCCCAAAAAAGACAGTTGAAAAATGGAGCTCAGGGGCACTGCCATTCACAAACCCGCAGAGTTATAAATGATAACTCTCTTCCACAAATATATTGAGGGAAGGCAACGAAGAGGATTTGAAAGCAAGGCAGAATTGCAGGAAACATGTTTCAGGAGGTAGATTCGAATCGCCTTTAAACATATGTAAAGTGGTAAAACTTCGACAATGATGCCCTTGGCCAAAAAGGGCGTATGCGTTTTTTCCTGAATATATTCAGGAAAAAACGCATACGCCCTTTTTGGCCAACCAAGCAACCTGGAAAGGCAAATCAGCGCTACAAAGAAGTCTCGCTTCCCATCGGTCAAAAGGGCCATGCTGCAAAAAGTGTCAAAACCAGAAATGCAGGACAGGCCATGGAGAAATGGCAGCCTTGCTACGCTGATGGGTGGGATGTAAATTGCCAACAGCCACTCTGGAGAAGAGTACGGTGTGTCCTGAAACATCGAAAAAACACAGCTTAGGGAGCATAGGGCACGTCCACTCATGGGCGTATAAATTGGGAAAACTAAAAATCAGCAAGACACAGGCACCCCAAAGTTTAGGGCTGCTCTGTTGACAAGAACCTCCACTTCATGACACCTTAAATATCCCAGGAAAGAGAAAAATGGATAAAGAAGTTGTGGTCCTTATGTACAATGGAATATCACTCAGACATGAAATCAATGTCATAAGGCTAGGAGAAGCAAGATGATTGGATTTAGGTACGACGATTCTAAGTGAAATAAGTCACACAGAAAAAGACACTTATCATAAGCTATCACTTATAGAGGGAATGTAAAAACCGCTACACTTGAACTGAATTACAAAACAGAACAGAGTCACACGTTTAGAAAACACACTATGGCTGCTTAACGGGAAAGGTGAGGTGAGGTGATGCATAAAACAAGGGTTTCAAATTCGCTCAGATACCGTTCCATACACCCAATATGTAATAGACAAGACCTACTCCTTGCTCAGTGAACTGGACTCAACACCCCCTATTCACCGCACAAGAATATATGTGACTAGTAAGAATCTTAAAACCTATGTATCGATATCTGTCTGGAAGTGAGTCAAGTGGGTGTAAAGCCGCATAAACACAGCCGTTAAAAGCAGATAAACCCCATTATAAAAATAAATTACTTTTAAAAACCCGTAAAACAAAGACAGTGAAACAGAGAGAAATTCTTCCAAAATTCGGTCTGGGGCTGGGATGCAACCTGGATTGACCATATCTAGACATACAGCTGGATAAGACATAAGGGTGGACAGTCTTGGGGCTGAGAGTTTGGGTGAGGTTGGGTGAGCAAACGCAGAACCTTTAAAGTAATACTGCGTGGTACGCATCCCATGGGTCCCAAATCTCCAGGTTCAAGGGCATCTTCCTACATCGAAAACATACATGAGTAACCCAGAAGATGGTACACCGTGTGATTTTGAAAGGTTTCTAAAACACACCTCATTTCTCATCTCCTTGTGCTCGGGTTCGCCATTCCAGGTACTTTACTAGCAATCTCCCTACTTGGAGAATCAGCACCTTTAACCTCCTGTTCCCTACAGGTTGCAATTTGTCCTGAGGATGAACGGGAAGAGGGCCAACCAATGAGTGACTAGATCTAGGTGTTGGGACAGGCACAGGTCACTCTATTTTCCCATCAGGAAGAAGAATTAACCACAGGCTCAGCCTGCCGCCCAGAAGCAGAATTGGGCCTGAGGCAATCCCACGCTCTTAGGGCCAGCTCCCAAAAAAGCGAGTTGAAAAATGGAGCCCAGGGACACTGCCATTCACAAACCCGCAGAGTTATAAATGATAACTCTCGTCCACAAATATATTGAGGGAAGGCAACGAAGAGGATTTGAAAGCAAGGCAGAATTGCAGGAAACAGGTTTCGGGAGGTAGATTCGAATCGCCTTTAAAGCACATGAAAAGTCGCAAAACGTCGACAATGATGCCCTTGGCCAAAAAGGGCGTATGCGTTTTTTCCTGAATATATTCAGGAAAAAACGCATACGCCCTTTTTGGCCAACCAAGCAACCTGGAAAGGCAAATCAGCGCTACAAAGTAGTCTCGCTTCCCATCGGTCAAAAGGGCCATGCTGCAAAAAGTGTCAAAACCAGAAATGCAGGACAGGCCATGGAGAAATGGCAGCCTTGCTACGCTGATGGGCGGGATGTAAATTGCCAACAGCCACTCTGGAGAAGTGTACGGTGTGTCCTGAAACATCGAGAAAACACAGCTTAGGGAGCATAGGGCACGTCCACTCATGGGCGTATAAATTGGGAAAACTAAAAATCAGCAAGACACAGGCACCCCAAAGTTTAGGGCTGCTCTGTTGACAAGAACCTCCACTTCATGACACCTTAAATATCCCAGGAAAGAGAAAAATGGATAAAGAAGTTGTGGTCCTTATGTACAATGGAATATCACTCAGACATGAAATCAATGTCATAAGGATAGAAAAAGCAAGATGAGTGGACTTAGGTACAATGATTCTAAGTGAAATAAGTCACACAGAAAAAGACACTTATCATAAGGTATCACTTATAGAGGGAATGTAAAAACCGCTACACTTGAACTGAATTACAAAACAGAACAGAGTCACACGTTTAGAAAACACACTATGGCTGCTTAACGGGAAAGGTGAGGTGGGGTGATGCATAAAACAAGGGTTTCAAATTGGCTCAGATACCGTTCCATACACCCAATATGTAATAGATAAGACCTACTCCTTGCTCATTGAACTGGACTCAACACCCCCTATTCACCGCACAAGAATATATGTGACTAGTAAGAATCTTAAAACCTATGTATTGATATCTGTCTGGAAGAGAGTCAAGTGGGTGTAAAGCCGCATAAACACAGCCGTGAAAAGCAGCTAAACCCCATTATAAAAATAAATTACTTTTAAAAACCCGTAAAACAAAGACAGTGAAAGAGAGAGAAATTCTTACAAAATTCGTTCAGGGGCTGTGATGCAACCTGGATTGACCATATCTAGACGCACAGCTGGATGAGACATAAGGGTGGACACACTTGGGGCTGAGAGGTTGGGTGAGGTTGGGTGAGCAAACACAGACCCTTTAAAGTAATACTGCCTGGTACACTTCCCATGGGTCCCAAATCTCCAGGTTGAAGGGCATATTCCTATATCGAAAACATGCATGAGAAACCCAGAAGGTGGTACACTGTGTGATTTTGAAAGGTTTCTAAAACGCACCTCATTTCTCATTTATTTGTGTTCGGGTTCGCCATTCCAGCTACTTTACTAGAAATCTCAGTACTTGGAGAATCAGCACCTTTAACCTCCTGTTCCGTACAGGTTGCAATTTGTCCTGAGGATGAAAGGGAAGAGGGGCAACCAATGAGAGACTAGATCTAGGTGTTGGGACAGGCACAGGTCACTCTATTTTCCCATCAGGAAGAAGAATTAACCACAGGCTCAGCCTGCCCCCCGGAACCTGAATAGGGTCTGAGGCAATCCCGTGCTTTTGCGGACAGCTCCCAAAAAAGACAGTTGAAAAATGGAGCTCAGGGGCACTGCCATTCACAAACCCGCAGAGTTATAAATGATAACTCTCTTCCACAAATATATTGAGGGAAGGCAACGAAGAGGATTTGAAAGCAAGGCAGAATTGCAGGAAACATGTTTCAGGAGGTAGATTCGAATCGCCTTTAAACATATGTAAAGTGGTAAAACTTCGACAATGATGCCCTTGGCCAAAAAGGGCGTATGCGTTTTTTCCTGAATATATTCAGGAAAAAACGCATACGCCCTTTTTGGCCAACCAAGCAACCTGGAAAGGCAAATCAGCGCTACAAAGAAGTCTCGCTTCCCATCGGTCAAAAGGGCCATGCTGCAAAAAGTGTCAAAACCAGAAATGCAGGACAGGCCATGGAGAAATGGCAGCCTTGCTACGCTGATGGGTGGGATGTAAATTGCCAACAGCCACTCTGGAGAAGAGTACGGTGTGTCCTGAAACATCGAAAAAACACAGCTTAGGGAGCATAGGGCACGTCCACTCATGGGCGTATAAATTGGGAAAACTAAAAATCAGCAAGACACAGGCACCCCAAAGTTTAGGGCTGCTCTGTTGACAAGAACCTCCACTTCATGACACCTTAAATATCCCAGGAAAGAGAAAAATGGATAAAGAAGTTGTGGTCCTTATGTACAATGGAATATCACTCAGACATGAAATCAATGTCATAAGGCTAGGAGAAGCAAGATGATTGGATTTAGGTACGACGATTCTAAGTGAAATAAGTCACACAGAAAAAGACACTTATCATAAGCTATCACTTATAGAGGGAATGTAAAAACCGCTACACTTGAACTGAATTACAAAACAGAACAGAGTCACACTTTTAGAAAACACACTATGGCTGCTTAACGGGAAAGGTGAGTGAGGTGATGCATAAAACAAGGGTTTCAAATTCGCTCAGATACCGTTCCATACACCCAATATGTAATAGACAAGACCTACTCCTTGCTCAGTGAACTGGACTCAACACCCCCTATTCACCGCACAAGAATATATGTGACTAGTAAGAATCTTAAAACCTATGTATTGATATCTGTCTGGAAGTGAGTCAAGTGGGTGTAAAGCCGCATAAACACAGCCGTTAAAAGCAGATAAACCCCATTATAAAAATAAATTACTTTTAAAAACCCGTAAAACAAAGACAGTGAAACAGAGAGGAATTCTTCCAAAATTCGGTCTGGGGCTGGGATGCAACCTGGATTGACCATATCTAGACATACAGCTGGATGAGACATAAGGGTGGACACTCTTGGGGCTGAGAGTTTGGGTGAGGTTGGGTGAGCAAACGCAGAACCTTTAAAGTAATACTGCGTGGTACGCATCCCATGGGTCCCAAATCTCCAGGTTCAAGGGCATCTTCCTACATCGAAAACATACATGAGTAACCCAGAAGATGGTACACCGTGTGATTTTGAAAGGTTTCTAAAACACACCTCATTTCTCATCTCCTTGTGCTCGAGTTCGCCATTCCAGGTACTTTACTAGCAATCTCCCTACTTGGAGAATCAGCACCTTTAACCTCCTGTTCCCTACAGGTTGCAATTTGTCCTGAGGATGAACGGGAAGAGGGCCAACCAATGAGAGACTAGATCTAGGTGTTGGGACAGGCACAGGTCACTCTATTTTCCCATCAGGAAGAAGAATTAACCACAGGCTCAGGCTGCCGCCCAGAAGCAGAATAGGGCCTGAGGCAGTCCCACGCTCTTAGGGCCAGCTCCCAAAAAAGCGAGTTGAAAAATGGAGCCCAGGGACACTGCCATTCACAAACCCTCAGAGTTATAAATGATAACTCTCGTCCACAAATATATTGAGGGAAGGCAACGAAGAGGATTTGAAAGCAAGGCAGAATTGCAGGAAACAGGTTTCGGGAGGTAGATTCGAATCGCCTTTAAAGCACATGAAAAGTCGCAAAACGTCGACAATGATGCCCTTGGCCAAAAAGGGCGTATGCGTTTTTTCCTGAATATATTCAGGAAAAAACGCATACGCCCTTTTTGGCCAACCAAGCAACCTGGAAAGGCAAATCAGCGCTACAAAGTAGTCTCGCTTCCCATCGGTCAAAAGGGCCATGCTGCAAAAAGTGTCAAAACCAGAAATGCAGGACAGGCCATGGAGAAATGGCAGCCTTGCTATGCTGATGGGCGGGATGTAAATTGCCAACAGCCACTCTGGAGAAGAGTACGGTGTGTCCTGAAACATCGAGAAAACACAGCTTAGGGAGCATAGGGCACGTCCACTCATGGGCGTATAAATTGGGAAAACTAAAAATCAGCAAGACACAGGCACCCCAAAGTTTAGGGCTGCTCTGTTGACAAGAACCTCCACTTCATGACACCTTAAATATCCCAGGAAAGAGAAAAATGGATAAAGAAGTTGTGGTCCTTATGTACAATGGAATATCACTCAGACATGAAATCAATGTCATAAGGATAGAAAAAGCAAGATGAGTGGACTTAGGTACAATGATTCTAAGTGAAATAAGTCACACAGAAAAAGACACTTATCATAAGGTATCACTTATAGAGGGAATGTAAAAACCGCTACACTTGAACTGAATTACAAAACAGAACAGAGTCACACGTTTAGAAAACACACTATGGCTGCTTAACGGGAAAGGTGAGGTGGGGTGATGCATAAAACAAGGGTTTCAAATTGGCTCAGATACCGTTCCATACACCCAATATGTAATAGATAAGACCTACTCCTTGCTCATTGAACTGGACTCAACACCCCCTATTCACCGCACAAGAATATATGTGACTAGTAAGAATCTTAAAACCTATGTATTGATATCTGTCTGGAAGAGAGTCAAGTGGGTGTAAAGCCGCATAAACACAGCCGTGAAAAGCAGCTAAACCCCATTATAAAAATAAATTACTTTTAAAAACCCGTAAAACAAAGACAGTGAAAGAGAGAGAAATTCTTACAAAATTCGTTCAGGGGCTGTGATGCAACCTGGATTGACCATATCTAGACGCACAGCTGGATGAGACATAAGGGTGGACACACTTGGGGCTGAGAGGTTGGGTGAGGTTGGGTGAGCAAACACAGACCCTTTAAAGTAATACTGCCTGGTACACTTCCCATGGGTCCCAAATCTCCAGGTTGAAGGGCATATTCCTATATCGAAAACATGCATGAGAAACCCAGAAGGTGGTACACTGTGTGATTTTGAAAGGTTTCTAAAACGCACCTCATTTCTCATTTATTTGTGTTCGGGTTCGCCATTCCAGCTACTTTACTAGAAATCTCAGTACTTGGAGAATCAGCACCTTTAACCTCCTGTTCCGTACAGGTTGCAATTTGTCCTGAGGATGAAAGGGAAGAGGGGCAACCAATGAGAGACTAGATCTAGGTGTTGGGACAGGCACAGGTCACTCTATTTTCCCATCAGGAAGAAGAATTAACCACAGGCTCAGCCTGCCCCCCGGAACCTGAATAGGGTCTGAGGCAATCCCGTGCTTTTGCGGACAGCTCCCAAAAAAGACAGTTGAAAAATGGAGCTCAGGGGCACTGCCATTCACAAACCCGCAGAGTTATAAATGATAACTCTCTTCCACAAATATATTGAGGGAAGGCAACGAAGAGGATTTGAAAGCAAGGCAGAATTGCAGGAAACATGTTTCAGGAGGTAGATTCGAATCGCCTTTAAACATATGTAAAGTGGTAAAACTTCGACAATGATGCCCTTGGCCAAAAAGGGCGTATGCGTTTTTTCCTGAATATATTCAGGAAAAAACGCATACGCCCTTTTTGGCCAACCAAGCAACCTGGAAAGGCAAATCAGCGCTACAAAGAAGTCTCGCTTCCCATCGGTCAAAAGGGCCATGCTGCAAAAAGTGTCAAAACCAGAAATGCAGGACAGGCCATGGAGAAATGGCAGCCTTGCTATGCTGATGGGTGGGATGTAAATTGCCAACAGCCACTCTGGAGAAGTGTACTGTGTGTCCTGAAACATCGAAAAAACACAGCTTAGGGAGCATAGGGCACGTCCACTCATGGGCGTATAAATTGGGAAAACTAAAAATCAGCAAGACACAGGCACCCCAAAGTTTAGGGCTGCTCTGTTGACAAGAACCTCCACTTCATGACACCTTAAATATCCCAGGAAAGAGAAAAATGGATAAAGAAGTTGTGGTCCTTATGTACAATGGAATATCACTCAGACATGAAATCAATGTCATAAGGCTAGGAGAAGCAAGATGATTGGATTTAGGTACGACGATTCTAAGTGAAATAAGTCACACAGAAAAAGACACTTATCATAAGCTATCACTTATAGAGGGAATGTAAAAACCGCTACACTTGAACTGAATTACAAAACAGAACAGAGTCACACGTTTAGAAAACACACTATGGCTGCTTAACGGGAAAGGTGAGGTGAGGTGATGCATAAAACAAGGGTTTCAAATTCGCTCAGATACCGTTCCATACACCCAATATGTAATAGACAAGACCTACTCCTTGCTCAGTGAACTGGACTCAACACCCCCTATTCACCGCACAAGAATATATGTGACTAGTAAGAATCTTAAAACCTATGTATCGATATCTGTCTGGAAGTGAGTCAAGTGGGTGTAAAGCCGCATAAACACAGCCGTTAAAAGCAGATAAACCCCATTATAAAAATAAATTACTTTTAAAAACCCGTAAAACAAAGACAGTGAAACAGAGAGAAATTCTTCCAAAATTCGGTCTGGGGCTGGGATGCAACCTGGATTGACCATATCTAGACATACAGCTGGATAAGACATAAGGGTGGACAGTCTTGGGGCTGAGAGTTTGGGTGAGGTTGGGTGAGCAAACGCAGAACCTTTAAAGTAATACTGCGTGGTACGCATCCCATGGGTCCCAAATCTCCAGGTTCAAGGGCATCTTCCTACATCGAAAACATACATGAGTAACCCAGAAGATGGTACACCGTGTGATTTTGAAAGGTTTCTAAAACACACCTCATTTCTCATCTCCTTGTGCTCGGGTTCGCCATTCCAGGTACTTTACTAGCAATCTCCCTACTTGGAGAATCAGCACCTTTAACCTCCTGTTCCCTACAGGTTGCAATTTGTCCTGAGGATGAACGGGAAGAGGGCCAACCAATGAGAGACTAGATCTAGGTGTTGGGACAGGCACAGGTCACTCTATTTTCCCATCAGGAAGAAGAATTAACCACAGGCTCAGCCTGCCGCCCAGAAGCAGAATAGGGCCTGAGGCAATCCCACGCTCTTAGGGCCAGCTCCCAAAAAAGCGAGTTGAAAAATGGAGCCCAGGGACACTGCCATTCACAAACCCGCAGAGTTATAAATGATAACTCTCGTCCACAAATATATTGAGGGAAGGCAACGAAGAGGATTTGAAAGCAAGGCAGAATTGCAGGAAACAGGTTTCGGGAGGTAGATTCGAATCACCTTTAAAGCACATGAAAAGTCGCAAAACGTCGACAATGATGCCCTTGGCCAAAA
Source organism: Eschrichtius robustus (assembly GCF_028021215.1). Classification (NCBI taxonomy): domain Eukaryota; kingdom Metazoa; phylum Chordata; class Mammalia; order Artiodactyla; family Eschrichtiidae; genus Eschrichtius; species Eschrichtius robustus. The sequence continues at coordinate 590,849 of NW_027175202.1, forward strand.
AGGGCGTATGCGTTTTTTCCTGAATATATTCAGGAAAAAACGCATACGCCCTTTTTGGCCAACCAAGCAACCTGAAAATGCAAATCAGCGCTACAAAGAAGTCTCGCTTCCCATCGGTCAAAAGGGCCATGCTGCAAAAAGTGTCAAAACCAGAAATGCAGGACAGGCCATGGAGAAATGGCAGCCTTGCTACGCTGATGAGCGGGATGTAAATTGCCAACAGCCACTCTGGAGAAGTGTACGGTGTGTCCTGAAACATCGAAAAAACACAGCTTAGGGAGCGTACGGCACGTCCACTCATGGGCGTATAAATTGGGAAAAAGAAAAATCAGCAAGACACAGGCACCCCAAAGTTTAGGGCTGCTCTGTTGACAAGAACCTCCACTTCATGACACCTTAAATATCCCAGGAAAGAGAAAAATGGATAAAGAAGTTGTGGTCCTTATGTACAAAGGAATATCACTCAGACATGAAATCAATGTCATAAGGCTAGTAGCAGCATGATGAGTGGATTTAGGTACGACGACTCTAAGTGAAATAAGTCACACAGAAAAAGACACTTATCATAAGCTATCACTTATAGAGGGAATGTAAAAACCGCTACACTTGAACTGAATTACAAAACAGAACAGAGTCACACGTTTAGAAAACACACTATGGCTGCTTAACGGGAAAGGTGAGGTGGGGTGATGCATAAAACAAGGGTTTCAAATTCGCTCAGATACCGATCCATACACCCAATATGTAATAGACAAGACCTACTCCTTGCTCAGTGAACTGGACTCAACACCCCCTATTCACCGCACAAGAATATATGTGACTAGTAAGAATCTTAAAACCTATGTATTGATATCTGTCTGGAAGTGAGTCAAGTGGGTGTAAAGCGGCATAAACACAGCAGTGAAAAGTAGCGAATCCCCATTTTAAATTAAATAACTTTTAAAAACCCAAAAAAATAAGACAGTGATAGAGAGAGGAAATTTTACATAATTTGTTCCTGGGCTGTGATGCAACCTTGTTTGATCATATCTAGACCCACAGCTGGATGAGAAATAAAGCTGGACACTCTTTCAGCTGAAGGACTCTTTCCCTAGTTACCAGATTGGGGAACGTAAATAGGCTGCCGCTCTCTGGCCGTTACCTGCAAAAGCAGCTTTAAAATCTGTGTTAATGGTCACTTCATATGAACAAGTACTTCAGGCTGTAAATGAAACCTGCCCTCAAAATGTCTTGAGGGAGGTAGTGGCCAAAACTTTTCAAAATGTGACACTTACTTTAAGAAAACAATGTGAAGAACTAAGCTGTAATCACAGTTTGATAAATAAAAAGAGCATGCTTTAAAGATCAATTTCAACAGATTATGGGACACATGCAAATTCAGCCACACAGAGGTATCAGCTCGCACCTGTTAGAATAACCAGCAGCAAGCAAACTACAAACAATAAATATTGAAGGTGTTTTGGAGAAATGCATACCCTCAATTTTAAGTGGGACATAACCTGGAAAGAGCCACTAATGAGAACTGAATGGTGGTGCCTTTAAAACGTACACACTGAGCTACCATATGATACAGCAAGCCCACTCCTTGGCCTATAACATAAGGAGATAGAACTGGAAAGACACAGGCAAGCAAATGTGCATTGCAGCAGTATTACAATAACCAAGACATGGAGGCAACCAAAAAGTCCATCAAGAGGTGCGTGGCCAAAGAATAACTGGTACACGTACAGATGGAATATGAGCCAGGGAAAAAAACAAAACAATGCCATTTGCAGCACTGTGTATGATTCTTGAGTTAATCAGGCAAATTGTACTAAGTCAGAAAGCAAAAGACACATATCCTATAATATCACTTATAGGTCTTAGCTAAAAATTGATACCAATGAAGATATTTCCACAGAGAAATGCAATCACAGATTCATTAAACAAACTTAGGGTTCACCAAATGGAAAGGTGTGAGGATTGGATACATTAGGATATTGGGGTTAAGATAGATATAGAAACACATGTGAAATATGTAATCACCAAAGACCTAAGTAATACCAAGACAAGACTACTCAACATGGTGTCATAACCTACATGGGAAAATGATCCAAAGAAGAATAGATATATGTATATGTTTAAAAGAACCACATCTTGCACACCTAGAAGAAACAAAACATTTTAATCAAATTTGCTCTGACAAAAAATAAAAATTAAATTAAAAAAAGAACAAGAAGTAATGAGACATAAACTTAAGGGGCTTTTTGCTGGCACATTGCATTCTAATTTACAACCAGAACATGACTTCCATTAAGGCTCTGTCATCACTAATAAAGCAGCTTTATAAGCAATGTTGAAGGTAGCTTAAAAGAAGTCTCACTAATTATTGATAGTAACAAGGAAACAAAGAAAAGTAAAAATCTCACTGCAAAAAGTATACATAGGGTAAGGATAGTAGATCAAACACTGATTAAACTTCTGTAAAGAATAAAAGACAACAGTAGTATGTTTTGTTAAAAAAGAGAGGGCCCAAATAAATCTGAAATGAAAGAGATGATGTTACAACAGACACCACAGAAATACAAAGTATCCTAAGATACACACAGGGTAACTCAGGGCTCAGACTGGACAGAGCCCACTCTCCAGTCCCCTGTACATGACTTACAGGAGCCTCAGGAACTGAGGAGGAGGTCCCTGAGGAGAGGCTCAAGATAGAATATGGTAGGCATTAACATGACTGCATTCATCTTAAACATGCCTGAACTACATTCACACGAGATGATTTTGTCCTGTATGTACATCGGCACCTCTAGCCGGAACTGCAGATCTTTGGCTTCAACACCTCTACTGACAACATTAGCTTCACCTGCTGTGGACCGTCTCCTATAGGATTTCTAGAATCACAAAACATCGAAGCTTCACAGGACCCAGAGTCTGTGCGACTCCACACAGAGTCTCAGAGTCTCAACTCCACTCAGATACTCCACTCTTGGAGGGCACACACAAAGTAGTGTGCACATCAGGACCCAGGGGAAGGAGCAGTGACCCCGTAGGAGAATGACCAGAACTACCTGCTACTTTTAGAGGGTCTCCTGCAGAGGCAGCTGGTGGCTGTGGCTGTGGCTCACCGTGAGGACAACAACACTGGCAGCAGAAGTTCTGGGAAATACTCCTTGGTGTGAGCCCTCCCAGAGTCCGCCATTAGCCCCAACAAGAGCAAGGTAGGCTCCAGTGCTGGGTCGCCTCAGGCCAAACAACCAACAGGGAGGGAACCCAGCCCCATGCATCAGCAGACAAGCAGATTCAACTTTTTATTAAAGTTTTATTTAATCCGTAGACAAGCGGATTAAAGCTCTGCCCACCAAAGCAACACCCAGCTCTACCCACCACCAGTCCCTCCCATCAGGAAGCTTGCACAAGCCTCTAAGATAGACTCATCCACCAGAGAGCAGACAGCAGAAGCAAGAAGAACTACAATTCTGCAGCCTGTGGAAGGAAAACCACATTCACAGAAAGATAGACAAAATGAAAAGGCAGAGGACTTTATACCAGATCAAGGAACAAGATAAAACCCCAGAAAAAAAACGGAATGAGGTGGAGATAGGGAACCTTCCAGAAAAAGAATTCAGAATAATGATAGTGAAGTTGAGCCAAGACCTTAGAAAAAGAAAGGAGGCAAAGATCGAGAAGACACAAGAAATGCTTAACAAAGACCTAGAAGAATTAAGGAACAAACACCTAGAAGAATTAAAGAACAAACAAACAGAGGTGAACAATGTAATAACTGAAATGAAAAATACACTAGAAGGAATCAGTAGCAGAATAACTGTGGCAGAAGAACGGATAAGTGGCCTGGAAGACAGAAAGGTGGAAATCACTGCCATGGAACAGAATAAAGAAAAAGAATGAAAATAAATGAAGACACCCCAAGAGTCCTCTGGGACAACATTAAACGCAACAACATTCGCATTATAGGGGTCCCAGAAGGAGAAGAGAGAGAGAAAGGACCCGAGAATATATTTGAAGAGATTATGGTCAAAAACTTCCCTAGCATGGGAAAAGAAATAGCCACCCAAGTCCAGAAGCACAGAGTGTCCCAGGCAGGAGAAACCAAAGGAGAAAAATGACAAGACACATAGTAATCAAATTGACAAAAATTAACGACAAAGAAAAATTATTGAAAGCAGCAAGGGAAAAATGACAAATAACATACAAGGGAAATCCCATAAGGATAACAGCTGATTTCTCAGCAGAAAATCTACAAGCCAGAAGGAAGTGGCATGATAAATTTAAAGTGATGAAAGGGAAGAACCTACAACCAAGGGTACTGCACCCTGCAAAGAGCTCATTCAGATTTGATGGAGAAATCAAAAGCCTTACAGACAAGCAAAAGCTAAGAGAATTCAGCACCATGCAACCAGCTCTACACCAAATGCTAAAAGAACTTCTCTAAGTGGGAAACACAAGAGAAGAAAAGGACCCACCAAGACAAACCCATAACAATTAAGAAAATAGTAGTAGGAACATACATATCGATAATTACCTTAAACGTGAATGCACTAAATGTTCCAACCAAAAGACATAGACTGGCTGAATGGATACAAAAACAAGACCCATATATATGCTGTCTACAAGAGACCCATTTCAGACCTAGGGACACATACAGACTGAAAGTGAGGCGATGGAAAAATATATTCTATGCTAATGAAAATCAAAAGAAAGCTGGAGTAGCAATACTCATATCAGATAAAATAGACTTTAAAATAAAGAATGTTACAAGAGACAAGGAAAGACACTACATAATGGTCAAGGGATCAATCCAAGAAGAAGATATAACAATTATAAATATATATGTACCCAACATAGGAGCACCTCAATGTATAAGGCAACTGCTAACAGCTATAAAAGAGGAAATCGACAGTAACACAATAATAGCGGGGGACTTTAACAGCTCACTTACACCAGTGGAGATCAGCCAGACAGAAAATTAATAAGGAAACACAAGCTTTAAATGACACAATAGACCAGATAGAGTTCATTGATATTTATAGGACATTCCATCCAAAAACAGCAGATTACACGTTCTTCTCAACTGCACACGGAACATTCTCCAGGATAGATCACATCTTGGGTCACAGATAAAGCCTCAGTAAATTTAAGAAAACTGAAATCATATCAAGCAGCTGTTCCGACCACAATGCTATGAGATTAGAAATCAATTACACGGAAAAAACTGTAAAAAACACAAACACATGGAGGCTAAACAATACGTTACTAAATAACCAAGAGATCACTGAAGAAATCAAAGGGGAAATCAAAAACTACCTAGAGACAAATGACAACCAAAACACGATGATCCAAAACCTATGGGATGCAGCAAAAGGAGTTCTAAGAGGGAAGTTTATAGCAATACAAGCCTACCTCAAGAAACAAGAAAAATCTCAAATAAACAATCTAACCTTACACCTAGAGGAACTAGAGAAAGAAGAACAAAACCCAAAGTTAGTAGAAGGAAAGAAATCCTAAAGATCAGAGCAGAAATAAATGAAATAGAAACAAAGAAAATGGAAGCAAAGATCATCAAAACTAAAAGCTGGTTCTTTGAGAAGATAAGCAAAAATGATCAACCTTTAGCCACACTCAAGAAAAAGAGGGAGAGGACGCAAATCAACAAAATTAGAAGTGAAAAAGGAGAAGTTACAACAGACACCACAGGAATACAAAGCATCCTAAGAGACTACTACAAGCAACTCTGTGCCAATAAAATGGACAATCTGGAAGAAATGGACAAATTCTTAGAAAGGTATAACCTTCTAAGACTGAACCAGGAAGAAATAGAAAATATGAACAAACCTATCACAAGCAATGAAATTGAAACTGTGATTAAAAATCTTCCAACAAACAAAAGTCCAGAACCAGATGGCATTACAGGTGAATTCTATCAAACATTTAGAGAAGAGCTAACACCCAACCTTCTCAAATTCTTCAAAACAATTGCAGGGGAAGGAACACTCCCAAACTCATTCTATGAGACCACCATCACCCTGATACCAAAATCAGACAGAGATACTACAAGGAAAGAAAATTATAGACCAATATCCCTGATGAATATAGATGCAAAAATCCTCAACAAAATACTAGCAAACAGAATCGAACAACACATTAAAAGGATCATACACCATGATCAAGTGGGGTTTATCCCAGGGATGCAAGGATTCTTCAATATACACAAATCAATGTGATACACCATATTAACAAATTGTAGAATAAAACCATATGGTCATCTCAATAGATGAAGGAAAAGATTTTGAGAAAATTCAACACTCATTTACGATAAAAACTCTGCAGAGTGTGGGCATAGACGGAAACTACCTCAACATAATAAAGGCCATATATGACAAACCCACAGCAAACAGCATTCTCAATGGTGAAAAACTGAAAGCGTTTCCTCTAAGATCAGGAACAAGACGAGGATGTCCACTCTCACCACTGCTATTCAACATAGTTTTGGAAGTCCTAGCCATGGCAATCAGAGAAGAAAAAGAAATAAAAGGAATACAAAACGGAAAAGAAGAAGTAAAATTGTCACTGTTTGCAGATGACATGATATCATAGATAGAGAATCTTAAAGATGCCACCAGAAAACCACTGGAGCTAATCAATGAATTTGGTAAAGTTGCAGGATACAAAATTAATGCACAGAAATTGCTTGCATTCCTACACACTAACAATGAAAGATCAGAAAGAGAAATTAAGGAAACAATCCCATTACCACTGCAACAAAAAGAATAAAATACCTAGGAATAAACCTACCTAAGGAAGTAAAAGACCTGTACTCAGAAAACTATAAGACACTGATGAAAGAAATCAAAGATGATATAAACAGATGGAGACATATACCATGTCCTTGGATTAGAAGAATCAATATTGTGAAAATGACTATACTACCCAAAGCAATCTACAGATTCAATGCAATCCCGATCAAAATACCTTTGGCATTTTCTACAGAACAAGAAAAAAAAATCTTAAAATTTGTAGGGAGACACAAAAGACCCTGGATAGCCAAAGCAGTCTTGAGGGGGAAAAAAAAGAGCTCGAGGAATCAGACTTCCAGACTTCAGACTATATTACAAAGCTACAGTAATCAAGATAATATGGTACTGACACAAACACAGAAATATAGGTCAATAGAAAAGGATAGAAAGCACAGAGATAAACCCACGTACCTATGGTTAACTAATCTATGACAAAGGAGGCAAGGGTATACAATGGAGAAAAGACAGTGTCTTCAGTAAGTGGTGTTGGGAAAACTGGACAGCTACATGTAAAAGAATGAAATTAGTACACTCCCTAACACCATACACAAAAATAACTCAAAATGGATTAGAGACCTAAATATAAGACCAGCCACTATAAAACTCTTAGAAGAAAACATAAGCAGAACAGTCTATGACATAAATCACAGCAAGATCCTTTTTGACCCACCTCCTAGAGAAATGGAAATAAAAACAAAAATTAAAAAATGGGACCGAATGAAACATAAATTCTTTTGCACAGCAAAGGAAAACTTAAGCAAGATGAAAAGACAACCATCAGAATGGGAGAAAATATTTTCAAATGAAGCAAATGGCAAAGGATTAATCTACAAAAAGCAGCTCATGTAGCTCAATATCACAAAACCAAACAACCCAATCCAAAAATGGGCAGAAGACCTAAATAGAAATTTCTCCAAAGAAGATATACAGGTTGCCAACAAACACATGAAAGGATGCTGAGCATCACTAATCATTAGAGAAATGCAAATCAAAACTACAGTGAGGTATCACCTCACACCAGTCAGAATGGCCATCATCAAAAAATCTACCAACAGTAAATGCTGGAGAGGCATTTATTGGAGAAAAGGGAACCCTCTTGCACTGTTGGTGGGAATGTAAATTGATATAGCCACTAGGTAGAACGGTATGGGGCTTCCTTAAAAACTAAAAATAGAACTACCATACAACCCAGCAAACCCACTCCTGGACATTTACCCTGAGAAAACCATAATTCAAAAAGAGTCATGTACCACAATGTTCACTGTAGCTCTATTTACAATAGCCAGGACATGGAAGCAACCTAAGTGTCCATCAACAGATAAATGGATAAAGAAGATGTGGCACATATATACAATGGAACATTATTCAGCCATAAAAAGAAACGAAATTGAGTTATTTTTAGTGAGGTGGATGGATCTAGAGTCTGTCCTACAGAGTGAAGTAAGTCAGAAAGAGAAAAACAAATACCGTATGCTAACACATATATATGGAATCTAAAAAAAAAAAGTTTATGAAGAACCTAGGGGCAGGAAAGGATTAAGGACACAGACGTAGAGAAAGGACTTGAGGACATGGGGAGAGGGAAGGGTAAGCTGGGACAAAGTGAGAGAGTGGTATGGACATATATACACTACCAAATGTAAAATTGATAGCTACTGGGAAGCAGCCACATAGCACAGGGAGATCAGCTCTGTGCTTTGTGACCACCTAAAAGGGTGGGATAAGGGAGTGAGAGGGAGGTGCAAGAGGGAGGGGATATGGTGTTATATGTATACGCATAGCTGATTCACTTTTTTATACAGCAGAAACTAACACACAATTGTAAAGCAATTATACTCCAATAAAGATGTAAAAGAAAAAAAAAAAAAAAAAAGAAAGCCCAGAGATAAACCTACACACCTATGGCCCACTAATCTATGACAAAGGAGGCAAGGGTATACAATGGAGAAAAGACAGTCTCTTCAATAAGTGGTGCTGGGAAAAATGGACAGCTACATGTAAAAGAATGAAATTAGAACACTCCCTAACACCATACACAAAAAATAAACTCCAAATGGATTAGAGACCGAAATGTAAGACCGGACACTATAAAACTCTTAGAGGAAAACATAGGAAGAATACTCTTTGACATAAATCACAGCAAGATATTTTTTGATCCACCTCCTAGAGTAATGAAATAAAAAAAAAAAAAAAAAAAAAAAAAAGGGGAGCAAATGAAACCTAAAAGCTTTTGCAAAGCAAAGGAAACTACAAACAAGACGAAAAGACAACCCTCAGAATGGGAGAAAATATTTGCAAACGAATCAATGGACAAAGGATTAATCTCCAATGTATATAAACAGCTCATGCAGCTCAACAGTAAAAAACCAAACAAACCAATCCAAAAATGGGCAGATGACGTAAATAGACATTTGTCCCAAGAAGACATACAGATGACCAAGAAACACATGAAAAGCTACTCAACATCACTAATTATTAGAGAAATATAAACCAAAACTACAATGAGGTATCACCTCACACGAGTTAGAATGGGCATCATCAGAAAATCTACAAACAACAAATGCTGGAGAGGGTGTGGAGGAAAGGGAACCCTCTTACACTATTTGTGGGAATGTAAATTGATACAGTCACTATGGAGAACAGTATGGAGGTTCCTTAAAAAACTAAAAATAGAATTACCATATGACCCAGCAATCCCACTACTGGCCATATACCCAGAGAAAACCATAATTCAAAAAGACATATTCACCACAATATTCATTGCAGCACTATTTACAATAGCCAGGTCATGGAAGCAACCTAAATGCCCATAGACAGACGAACGGAAAAGATGTGCTACATATATAAAATGGAATATTACTCAGCCATAAAAAGGAATGAAATTGGGTCATTTGTAGAGACGTGGATAGATCTAGAGACTGTCATACAGAGTGAAGTAAGTCAGAAAGAGAAAAACAAATATCGTATATTAACGCATACATGTAGAACCTAGAAAAATGGTAAAGATGAACTGGTTTGCAAGGCAGAAATAGAGACACAGATGTAGAGAACAAATGTATGGACACCAAGGGGGGAAAGTGGCAGGGTGGTGGTGGTGGGATGAATTGCGACCCTGGGATTGACATATATACACTTATATGTATAAAATAGATAACCAATAAGAGCCTGCTGTATAAAAAAATGAATAAAATAAATTCAAAAATTAAAAAATAAATAATACTTAAGAAAATAAAACAGAAAAAAAAAGTTCTGTCCTTCCCATAGACGTATTTATATGAATGAATGATTTCCATGCTTATATCCATAAATACAAAAAGAGGAATAAAACTTACCTTGAACCAAAAAAGAAAAAAAAAAAACTGAACCCACTGGTCATACAGAGGAAAACCCTATCAGCGCACTTGCTCCAGTGGTAAACAATTCTTAAGTTGGTCACAGGTGGGGAATCATCTCCCATGCAGCCAGCAGCCCCCACACAAGGAGCGTCCTCATTGCAAAGCTGGGGGACCGTGAGGAGGCGTCTCTGACTAAACGTGAGCTGAGCCCCAGGCCAGCTGCTGCTGAACTTTTCCCACCGTTCCCAGGTAAAACACCTGAATGTGTGCAAAGACTAAAAACTAGAGGAAGGGGCTTGGAGTCACACCAGCGACAGCACGCAGGCCGACTTGGTGCCTGCAGGCCAGCCAGGATGGTCCTGGCCCCGGGCGCTCGTCTGGAAACTTTCCATTTCCCTGCCTGAGGTACCCCTCCTGTCCCGGCCCCCACTGCTTTTTTCCTTCCTTACCTCTGCCCGGGGAGAAATTCCAGCAGCAAGTATGGGTGACACATCCTCTTCTTTAGCAGGTGGCAGCCCGGCAACTCCTGCAGAAAGTCCAGTAGAGCCCCAGTCACAACGGGCCACTCATAGAGCCGTAGGCCCTACTGCCTCCCACCAGCCCAACCCCGAGACTGCTGACGGGGCAGAGAATATGGCGTCAGGCACAGCTGCAGAGGCTTTTGCTGCCTGGAGGGGTGTTTATATTGACCTCAACCCAGGCACACCTGGGAAGGGCTGGCCGGCCGGGTCAGGCTACCCAGGTCAGCCAATCCTCGCCCCTCAGGGGCTCAGATTTGCAGAAAATGGGCCTTGCTGCACCGGCCAGATCCAAGGAACAGGTGTAGGGTCCCGAGAGTCAGGATAGATAAGGGGCGGCAGCCCTGGCTTGTTTTCTAATCATTTTATCTGGTCCATGAGTGGGAGACAACTTCAAGAAGACCCTCTGCTAATGAGAGGAACCCAGGAGTCAGGGAGAGGAGGGGTGGTGGGTGGAAACAGAGGCCTGGTGCCCCGGCTGCTGTGGAAGCCCCTAGAAGACCAGGCAGAGGGAGGCCGCACAGAGTGAAGCCTAGGGTCACAGACCTGTTGGAGCTGCTGTTTATTAGTTCAAGCTCTGCTCTGAGGTGCTCTGTGTCAGCTCTGAGTGACAGGTGTGCTGGGGGTGCTCTGAAATGAGGGCTATGTGCACAGTTCCTGTGTGCCCAGCCCTGTCGGGGTACCTGTTCACGGGAGTTCCATATCCAGGGAGGGGCATGCCCACGAGAGCCCCGTGGGCTGCTGCGTACCTGCCCAGGTGAGCTCCATATCCTGGGAGGGGCCTGACCATGATGGCCCCATGGGCTGCTGGGTACCTGCCCAGGTGAGCTCCATATCCTGGGAGGGGCCTAACCACCACAGCCCCGTGGGCTGCTGGGTACCTGCCCAGGTGAGCTCCATATCCTGGGAGGGACCTGACCACAAGAGCCCCGTGAGCTGCTGGGGACCTGGTAGAGGACGCCAGGACAGTCAGTGAAGCCACAGAGGATATACATCTAGTAGTTCCTAATTCCTACACCCTGCTGGTCATTCTACCATCCACCAGGACATGGTATTCTGTATTAGACTTCAATGATGCCTTCTTCTGTATTCCATTCGTCCCAGAGTCACAAGAAATTTTGGCTGTGAGTGGCAGGACTCAACATACAACAAAAACAATACTGCTGGGCCGTCCTGCCCCAGGGGTTCAAAAATTCCCACACCATCTTTGGGGAAACGTTAGCTAAAGACCTAAAAAATCTACCTCTGGAGAAGGGAACCCTCCTTCAATATGCAGATGACATTCTGATCACCAGCCCGACTAAGGAGGCCTCTGAAATACCTAGCCAATAAAAGATAGAAGGTGTCCAAGAAAAAGGCTCAAATATCACAAACTAAGGTGACCTTCCTGGGCTTCATTCGCACAGAAGGTCGGAAAAGCCCACCCCAGGAAAGGGAAGAAGCCATTTGCAGCCTCACCCTTCCTGAAACTAGAAGACAGCTTAGGGGTTCCTGGGGAGACCGGGGTTTGCTGCATCTGGATCCCTAACTACAGTCTAATAGCTGGGCCTCTATATGAAACACTGAAAGGAAAAGATGATGATCCTTTTGAATAGAATCCAGAAGCGGCCTTTCAAGAATGGAAAGAGCAGTCAGTTCAGATCCTTGCCCTGGACCTCCCTAAGTTAGCTAAACCCTTTGACCTTTACATTCCTGGTCCAAGGCGAATCGCCCTTGGAGTATTAGTGCAAAAACTGGGACCACTTGAAATGGAACAATGCAAGAATGCCCTCCAGGCATTGGCCAGCCACCCCATCCGACCAGGATACTGGGGGTATCTAAAAACCTGGAAATCAGCAGCCCACAAGGCCAGCTCCCTCCTAAGGGAAAAGGACGCCACTTGGTGATCCTAACCACCCACCATGCCCTGAAGTTGCAGGGATTGCTCCGTGGGCACAATGACCTCGAGTGAGGAGGCGCTCCAACACCAACCTCCAGAGAGAAAACCTGGAGCAATGGGCCCCCATGACGACTCGTTTGACCATCACTTGACCTGGAGCTTCTCTCAGAAAACAACAAGAGTGTGTCCCAAAAGAGCAGACTATTGCTTACAGGACTTACTGCACCCAGAGCGGAGCTAATAAACTTGGCAGGGGAACCGTAAATAACGCTGCCAACATAGAAAAGCCTACAGACACCGCGGTGACGGCGGCCAATGAGACCGGCTGTACTCCTGGCTACTTCAAAAGGCCGTTGACTGAGTGGCCGTCAAGGTCCTGGATCACCACCGGCCCTGGACTGTCTGGGAGTTGAGCAAGCAGGGCTCTGACACCTGGTGTTGTTTGTACGTTAATTCAGTGGCCTAACTGAAGAAAGTGCAGACTACTGGTCAGAGCATCTAGGCTAGCAGGAACTGTCAGCCTAAGGGGCCGAACCAATGTGGAGCAGGGTAAAACGGCCCACCCCCCCCCAGCGTCTCTGCACATCTCTTTCCTGGACCCTTAAAGGTCATTAGAATCTATAAAACTTCCAATGCTGGTGCTCAGGCAGACGAGCAGTGAGGGAGGAGGCCTGGGGACAATCAACCTCACCTGGAGGCTGCTTGGGAGAAGTCCTCCCCCTCGCCCCGGGTATGAGGACACCCAACTCAGCACGAAGCATTTACAGAAGAGGTGTCTGCACCCTCAGCACCCCAAGAATGAGGAATGGGACAAAAGGCAGAGGAGGGCTTTGTCACTGGCAAAGCCCATGAAAAATTCCTGGGAGATGAAAATAGAATCTGGGCAATAAAATAAAGTCTAAGCATTTTTTCCTTTGTGCTTTGTCTAATTTCACTTGCTCCTAGGTTTCCACATGCAGAGGTCCCACACCCGACACTTCAGACCCGATTTCCTAGTGCAAAATGGCTGGGCCGACACCTCAGCTCGTGGGGCCCCGTGCAGACTCTGCGACATAGAGCCTGAGCTCCAGCCAACCCGGCCCTCGAGAGCTCCGCCCACTCCCTCCCGCTGACGCTGCCAGGATCTCTACACAGCAGCCCGGCCCACAACCCGCAGGGGAGCACACACTCTCACCTCTCCATTCTCTGATCAAAATATAAAGTTTTCCTTTGCTTCTGAACCAAAGTCAGTCTCGATCTGTTGGCTCCAATGACACTAGGCAGGGAGACCCTTGTTGGGGCCCACTCTGCAGGATCAGTAACAGAATTTGAGAACATTGTAACTTCAAAGAACAGATGTGCGAGCCAAACTGTAATTAACATAGAGCAGTGTATAAGGCTCGTGTAAAATAAGATGTTTCTAAGACTTCCATTTGATATTTCCATCACTTTATTATAAGCAAGTTCAGTGGAGGGGTTTGTCTTATTTGTCAGGTCAACAGTAGAGAAATGCAGTGATTTCTTTCCAAGGATGTACATCTAATAATCTTGGTTGAAGTTTCAACCTTGTTTTGACTGATTTTCCATTGAAAATGATACCTCTCTTTCAGCTCCTAGATTTCTGAGAAGTATAAAATCTTATATTTTTTATTACCAAAGGGGAAAGGTGGGAGGAGGGATAAATTAACAGTTTCAGATTAACATATACACACTGCTATGTATAAAATATATCATCAACAAGGAACTACTGTATAACACAGGGAACTATACTCAATATTTTGTAATGACCCCTAAGGGGAAATAATCTGAAAAACAATAGATATCTATATCGACATCATCTATCAACTACAGATAAAATGGAAACTAAAGGAGGCCGATGGTGAGCGTTTCTGAACCTGAAGACTTCAATCATCTAAAGTTCGGACTCTGCCTACGGCCCAAGTCCCTTAATGAACACACATGTACCAGTAGCTTAAAAATTCCCCAGATTGGAGTTCGGGGAGACACTGATTTGGAAAAATCCCTGGTGTTCTCCTTACATACACGGGACCTTTCCTACAGCTAAAACATGCCTGTGACACCCAGAAGATGGAACACGGTTGGATCAGGGAGCTTTTGGAAAAGGCACCAAAACTCCTAATTTCCTGCTTGTCGGGTTCACACCTCCAGCCTTTTTCCTTAAAATCTCCCCACCTGAGGATGTCAGCACCTTCAACATCCAGTTGCACAAAATTTGGAATTTTTCCAAAGGAAGAAGGGGAAGGAGGAGAAACAAGGAGAGCCAAGCCCTAGATGTTCGGACAGGCACATGTCACTCTAATTTCCAATCAGGAAGAAGAATTAAGCAAAGGCTTAGCCTGCCACCGGGAACCACAGTAGGGCCAGAAGCAAACCAGCGGTTCTGCGGACAGCTCCCAAAAAAGCGAGTTGAAAAATGGAGCTCAGGGGCACTGCAATTCACAAACCTGCAGAGTTATAAATTATAACTATCGTCCAAAACTATATTGAGGGAAGGCAACGAACAGGATTGGAAAGCAAGGCAGAATTGCAGGAAACAGATTTCAGGAGTTAGATTCGAATAGCCCCTAAAGCACATGAAAAGCGGCCAAAAGTCGACAACGATGCACATGGCCAAAAAGAGCATATGTGTTTTTTTCTGAATAAATTCAGGAAAAAACGCATAGGCTCTTTTTGGCCAACCAAGCAAGCCGGAAATGCAATGCAGCACTACAAAGAAGTCTCACTTCCCATCGGTCAAAAGGGCCTTCCTAAAAAAGTGTAAAAAAAATACAGGAGAGGCCAGGGAGGAAAGGGAGCATTGTTACACTGATGGTCGGGATGTAAATTGCCAATGGCGACTCTGGAGAACGGTTCGGTGTTTCCTAAAACATCTAAAAAACACAGCTAGAGAGAAAGGGGCACATCCATTCATGGGCGTATAAATTGGAAAAATTAAAATCAACAAGACACAGACACCCCAAAGTTTAGGGCTGCTCTGGTTACAAGAACCTCCACTTGTGTACATCTTAAATATCCCAGGGATGAGAAAAATGGTAAAGAAGTTGTGGTACTTATGTACAATGGAATATCACTCAGCCATGAAATCAATATCATAAGGCTAGTAGCAGCATGATGAGTGGATTTAGGTACGACGATTCTAAGTGAAATAAGTCACACAGAAAAAGACACTTATCATAAGCTATCACTTATAGAGGGAATGTAAAAACCGTTACCCTTAAACTGAATTACAAAACAGAACAGAGTCACCCATTTTAAAAACACACTATGGCTGCTTAACGGGAAAGGTGAGGTGGGGTGATGCATAAAACAAGGGTTTCAAATTAGCTCAGATACCGTTCCATAAACCCAATATGTAGTAGACAAGACCTACTCCTTGCTCAGTGAACTAGACTCAACACCCCCTATTCAGCGCACAAGAATATATCTGAGTAGTAAGAATCTGAAAACCTATGTATTGATCTCTCTCTGGAAGAGAGTCAAGTGAGTGTAAAGCGGCATAAACACAGCCGTGAAAAGCAGCTAAAACCCATTTTAAAAATAAATTACTTTTAAAAACCCGTAAAACAAAGACAGTGTAAGAGAGAGTAATTCTTACAAAATTCGTTCAGGGGCTGTGATGCAACCTGGATTGACCATATCTAGACCCACAGCTGGATGAGACATAAGGGTGGACACTCTTGGGGCTGAGAGGTTTGGTGAGGTTGGGTGAGCAAACGCTGACCCTTTAAAGTAATACTGCGTGGTACCCATCCCATGGGTCCCAAATCTCCAGGTTCAAGGGCATCTTCCTACATCGAAAACATGCATGAGTAACCCAGATCATGGTACACCGTCTGATCGGGAAAGGGTTCTGAAACGCACCTCATTTCTCATCTCCTTGTGCTCGGGTTCGCCATTCCAGCTTCTTAACTAGTAATCTCCCTACATGGAGAAACAGCACCTTTAAGCTCCTGTTCCATACAGGTTGCAATTTGTCCTGAGGATGAACGGGAAGAGGGGCAACCAATGAGAGACTAGATCTAGGTGTTGGGACAGGCACAGGTCACTCTATTTTCCCATCAGGAAGAAGAAATAACCACAGGCTCAGCCTGCCGCCCGGAACCAGAATAGGGCCTGAGGCAATCCCGCACTTCTGCGGCCAGCTCCCAAAAAAGCCAGTTGAAAAATGGAGCATATGGGCAGTGCAATTCACAAACCTGCAGAGTTATAAATGATAACTCTCGTCCACAAATATATTGAGGGAAGGCAACGAAGAGGATTTGAAAGCAAGGCAGAACTGCAGGAAACACATTTCAGGAGGTAGATTCGAATCGCCTTTAAAGCACATGAAAAGCGGCAAAACGTCGACAATGATGCCCTTGGCCAAAAAGTGCGTATGCGTTTTTTCCTGAATATATTCAGGAAAAAACGCATACGCCCTTTTTGACCAACCAAGCAACCTGGAAAGGCAAATCAGCGCTACAAAGAAGTCTCGCTTCCAATCCGTCAAAAGGGCCATGCTGAAAAAAGTGTCAAAACCACAAATGCAGGACAGGCCAAGGAGAAATGGGAGCCTTGCCACGCTGATGGGCGGTATGAAAATTGCCAACAGCCACTCTGGAGAAGTGTACGGTGTGTCCTGAAACATCGAAAAAACACAGCTTAGGGAGCATAGGGCACTTCCACTCATGGGCGTATAAATTGGGAAAACTAAAAATCAGCAAGACACAGGCACCCCAAAGTTTAGGGCTGCTCAGTTGACAAAAACCTCCACTTCATGACACCTTAAATATCCCAGGAAAGAGAAAAATGGATAAAGAAGTTGTGGTCCTTATGTACAATGGAATATCACTCAGACATGAAATCAATGTCATAAGGCTAGTAGCAGCATGATGAGTGGATTTAGGTACGACGACTCTAAGTGAAATAAGTCACAAAGAAAAAGACACTTATCGTAAGCTATCACTTATAGAGGGAATGTAAAAACCGCTACACTTGAACTGAATTACAAAAGAGAACAGAGTCACACGTTTAGAAAACACACTATGGCTGCTTAACGGGAAAGGTGAGGTGGGGTGATGCATAAAACAAGGGTTTCAAATTAGCACAGATACCGTTCCATACACACAATATGTAATAGACAAGACCTACTCCTTGCTCAGTGAACTGGACTCAACACCCCCTATTCACCGCACAAGTATATATCTGACTAGTAAGAATCTTAAAACCTATGTATTCATATTTCTCTGGAAGTGTGTCAAGTGGGTGTAAAGCCGCATAAACACAGCCGTGAAAAGCAGCTAAACCCCATTATAAAAATAAATTACTTGTAAAAACCCGTAAAACAAAGACAGTGAAAGAGAGAGAAGTTCTTAAACAATTCGTTCATAGGCTGTGATGCAAACTGGATTGACCAATTCTAGACCAACAGGTGGATGAGACCTAAGGGTGGACACTCTTGGGGCTGACAGGTTTGGTGAGGTTGGGTGAGCAAACGCAGACCCTTTAAAGTAATACTGCGTGGTACCCATCCCATGGGTCCCAAATCTCCAGGTTCAAGGGCATCTTCCTACATCGAAAACTTGCATGAGGAACCCAGATGATGGTACACCGTGTGATTTTGAAAGGTTTCTAAAACGCACCTCATTTCTCACCTCCTTGTGCTCGGGTTCTCCATTCCAGCTACTTTACTAGAAATCTCCCTACTTGGAGAATCAGCACCTTTAACCTCCTGTTCCATACAGGTTGCAATTTGTCCTAAAGATGAATGGGAAGAGGGGCAACCAATGAGAGACTAGATCTAGGTGTTGGGACAGGCACAGGACACTCTATTTTCCCATCAGGAAGAAGAATTAACCACAGGCTCAGCCTACCACCGGTAACCAGAATAGGGCCTGAGGCAATCCCGCGCTTCTGCGGCCAGCTCCCAAAAAAGCCAGTTGAAAAATGGAGCACATGGGCACTGCAATTCACAAACCTGCAGAGTTATAAATGATAACTCTCGTCCACAAATATATTGAGGGAAGGCAACGAAGAGGATTTGAAAGCAAGGCAGAATTGCAGGAAACTGGTTTCAGGAGGTAGATTCGAATCGCCTTTAAAGCACATGAAAAGCGGCAAAACTTCGACAATGATGCCCTTGGCCAAACAGGGCGTATGCGTTTTTTCCTGAATATATTCAGGAAAAAACGCATACGCCCTGTTTGGCCAACCAAGCAACCTGGAAAGGCTAATCAGCGCTACAAAGAAGTCTCGCTTCCCATTGGTCAAAAGGGCCATGCTGAAAAAAGTGTCAAAACCACAGAAGCAGGACAGGCCATGGAGAAATGTGAGCCTTGCTACACTGATGGGCGGGATGTAAATTGCCAGCAACCGCTCTGGAGAAGTGTACGGTGTGGCGTGAAACATCAAAAAAACACAGCTTAGGGAACATAGGGCACTTCCACTCATGGGCGTATAAATTGGGAAAATTAAAAATCAGCAAGACACAGGCACCCCAAAGTTTAGGGCTGCTCTGTTGACAAAAACCTCCACTTCATGACACCTTATATATCCCAGGAAAGAGAAAAATGGATAAAGAAGTTGTGGTCCTTATGTACAATGGAATATCACTCAGCCATGAAATCAATGTCATAAGGCTAGTAGCAGCATGATGAGTGGATTTAGGTACGACGACTCTAAGTGAAATAAGTCACACAGAAAAAGACACTTATCATAATCTATCACGTATAGAGGGAATGTAAAAACTGCTACACTTGAACTGAATTACAAAAGAGAACAGAGTCACACGTTTAGAAAACACACTATGGCTGCTTAACGGGAAAGATGAGGTGGGGTGATGCATAAAACAAGGGTTTCAAATTAGATCAGATACCGTTCCATACACACAATATGTAATAGACAAGACCTACTCCTTGCTCAGTGAACTGGACTCAACACCCCCTATTCACCGCACAAGTATATATCTGACTAGTAAGAATCTTAAAACCTATGTATTCATATTTCTCTGGAAGTGTGTCAAGTGGGTGTAAAGCCGCATAAACACAGCCGTGAAAAGCAGCTAAACCCCATTATAAAAATAAATTACTTGTAAAAACCCGTAAAACAAAGACAGTGAAAGAGAGAGAAGTTCTTACACAATTCGTTCATAGGCTGTGATGCAAACTGGATTGACCAATTCTAGACCAACAGGTGGATGAGACCTAAGGGTGGACACTCTTGGGGCTGACAGGTTTGGTGAGGTTGGGTGAGCAAACGCAGACCCTTTAAAGTAATACTGCGTGGTACCCATCCCATGGGTCCCAAATCTCCAGGTTCAAGGGCATCTTCCTACATCGAAAACTTGCATGAGGAACCCAGAAGATGGTACACCGTGTGATTTTGAAAGGTTTCTAAAACGCACCTCATTTCTCACCTCCTTGTGCTCGGGTTCGCCATTCCAGCTACTTTACTAGCAATCTCCCTACTTGGAGAATCAGCACCTTTAACCTCCTGTTCCATACAGGTTGCAATTTGTCCTAAGGATGAATGGGAAGAGGGGCAACCAATGAGAGACTAGATCTAGGTGTTGGGACAGGCACAGGTCACTCTATTTTCCCATCAGGAAGAAGCATTAACCACAGGCTCAGCCTACCACCGGTAACCAGAATAGGGCCTGATGCAATCCCGCGCTTCTGCGGCCAGCTCCCAAAAAAGCCAGTTGAAAAATGGAGCACATGGGCACTGCAATTCACAAACCTGCAGAGTTATAAATGATAACTCTCGTCCACAAATATATTGAGGGAAGGCAACGAAGAGGATTTGAAAGCAAGGCAGAATTGCAGGAAACTGGTTTCAGGAGGTAGATTCGAATCGCCTTTAAAGCACATGAAAAGCGGCAAAACTTCGACAATGATGCCCTTGGCCAAACAGGGCGTATGCGTTTTTTCCTGAATATATTCAGGAAAAAACGCATACGCCCTGTTTGGCCAACCAAGCAACCTGGAAAGGCTAATCAGCGCTACAAAGAAGTCTCGCTTCCCATTGGTCAAAAGGGCCATGCTGAAAAAAGTGTCAAAACCACAGAAGCAGGACAGGCCATGGAGAAATGTGAGCCTTGCTACACTGATGGGCGGGATGTAAATTGCCAGCAACCGCTCTGGAGAAGTGTACGGTGTGGCGTGAAACATCAAAAAAACACAGCTTAGGGAACATAGGGCACTTCCACTCATGGGCGTATAAATTGGGAAAATTAAAAATCAGCAAGACACAGGCACCCCAAAGTTTAGGGCTGCTCTGTTGACAAGAACCTCCACTTCATGACACCTTATATATCCCAGGAAAGAGAAAAATGGATAAAGAAGTTGTGGTCCTTATGTACAATGGAATATCACTCAGACATGAAATCAATGTCATAAGGCTAGGAGAAGCAAGATGATTGGATTTAGGTACGACGATTCTAAGTGAAATAAGTCACACAGAAAAAGACACTTATCATAAGCTATCACTTATAGAGGGAATGTAAAAACCGCTACACTTGAACTGAATTACAAAACAGAACAGAGTCACACGTTTAGAAAACACACTATGGCTGCTTAACGGGAAAGGTGAGGTGAGGTGATGCATAAAACAAGGGTTTCAAATTCGCTCAGATACCGTTCCATACACCCAATATGTAATAGACAAGACCTACTCCTTGCTCAGTGAACTGGACTCAACACCCCCTATTCACCGCACAAGAATATATGTGACTAGTAAGAATCTTAAAACCTATGTATCGATATCTGTCTGGAAGTGAGTCAAGTGGGTGTAAAGCCGCATAAACACAGCCGTTAAAAGCAGATAAACCCCATTATAAAAATAAATTACTTTTAAAAACCCGTAAAACAAAGACAGTGAAACAGAGAGAAATTCTTCCAAAATTCGGTCTGGGGCTGGGATGCAACCTGGATTGACCATATCTAGACATACAGCTGGATAAGACATAAGGGTGGACAGTCTTGGGGCTGAGAGTTTGGGTGAGGTTGGGTGAGCAAACGCAGAACCTTTAAAGTAATACTGCGTGGTACGCATCCCATGGGTCCCAAATCTCCAGGTTCAAGGGCATCTTCCTACATCGAAAACATACATGAGTAACCCAGAAGATGGTACACCGTGTGATTTTGAAAGGTTTCTAAAACACACCTCATTTCTCATCTCCTTGTGCTCGGGTTCGCCATTCCAGGTACTTTACTAGCAATCTCCCTACTTGGAGAATCAGCACCTTTAACCTCCTGTTCCCTACAGGTTGCAATTTGTCCTGAGGATGAACGGGAAGAGGGCCAACCAATGAGAGACTAGATCTAGGTGTTGGGACAGGCACAGGTCACTCTATTTTCCCATCAGGAAGAAGAATTAACCACAGGCTCAGCCTGCCGCCCAGAAGCAGAATAGGGCCTGAGGCAATCCCTCGCTCTTAGGGCCAGCTCCCAAAAAAGCGAGTTGAAAAATGGAGCCCAGGGACACTGCCATTCACAAACCCGCAGAGTTATAAATGATAACTCTCGTCCACAAATATATTGAGGGAAGGCAACGAAGAGGATTTGAAAGCAAGGCAGAATTGCAGGAAACAGGTTTCGGGAGGTAGATTCGAATCGCCTTTAAAGCACATGAAAAGTCGCAAAACGTCGACAATGATGCCCTTGGCCAAAAAGGGCGTATGCGTTTTTTCCTGAATATATTCAGGAAAAAACGCATACGCCCTTTTTGGCCAACCAAGCAACCTGGAAAGGCAAATCAGCGCTACAAAGTAGTCTCGATTCCCATCGGTCAAAAGGGCCATGCTGCAAAAAGTGTCAAAACCAGAAATGCAGGACAGGCCATGGAGAAATGGCAGCCTTGCTACGCTGATGGGCGGGATGTAAATTGCCAACAGCCACTCTGGAGAAGTGTACGGTGTGTCCTGAAACATCGAGAAAACACAGCTTAGGGAGCATAGGGCACGTCCACTCATGGGCGTATAAATTGGGAAAACTAAAAATCAGCAAGACACAGGCACCCCAAAGTTTAGGGCTGCTCTGTTGACAAGAACCTCCACTTCATGACACCTTAAATATCCCAGGAAAGAGAAAAATGGATAAAGAAGTTGTGGTCCTTATGTACAATGGAATATCACTCAGACATGAAATCAATGTCATAAGGCTAGGAGAAGCAAGATGATTGGATTTAGGTACGACGATTCTAAGTGAAATAAGTCACACAGAAAAAGACACTTATCATAAGCTATCACTTATAGAGGGAATGTAAAAACCGCTACACTTGAACTGAATTACAAAACAGAACAGAGTCACACGTTTAGAAAACACACTATGGCTGCTTAACGGGAAAGGTGAGGTGAGGTGATGCATAAAACAAGGGTTACAAATTCGCTCAGATACCGTTCCATACACCCAATATGTAATAGACAAGACCTACTCCTTGCTCAGTGAACTGGACTCAACACCCCCTATTCACCGCACAAGAATATATGTGACTAGTAAGAATCTTAAAACCTATGTATTGATATCTGTCTGGAAGTGAGTCAAGTGGGTGTAAAGCCGCATAAACACAGCCGTTAAAAGCAGATAAACCCCATTATAAAAATAAATTACTTTTAAAAACCCGTAAAACAAAGACAGTGAAAGAGAGAGAAATTCTTACAAAATTCGTTCAGGGGCTGTGATGCAACCTGGATTGACCATATCTAGACCCACAGCTGGATGAGACATAAGGGTGGACACACTTGGGGCTGAGAGGTTGGGTGAGGTTGGGTGAGCAAACACAGACCCTTTAAAGTAACACTGCCTGGTACCCATCCCATGGGTCCGAAATCTCCAGGTTCAAGGGCATATTCATACATCGAAAACATGCATGAGAAACCCAGAAGATGGTACACAGTGTGATTTTGAAAGGTTTCTAAAACGCACCTCATTTCTCATTTCCTTGTGTTCGGGTTCGCCATTCCAGCTACTTTACTAGAAATCTCCCTACTTGGAGAATCAGCACCTTTAACCTCCTGTTCCGTACAGTTTGCAATTTGTCCTGAGGATGAAAGGGAAGAGGGGCAACCAATGAGAGACTAGATCTAGGTGTTGGGACAGGCACAGGCCACTCTATTTTCCCATCAGGAAGAAGAATTAACCACAGGCTCAGCCTGCCCCCCGGAACCTGAATAGGGTCTGAGGCAATCCCGTGCTTTTGCGGACAGCTCCCAAAAAACACAGTTGAAAAATGGAGCTCAGGGGCACTGCCATTCACAAACCCGCAGAGTTATAAATGATAACTCTCTTCCACAAATATATTGAGGGAAGGCAACGAAGAGGATTTGGAAGCAAGGCAGAATTGCAGGAAACATGTTTCAGGAGGTAGATTCGAATCGCATTTAAACATATGTAAAGTGGTAAAACTTCGACAATGATGCCCTTGGCCAAAAAGGGCGTATGCGTTTTTTCCTGAATATATTCAGGAAAAAACGCATACGCCCTTTTTGGCCAACCAAGCAACCTGGAAAGGCAAATCAGCGCTACAAAGAACTCTCGCTTCCCATCGGTCAAAAGGGCCATGCTGCAAAAAGTGTCAAAACCAGAAATGCAGGACAGGCCATGGAGAAATGGCAGCCTTGCTACGCTGATGGGTGGGATGTAAATTGCCAACAGCCACTCTGGAGAAGAGTACGGTGTGTCCTGAAACATCGAAAAAACACAGCTTAGGGAGCATAGGGCACGTCCACTCATGGGCGTATAAATTGGGAAAACTAAAAATCAGCAAGACACAGGCACCCCAAAGTTTAGGGCTGCTCTGTTGACAAGAACCTCCACTTCATGACACCTTAAATATCCCAGGAAAGAGAAAAATGGATAAAGAAGTTGTGGTCCTTATGTACAATGGAATATCACTCAGACATGAAATCAATGTCATAAGGCTAGGAGAAGCAAGATGATTGGATTTAGGTACGACGATTCTAAGTGAAATAAGTCACACAGAAAAAGACACTTATCATAAGCTATCACTTATAGAGGGAATGTAAAAACCGCTACACTTGAACTGAATTACAAAACAGAACAGAGTCACACTTTTAGAAAACACACTATGGCTGCTTAACGGGAAAGGTGAGGTGAGGTGATGCATAAAACAAGGGTTTCAAATTCGCTCAGATACCGTTCCATACACCCAATATGTAATAGACAAGACCTACTCCTTGCTCAGTGAACTGGACTCAACACCCCCTATTCACCGCACAAGAATATATGTGACTAGTAAGAATCTTAAAACCTATGTATTGATATCTGTCTGGAAGTGAGTCAAGTGGGTGTAAAGCCGCATAAACACAGCCGTTAAAAGCAGATAAACCCCATTATAAAAATAAATTACTTTTAAAAACCCGTAAAACAAAGACAGTGAAACAGAGAGGAATTCTTCCAAAATTCGGTCTGGGGCTGGGATGCAACCTGGATTGACCATATCTAGACATACAGCTGGATGAGACATAAGGGTGGACACTCTTGGGGCTGAGAGTTTGGGTGAGGTTGGGTGAGCAAACGCAGAACCTTTAAAGTAATACTGCGTGGTACGCATCCCATGGGTCCCAAATCTCCAGGTTCAAGGGCATCTTCCTACATCGAAAACATACATGAGTAACCCAGAAGATGGTACACCGTGTGATTTTGAAAGGTTTCTAAAACGCACCTCATTTCTCATCTCCTTGTGCTCGAGTTCGCCATTCCAGGTACTTTACTAGCAATCTCCCTACTTGGAGAATCAGCACCTTTAACCTCCTGTTCCCTACAGGTTGCAATTTGTCCTGAGGATGAACGGGAAGAGGGCCAACCAATGAGAGACTAGATCTAGGTGTTGGGACAGGCACAGGTCACTCTATTTTCCCATCAGGAAGAAGAATTAACCACAGGCTCAGGCTGCCGCCCAGAAGCAGAATAGGGCCTGAGGCAGTCCCACGCTCTTAGGGCCAGCTCCCAAAAAAGCGAGTTGAAAAATGGAGCCCAGGGACACTGCCATTCACAAACCCTCAGAGTTATAAATGATAACTCTCGTCCACAAATATATTGAGGGAAGGCAACGAAGAGGATTTGAAAGCAAGGCAGAATTGCAGGAAACAGGTTTCGGGAGGTAGATTCGAATCGCCTTTAAAGCACATGAAAAGTCGCAAAACGTCGACAATGATGCCCTTGGCCAAAAAGGGCGTATGCGTTTTTTCCTGAATATATTCAGGAAAAAACGCATACGCCCTTTTTGGCCAACCAAGCAACCTGGAAAGGCAAATCAGCGCTACAAAGTAGTCTCGCTTCCCATCGGTCAAAAGGGCCATGCTGCAAAAAGTGTCAAAACCAGAAATGCAGGACAGGCCATGGAGAAATGGCAGCCTTGCTATGCTGATGGGCGGGATGTAAATTGCCAACAGCCACTCTGGAGAAGAGTACGGTGTGTCCTGAAACATCGAGAAAACACAGCTTAGGGAGCATAGGGCACGTCCACTCATGGGCGTATAAATTGGGAAAACTAAAAATCAGCAAGACACAGGCACCCCAAAGTTTAGGGCTGCTCTGTTGACAAGAACCTCCACTTCATGACACCTTAAATATCCCAGGAAAGAGAAAAATGGATAAAGAAGTTGTGGTCCTTATGTACAATGGAATATCACTCAGACATGAAATCAATGTCATAAGGATAGAAAAAGCAAGATGAGTGGACTTAGGTACAATGATTCTAAGTGAAATAAGTCACACAGAAAAAGACACTTATCATAAGGTATCACTTATAGAGGGAATGTAAAAACCGCTACACTTGAACTGAATTACAAAACAGAACAGAGTCACACGTTTAGAAAACACACTATGGCTGCTTAACGGGAAAGGTGAGGTGGGGTGATGCATAAAACAAGGGTTTCAAATTGGCTCAGATACCGTTCCATACACCCAATATGTAATAGATAAGACCTACTCCTTGCTCATTGAACTGGACTCAACACCCCCTATTCACCGCACAAGAATATATGTGACTAGTAAGAATCTTAAAACCTATGTATTGATATCTGTCTGGAAGAGAGTCAAGTGGGTGTAAAGCCGCATAAACACAGCCGTGAAAAGCAGCTAAACCCCATTATAAAAATAAATTACTTTTAAAAACCCGTAAAACAAAGACAGTGAAAGAGAGAGAAATTCTTACAAAATTCGTTCAGGGGCTGTGATGCAACCTGGATTGACCATATCTAGACGCACAGCTGGATGAGACATAAGGGTGGACACACTTGGGGCTGAGAGGTTGGGTGAGGTTGGGTGAGCAAACACAGACCCTTTAAAGTAATACTGCCTGGTACACTTCCCATGGGTCCCAAATCTCCAGGTTGAAGGGCATATTCCTATATCGAAAACATGCATGAGAAACCCAGAAGGTGGTACACTGTGTGATTTTGAAAGGTTTCTAAAACGCACCTCATTTCTCATTTATTTGTGTTCGGGTTCGCCATTCCAGCTACTTTACTAGAAATCTCAGTACTTGGAGAATCAGCACCTTTAACCTCCTGTTCCGTACAGGTTGCAATTTGTCCTGAGGATGAAAGGGAAGAGGGGCAACCAATGAGAGACTAGATCTAGGTGTTGGGACAGGCACAGGTCACTCTATTTTCCCATCAGGAAGAAGAATTAACCACAGGCTCAGCCTGCCCCCCGGAACCTGAATAGGGTCTGAGGCAATCCCGTGCTTTTGCGGACAGCTCCCAAAAAAGACAGTTGAAAAATGGAGCTCAGGGGCACTGCCATTCACAAACCCGCAGAGTTATAAATGATAACTCTCTTCCACAAATATATTGAGGGAAGGCAACGAAGAGGATTTGAAAGCAAGGCAGAATTGCAGGAAACATGTTTCAGGAGGTAGATTCGAATCGCCTTTAAACATATGTAAAGTGGTAAAACTTCGACAATGATGCCCTTGGCCAAAAAGGGCGTATGCGTTTTTTCCTGAATATATTCAGGAAAAAACGCATACGCCCTTTTTGGCCAACCAAGCAACCTGGAAAGGCAAATCAGCGCTACAAAGAAGTCTCGCTTCCCATCGGTCAAAAGGGCCATGCTGCAAAAAGTGTCAAAACCAGAAATGCAGGACAGGCCATGGAGAAATGGCAGCCTTGCTACGCTGATGGGTGGGATGTAAATTGCCAACAGCCACTCTGGAGAAGAGTACGGTGTGTCCTGAAACATCGAAAAAACACAGCTTAGGGAGCATAGGGCACGTCCACTCATGGGCGTATAAATTGGGAAAACTAAAAATCAGCAAGACACAGGCACCCCAAAGTTTAGGGCTGCTCTGTTGACAAGAACCTCCACTTCATGACACCTTAAATATCCCAGGAAAGAGAAAAATGGATAAAGAAGTTGTGGTCCTTATGTACAATGGAATATCACTCAGACATGAAATCAATGTCATAAGGCTAGGAGAAGCAAGATGATTGGATTTAGGTACGACGATTCTAAGTGAAATAAGTCACACAGAAAAAGACACTTATCATAAGCTATCACTTATAGAGGGAATGTAAAAACCGCTACACTTGAACTGAATTACAAAACAGAACAGAGTCACACTTTTAGAAAACACACTATGGCTGCTTAACGGGAAAGGTGAGGTGAGGTGATGCATAAAACAAGGGTTTCAAATTCGCTCAGATACCGTTCCATACACCCAATATGTAATAGACAAGACCTACTCCTTGCTCAGTGAACTGGACTCAACACCCCCTATTCACCGCACAAGAATATATGTGACTAGTAAGAATCTTAAAACCTATGTATTGATATCTGTCTGGAAGTGAGTCAAGTGGGTGTAAAGCCGCATAAACACAGCCGTTAAAAGCAGATAAACCCCATTATAAAAATAAATTACTTTTAAAAACCCGTAAAACAAAGACAGTGAAACAGAGAGGAATTCTTCCAAAATTCGGTCTGGGGCTGGGATGCAACCTGGATTGACCATATCTAGACATACAGCTGGATGAGACATAAGGGTGGACACTCTTGGGGCTGAGAGTTTGGGTGAGGTTGGGTGAGCAAACGCAGAACCTTTAAAGTAATACTGCGTGGTACGCATCCCATGGGTCCCAAATCTCCAGGTTCAAGGGCATCTTCCTACATCGAAAACATACATGAGTAACCCAGAAGATGGTACACCGTGTGATTTTGAAAGGTTTCTAAAACACACCTCATTTCTCATCTCCTTGTGCTCGAGTTCGCCATTCCAGGTACTTTACTAGCAATCTCCCTACTTGGAGAATCAGCACCTTTAACCTCCTGTTCCCTACAGGTTGCAATTTGTCCTGAGGATGAACGGGAAGAGGGCCAACCAATGAGAGACTAGATCTAGGTGTTGGGACAGGCACAGGTCACTCTATTTTCCCATCAGGAAGAAGAATTAACCACAGGCTCAGGCTGCCGCCCAGAAGCAGAATAGGGCCTGAGGCAGTCCCACGCTCTTAGGGCCAGCTCCCAAAAAAGCGAGTTGAAAAATGGAGCCCAGGGACACTGCCATTCACAAACCCTCAGAGTTATAAATGATAACTCTCGTCCACAAATATATTGAGGGAAGGCAACGAAGAGGATTTGAAAGCAAGGCAGAATTGCAGGAAACAGGTTTCGGGAGGTAGATTCGAATCGCCTTTAAAGCACATGAAAAGTCGCAAAACGTCGACAATGATGCCCTTGGCCAAAAAGGGCGTATGCGTTTTTTCCTGAATATATTCAGGAAAAAACGCATACGCCCTTTTTGGCCAACCAAGCAACCTGGAAAGGCAAATCAGCGCTACAAAGTAGTCTCGCTTCCCATCGGTCAAAAGGGCCATGCTGCAAAAAGTGTCAAAACCAGAAATGCAGGACAGGCCATGGAGAAATGGCAGCCTTGCTATGCTGATGGGCGGGATGTAAATTGCCAACAGCCACTCTGGAGAAGAGTACGGTGTGTCCTGAAACATCGAGAAAACACAGCTTAGGGAGCATAGGGCACGTCCACTCATGGGCGTATAAATTGGGAAAACTAAAAATCAGCAAGACACAGGCACCCCAAAGTTTAGGGCTGCTCTGTTGACAAGAACCTCCACTTCATGACACCTTAAATATCCCAGGAAAGAGAAAAATGGATAAAGAAGTTGTGGTCCTTATGTACAATGGAATATCACTCAGACATGAAATCAATGTCATAAGGATAGAAAAAGCAAGATGAGTGGACTTAGGTACAATGATTCTAAGTGAAATAAGTCACACAGAAAAAGACACTTATCATAAGGTATCACTTATAGAGGGAATGTAAAAACCGCTACACTTGAACTGAATTACAAAACAGAACAGAGTCACACGTTTAGAAAACACACTATGGCTGCTTAACGGGAAAGGTGAGGTGGGGTGATGCATAAAACAAGGGTTTCAAATTGGCTCAGATACCGTTCCATACACCCAATATGTAATAGATAAGACCTACTCCTTGCTCAGTGAACTGGACTCAACACCCCCTATTCACCGCACAAGAATATATGTGACTAGTAAGAATCTTAAAACCTATGTATTGATATCTGTCTGGAAGAGAGTCAAGTGGGTGTAAAGCCGCATAAACACAGCCGTGAAAAGCAGCTAAACCCCATTATAAAAATAAATTACTTTTAAAAACCCGTAAAACAAAGACAGTGAAAGAGAGAGAAATTCTTACAAAATTCGTTCAGGGGCTGTGATGCAACCTGGATTGACCATATCTAGACGCACAGCTGGATGAGACATAAGGGTGGACACACTTGGGGCTGAGAGGTTGGGTGAGGTTGGGTGAGCAAACACAGACCCTTTAAAGTAATACTGCCTGGTACACTTCCCATGGGTCCCAAATCTCCAGGTTGAAGGGCATATTCCTATATCGAAAACATGCATGAGAAACCCAGAAGGTGGTACACTGTGTGATTTTGAAAGGTTTCTAAAACGCACCTCATTTCTCATTTATTTGTGTTCGGGTTCGCCATTCCAGCTACCTTACTAGAAATCTCAGTACTTGGAGAATCAGCACCTTTAACCTCCTGTTCCGTACAGGTTGCAATTTGTCCTGAGGATGAAAGGGAAGAGGGGCAACCAATGAGAGACTAGATCTAGGTGTTGGGACAGGCACAGGTCACTCTATTTTCCCATCAGGAAGAAGAATTAACCACAGGCTCAGCCTGCCCCCCGGAACCTGAATAGGGTCTGAGGCAATCCCGTGCTTTTGCGGACAGCTCCCAAAAAAGACAGTTGAAAAATGGAGCTCAGGGGCACTGCCATTCACAAACCCGCAGAGTTATAAATGATAACTCTCTTCCACAAATATATTGAGGGAAGGCAACGAAGAGGATTTGAAAGCAAGGCAGAATTGCAGGAAACATGTTTCAGGAGGTAGATTCGAATCGCCTTTAAACATATGTAAAGTGGTAAAACTTCGACAATGATGCCCTTGGCCAAAAAGGGCGTATGCGTTTTTTCCTGAATATATTCAGGAAAAAACGCATACGCCCTTTTTGGCCAACCAAGCAACCTGGAAAGGCAAATCAGCGCTACAAAGAAGTCTCGCTTCCCATCGGTCAAAAGGGCCATGCTGCAAAAAGTGTCAAAACCAGAAATGCAGGACAGGCCATGGAGAAATGGCAGCCTTGCTATGCTGATGGGTGGGATGTAAATTGCCAACAGCCACTCTGGAGAAGTGTACTGTGTGTCCTGAAACATCGAAAAAACACAGCTTAGGGAGCATAGGGCACGTCCACTCATGGGCGTATAAATTGGGAAAACTAAAAATCAGCAAGACACAGGCACCCCAAAGTTTAGGGCTGCTCTGTTGACAAGAACCTCCACTTCATGACACCTTAAATATCCCAGGAAAGAGAAAAATGGATAAAGAAGTTGTGGTCCTTATGTACAATGGAATATCACTCAGACATGAAATCAATGTCATAAGGCTAGGAGAAGCAAGATGATTGGATTTAGGTACGACGATTCTAAGTGAAATAAGTCACACAGAAAAAGACACTTATCATAAGCTATCACTTATAGAGGGAATGTAAAAACCGCTACACTTGAACTGAATTACAAAACAGAACAGAGTCACACGTTTAGAAAACACACTATGGCTGCTTAACGGGAAAGGTGAGGTGAGGTGATGCATAAAACAAGGGTTTCAAATTCGCTCAGATACCGTTCCATACACCCAATATGTAATAGACAAGACCTACTCCTTGCTCAGTGAACTGGACTCAACACCCCCTATTCACCGCACAAGAATATATGTGACTAGTAAGAAACTTAAAACCTATGTATCGATATCTCTCTGGAAGTGAGTCAAGTGGGTGTAAAGCCGCATAAACACAGCCGTGAAAAGCAGATAAACCCCATTATAAAAATAAATTACTTTTAAAAACCCGTAAAACAAAGACAGTGAAACAGAGAGAAATTCTTCCAAAATTCGGTCTGGGGCTGGGATGCAACCTGGATTGACCATATCTAGACATACAGCTGGATAAGACATAAGGGTGGACAGTCTTGGGGCTGAGAGTTTGGGTGAGGTTGGGTGAGCAAACGCAGAACCTTTAAAGTAATACTGCGTGGTACGCATCCCATGGGTCCCAAATCTCCAGGTTCAAGGGCATCTTCCTACATCGAAAACATACATGAGTAACCCAGAAGATGGTACACCGTGTGATTTTGAAAGGTTTCTAAAACACACCTCATTTCTCATCTCCTTGTGCTCGGGTTCGCCATTCCAGGTACTTTACTAGCAATCTCCCTACTTGGAGAATCAGCACCTTTAACCTCCTGTTCCCTACAGGTTGCAATTTGTCCTGAGGATGAACGGGAAGAGGGCCAACCAATGAGAGACTAGATCTAGGTGTTGGGACAGGCACAGGTCACTCTATTTTCCCATCAGGAAGAAGAATTAACCACAGGCTCAGCCTGCCGCCCAGAAGCAGAATTGGGCCTGAGGCAATCCCACGCTCTTAGGGCCAGCTCCCAAAAAAGCGAGTTGAAAAATGGAGCCCAGGGACACTGCCATTCACAAACCCGCAGAGTTATAAATGATAACTCTCGTCCACAAATATATTGAGGGAAGGCAACGAAGAGGATTTGAAAGCAAGGCAGAATTGCAGGAAACAGGTTTCGGGAGGTAGATTCGAATCGCCTTTAAAGCACATGAAAAGTCGCAAAACGTCGACAATGATGCCCTTGGCCAAAAAGGGCGTATGCGTTTTTTCCTGAATATATTCAGGAAAAAACGCATACGCCCTTTTTGGCCAACCAAGCAACCTGGAAAGGCAAATCAGCGCTACAAAGTAGTCTCGCTTCCCATCGGTCAAAAGGGCCATGCTGCAAAAAGTGTCAAAACCAGAAATGCAGGACAGGCCATGGAGAAATGGCAGCCTTGCTACGCTGATGGGCGGGATGTAAATTGCCAACAGCCACTCTGGAGAAGTGTACGGTGTGTCCTGAAACATCGAGAAAACACAGCTTAGGGAGCATAGGGCACGTCCACTCATGGGCGTATAAATTGGGAAAACTAAAAATCAGCAAGACACAGGCACCCCAAAGTTTAGGGCTGCTCTGTTGACAAGAACCTCCACTTCATGACACCTTAAATATCCCAGGAAAGAGAAAAATGGATAAAGAAGTTGTGGTCCTTATGTACAATGGAATATCACTCAGACATGAAATCAATGTCATAAGGCTAGGAGAAGCAAGATGATTGGATTTAGGTACGACGATTCTAAGTGAAATAAGTCACACAGAAAAAGACACTTATCATAAGCTATCACTTATAGAGGGAATGTAAAAACCGCTACACTTGAACTGAATTACAAAACAGAACAGAGTCACACGTTTAGAAAACACACTATGGCTGCTTAACGGGAAAGGTGAGGTGGGGTGATGCATAAAACAAGGGTTTCAAATTGGCTCAGATACCGTTCCATACACCCAATATGTAATAGATAAGACCTACTCCTTGCTCAGTGAACTGGACTCAACACCCCCTATTCACCGCACAAGAATATATGTGACTAGTAAGAATCTTAAAACCTATGTATTGATATCTGTCTGGAAGAGAGTCAAGTGGGTGTAAAGCCGCATAAACACAGCCGTGAAAAGCAGCTAAACCCCATTATAAAAATAAATTACTTTTAAAAACCCGTAAAACAAAGACAGTGAAAGAGAGAGAAATTCTTACAAAATTCGTTCAGGGGCTGTGATGCAACCTGGATTGACCATATCTAGACGCACAGCTGGATGAGACATAAGGGTGGACACACTTGGGGCTGAGAGGTTGGGTGAGGTTGGGTGAGCAAACACAGACCCTTTAAAGTAATACTGCCTGGTACACTTCCCATGGGTCCCAAATCTCCAGGTTGAAGGGCATATTCCTATATCGAAAACATGCATGAGAAACCCAGAAGGTGGTACACTGTGTGATTTTGAAAGGTTTCTAAAACGCACCTCATTTCTCATTTATTTGTGTTCGGGTTCGCCATTCCAGCTACTTTACTAGAAATCTCAGTACTTGGAGAATCAGCACCTTTAACCTCCTGTTCCGTACAGGTTGCAATTTGTCCTGAGGATGAAAGGGAAGAGGGGCAACCAATGAGAGACTAGATCTAGGTGTTGGGACAGGCACAGGTCACTCTATTTTCCCATCAGGAAGAAGAATTAACCACAGGCTCAGCCTGCCCCCCGGAACCTGAATAGGGTCTGAGGCAATCCCGTGCTTTTGCGGACAGCTCCCAAAAAAGACAGTTGAAAAATGGAGCTCAGGGGCACTGCAATTCACAAACCTGCTGAGTTATAAATGATAACTCTCGTCCACAAATATATTGAGGGAAGGCAACGAAGAGGATTTGAAAGCAAGGCAGAATTGCAGGAAACAGGTTTCAGGAGGTAGATTCGAATCGCCTTTAAAGCACATGAAAGGTGGCAAAACGTCGACAATGATGACCTTGGCCAAAAAGGGCGTATGCGTTGTTTCCTGAATATATTCAGGAAAAAACGCATACGCCCTTTTTGGCCAACCAAGCAACCTGGAAAGGCAAATCAGCGCTACCAAGAATTCTCGCTTCCCATCGGTCAAAAGGGCCATGCTGCAAAAATTTTCAAAACCAGAAATGCAGGACAGGCCATGGAGAAATGGCAGCCTTGCTACGCTGATGGGAGG
This sequence comes from Eschrichtius robustus, assembly GCF_028021215.1. Classification (NCBI taxonomy): domain Eukaryota; kingdom Metazoa; phylum Chordata; class Mammalia; order Artiodactyla; family Eschrichtiidae; genus Eschrichtius; species Eschrichtius robustus. The sequence goes on from NW_027175202.1 coordinate 625,548, forward strand.
GATGTAAATTGCCAACAGCCACTCTGGAGAAGTGTACGGTGTGTCCTGAAACATCAAAAAAACACAGCTTAGGGAGCATAGGGCACGTCCACTCATGGGCGTATAAATTGGGAAAACTAAAAATCAGCTAGACACAGGCACCCCAAAGTTTAGGGCAGCTCTGTTGACAAGAACCTCCACTTCATGACACCGTAAATACCCCAGGAAAGAGAAAAATGGATAAAGAAGTTGTGGTCCTTATGTACAATGGAATATCACTCAGACATGAAATCAATGTCATAAGGCTAGTAGAAGCAAGATGAGTGGATTTAGGAACGACGATTCTAAGTGAAATAAGTCACACAGAAAAAGACACTTATCATAAGCTATCACTTAGAGAGGGAATGTAAAAACCGCTACACTTGAACTGAATTACAAAACAGAACAGAGTCACACGTTTAAAAAACACACTATGGCTGCTTAACGGGAAAGGTGAGTTGGGGTGATGCATAAAACAAGGGTTTCAAATTCACTCAGATACCGTTCCATACACCCAATATGTAATAGACAAGACCAACTCCTTGCTCAGTGAACTTGACTCAACACCACCTATTCACCGCACAATAATATGTCTGACTAGTAAGAAGCGTAAAACCTATGTATTGATATCTCTCTGGAAGTGAGTCAAGTGGGTGTAAAGCCGCATAAACACAGCCGTGAAAGGCAGGTAAACCCCATTATAAAAATAAATTACTTTTAAAAACCCGTAAAAGAAAGACAGTGAAAGAGAGAGAAATTCTTACATAATTCGTTCAGGGGCTTTGATGCAACCTGGATTGACCATATCTAGACCCACAGCTGGATGAGACATAAGGGTGGACACTCTTGGGGCTGAGAGGTTGGGTGAGGTTGGGTGAGCAAACGCAGAACCTTTAAAGTAATACTGCGTGGTACCCATCCCATGGGTCCCAAATCTCCAGGTTCAAGGGAATCTTCCTACATCGAAAACATGCATGAGAAACCCAGAATAAGGTACACCGTGTGATTTTGAAAGGTTTCTAAAACGCACCTCATTTCTCATCTCCTTGTGCTCGGGTTCGCCATTCCAGGTACTTTACTAGCAATCTCCCTACTTGGAGAATCAGCACCTTTAACCTCCTGTTCTGTACAGGTTGCAATTTGTCCTGAGGATGAACGGGAAGAGGGGCAACCAATGAGAGACTAGATCTAGGTGTTGGGACAGGCACAGGTCACTCTATTTTCCCATCGGGAAGAAGAATTAACCACAGGCTCAGCCTGCCCCCCGGAACCTGAATAGGGCCTGAGGCAATCCCGTGCTTTTGCGGCCAGCTCTCAAAAAAGACAGTTGAAAAATGGAGCTCAGGGGCACTGCCATTCACAAACCCGCAGAGTTATAAATGGTAACTCTCGTCAACAAATATATTGAGGGAAGGCAACGAAGAGGATTTGAAAGCAAGGCAGATTTGCAGGAAACATGTTTCAGGAGGTAGATTCGAATCGCCTTTAAAGCACATGAAAAGTGGCAAAACGTCGACAGTGATGCCCTTGGCCAAAAAGGGCGTAAGCGTTTTTTCCTGAATATATTCAGGAAAAAACGGATACGCCCTTTTTGGCCAACCAAGCAACCTGGAAAGGCAAATCAGCGCTACAAAGAAGTCTCGCTTCCCATCGGTCAAAAGGGCCATGCAGCAAAAAGTGTCAAAACCAGAAATGCAGGACAGGCCATGGAGAAATGGCAGCCTTGCTACGCTGATGGGCGGGATGTAAATTGCCAACAGCCACTCTGGAGAAGTGTACGGTGTGTCCTGAAACATCGAAAAAACAGCTTAGGGAGCATAGGGCAAGTGCACTCATGGGCGTATAAATTGGGAAAACTAAAAATCAGCAAGACACAGGCACCCCAATGTTTAGGGCTGCTATGTTGACAAGAACCTCCACTTCATGACACCTTAAATATCCCAGGAAAGAGAAAAATGGATAAAGAAGTTGTGGTCCTTATGTACAAAGGAATATCACTCAGACATGAAATCAATGTCATAAGGCTAGTAGAAGCAAGATGAGTGGATTTAGGTATGACGATTCTAAGTGAACTAAGTCACACAGAAAAAGACAGTTATCATAAGCTATCACTTATAGAGGGAATGTAAAAACCGCTACACTTGAACTGAATTACAAAGGGAACAGAGTCACACGTTTAGAAAACACACTATGGCTGCTTAACGGGAAAGGTGAGGTGGGGTGATGCATAAAACAAGGGTTTCAAATTCGCTCAGATACCGTTCCATACACCCAATATGTAATAGACAAGGCCTACTCCTTGCTCAGTGAACTGGACTCAACACCCCCTATTCACCGCACAAGAATATATCTGACTAGTAATAATCGTAAAACCTATGTATTGATATCTCTCTGGAAGTGAGTCAAGTGGGTGTAAAGCCGCATAAACACAGCCGTGAAAAGCAGCTAAACCCCATTATAAAAATAAATTACTTTTAAAAACCCGTAAAACAAAGACAGTGAAAGAGAGAGAAATTCTTACAAAATTCGTTCAGGGGCTGTGATGCAACCTGGATTGACCATATCTAGACCCACAGCTGGATGAGACATAAGGTTGGACAATCTTGGGGCTGACAGGTTGGGTGAGGTTGGGTGAGCAAACGCAGACCCTTTAAAGTAATACTGCGTGGTACCCATCCCATGGGTCCCAAATCTCCAGGTTCAAGGGCATCTTCCTACATCGAAAACATGCATGAGAAACTCAGAAGATGGTACACCGTGTGATTTTGAAAGGTTTCTAAAACGCACCCCATTTCTCACCTCCTTGTGCTCGGGTTCGCCTTTCCAGCTACTTTACTAGCAATCTCCCTACTTGCAGAATCAGCACCTTTAAGCTCCTGATCCATACAGGTTGCAATTTGTCCTGAGGATGAACGGGAAGAGGGGCAACCAATGAGAGACTAGATATAGGTGTTGGGACAGGCACAGCTCACTCTATTTTCCCATCAGGAAGAAGAATTAACCACAGGCTCAGCCTGCTGCCCAGAAGCACAATAGCGCCTGAGGCAATACTGCGCTTTTGCGGCCAGCTCCCAAAAAAGCGAGTTGAAAAATGGAGCTCAGGGACACTGCAATTCACAAACCCGCAGAGTTATAAATGATAAGTCTCGTCCAAAAATATATTGAGGGAAGGCAACGAAGAGGATTTGAAAGCAAGGCAGAATTGCAGGAAACAGATTTCAGGAGGTAGATTCGAATTGCCTTTAAAGCACATGAAAAGCGGCAAAAGGTCGACAATGATGCCCTTGGCCAAAAAGGGCGTATGCGTTTTTTCCTGAATATATTCAGGAAAAAACGCATACGCCTTTTTGGCCAACCAAGCAACCTGGAAATGCAAATCAGGGCTACAAAGAAGTCTCGCTTCCCATCGGTCAAAAGGGCCATGCTAAAAAAGTGTCAAAACCAGAAATGCAGGACAGGCCATGGAGAAATGGCAGCCTTGCTACGCTGATGGGCGGGATGTAAATTGCCAACAGCCACTCTGGAGAAGTGTACGGTGTGTCCTGAAACATCGAAAAAACACAGCTTAGGGAGCATAGGGCACGTCCACTCATGGGCGTATAAATTGGGAAAACTAAAAATCAGCAAGACACAGGCACCCCAAAGTTTAGGGCTGCTCTGTTGACAAGAACCTCCAGTTCATGACACCTTAAATATCCCAGGAAAGAGAAAAATGGATAAAGAAGTTGTGGTCCTTATGTACAATGGAATATCACTCAGACATGAAATCAATGTCATAAGGCTAGTAGAAGCAAGATGAGTGGATTTAGGTACGACGATTCCAAGTGAAATAAGTCACACAGAAAAAGACACTTATCATAAGCTATCACTTATAGAGGGAATGTAAAAACCGCTACACTTGAACTGAATTACAAAACAGAACAGAGTCACACGTTTAGAAAACACACTATGGCTGCTTAACGGGAAAGGTGAGGTGGGGTGATGCATAAAACAAGGGTTTCAAATTCGCTCAGATACCGTTCCATACACCCAATATGTAATAGACAAGACCTACTCCTTGCTCAGTGAACTGGACACAACACCCCCTATTCACCGCACAAGAATATACGTGACTAGTAAGAATCTTAAAACCTATGTATTGATACGTGTCTGGAAGTGAGTCAAGTGGGTGTAAAGCCGCTTAAACACAGCCGTGAAAAGCAGCTAAACCCCATTATAAAAATAAATTACTTTTAAAAACCCGTAAAACAAAGACAGTGAAAGAGAGAGAAATTCTTACAAAATTCGTTCAGGGGCTGTGATGCAACCTGGATTGACCATATCTAGACCCACAGCTGGATGAGACATAAGGGTGGACACTGTTGGGGCTGAGAGGTTTGGTGAGGTTGGGTGAGCAAACGCAGACCCTTTAAAGTAATACTGCGTGGTACGCATCCCATGGGTCCCAAATCTCCAGGTTCAAGGGCATCTTCCTACATCGAAAACATACATGAGTAACCCAGAAGATGGTACACCGTGTGATTTTGAAAGGTTTCTAAAACACACCTCATTTCTCATCTCCTTGTGCTCGGGTTCGCCATTCCAGGTACTTTACTAGCAATCTCCCTACTTGGAGAATCAGCACCTTTAACCTCCTGTTCCCTACAGGTTGCAATTTGTCCTGAGGATGAACGGGAAGAGGGCCAACCAATGAGAGACTAGATCTAGGTGTTGGGACAGGCACAGGTCACTCTATTTTCCCATCAGGAAGAAGAATTAACCACAGGCTCAGCCTGCCGCCCAGAAGCAGAATTGGGCCTGAGGCAATCCCACGCTCTTAGGGCCAGCTCCCAAAAAAGCGAGTTGAAAAATGGAGCCCAGGGACACTGCCATTCACAAACCCGCAGAGTTATAAATGATAACTCTCGTCCACAAATATATTGAGGGAAGGCAACGAAGAGGATTTGAAAGCAAGGCAGAATTGCAGGAAACAGGTTTCGGGAGGTAGATTCGAATCGCCTTTAAAGCACATGAAAAGTCGCAAAACGTCGACAATGATGCCCTTGGCCAAAAAGGGCGTATGCGTTTTTTCCTGAATATATTCAGGAAAAAACGCATACGCCCTTTTTGGCCAACCAAGCAACCTGGAAAGGCAAATCAGCGCTACAAAGTAGTCTCGCTTCCCATCGGTCAAAAGGGCCATGCTGCAAAAAGTGTCAAAACCAGAAATGCAGGACAGGCCATGGAGAAATGGCAGCCTTGCTACGCTGATGGGCGGGATGTAAATTGCCAACAGCCACTCTGGAGAAGTGTACGGTGTGTCCTGAAACATCGAGAAAACACAGCTTAGGGAGCATAGGGCACGTCCACTCATGGGCGTATAAATTGGGAAAACTAAAAATCAGCAAGACACAGGCACCCCAAAGTTTAGGGCTGCTCTGTTGACAAGAACCTCCACTTCATGACACCTTAAATATCCCAGGAAAGAGAAAAATGGATAAAGAAGTTGTGGTCCTTATGTACAATGGAATATCACTCAGACATGAAATCAATGTCATAAGGCTAGGAGAAGCAAGATGATTGGATTTAGGTACGACGATTCTAAGTGAAATAAGTCACACAGAAAAAGACACTTATCATAAGCTATCACTTATAGAGGGAATGTAAAAACCGCTACACTTGAACTGAATTACAAAACAGAACAGAGTCACACGTTTAGAAAACACACTATGGCTGCTTAACGGGAAAGGTGAGGTGGGGTGATGCATAAAACAAGGGTTTCAAATTGGCTCAGATACCGTTCCATACACCCAATATGTAATAGATAAGACCTACTCCTTGCTCAGTGAACTGGACTCAACACCCCCTATTCACCGCACAAGAATATATGTGACTAGTAAGAATCTTAAAACCTATGTATTGATATCTGTCTGGAAGAGAGTCAAGTGGGTGTAAAGCCGCATAAACACAGCCGTGAAAAGCAGCTAAACCCCATTATAAAAATAAATTACTTTTAAAAACCCGTAAAACAAAGACAGTGAAAGAGAGAGAAATTCTTACAAAATTCGTTCAGGGGCTGTGATGCAACCTGGATTGACCATATCTAGACGCACAGCTGGATGAGACATAAGGGTGGACACACTTGGGGCTGAGAGGTTGGGTGAGGTTGGGTGAGCAAACACAGACCCTTTAAAGTAATACTGCCTGGTACACTTCCCATGGGTCCCAAATCTCCAGGTTGAAGGGCATATTCCTATATCGAAAACATGCATGAGAAACCCAGAAGGTGGTACACTGTGTGATTTTGAAAGGTTTCTAAAACGCACCTCATTTCTCATTTATTTGTGTTCGGGTTCGCCATTCCAGCTACTTTACTAGAAATCTCAGTACTTGGAGAATCAGCACCTTTAACCTCCTGTTCCGTACAGGTTGCAATTTGTCCTGAGGATGAAAGGGAAGAGGGGCAACCAATGAGAGACTAGATCTAGGTGTTGGGACAGGCACAGGTCACTCTATTTTCCCATCAGGAAGAAGAATTAACCACAGGCTCAGCCTGCCCCCCGGAACCTGAATAGGGTCTGAGGCAATCCCGTGCTTTTGCGGACAGCTCCCAAAAAAGACAGTTGAAAAATGGAGCTCAGGGGCACTGCCATTCACAAACCCGCAGAGTTATAAATGATAACTCTCTTCCACAAATATATTGAGGGAAGGCAACGAAGAGGATTTGAAAGCAAGGCAGAATTGCAGGAAACATGTTTCAGGAGGTAGATTCGAATCGCCTTTAAACATATGTAAAGTGGTAAAACTTCGACAATGATGCCCTTGGCCAAAAAGGGCGTATGCGTTTTTTCCTGAATATATTCAGGAAAAAACGCATACGCCCTTTTTGGCCAACCAAGCAACCTGGAAAGGCAAATCAGCGCTACAAAGAAGTCTCGCTTCCCATCGGTCAAAAGGGCCATGCTGCAAAAAGTGTCAAAACCAGAAATGCAGGACAGGCCATGGAGAAATGGCAGCCTTGCTATGCTGATGGGTGGGATGTAAATTGCCAACAGCCACTCTGGAGAAGTGTACTGTGTGTCCTGAAACATCGAAAAAACACAGCTTAGGGAGCATAGGGCACGTCCACTCATGGGCGTATAAATTGGGAAAACTAAAAATCAGCAAGACACAGGCACCCCAAAGTTTAGGGCTGCTCTGTTGACAAGAACCTCCACTTCATGACACCTTAAATATCCCAGGAAAGAGAAAAATGGATAAAGAAGTTGTGGTCCTTATGTACAATGGAATATCACTCAGACATGAAATCAATGTCATAAGGCTAGGAGAAGCAAGATGATTGGATTTAGGTACGACGATTCTAAGTGAAATAAGTCACACAGAAAAAGACACTTATCATAAGCTATCACTTATAGAGGGAATGTAAAAACCGCTACACTTGAACTGAATTACAAAACAGAACAGAGTCACACGTTTAGAAAACACACTATGGCTGCTTAACGGGAAAGGTGAGGTGAGGTGATGCATAAAACAAGGGTTTCAAATTCGCTCAGATACCGTTCCATACACCCAATATGTAATAGACAAGACCTACTCCTTGCTCAGTGAACTGGACTCAACACCCCCTATTTACCGCACAAGAATATATGTGACTAGTAAGAATCTTAAAACCTATGTATCGATATCTGTCTGGAAGTGAGTCAAGTGGGTGTAAAGCCGCATAAACACAGCCGTTAAAAGCAGATAAACCCCATTATAAAAATAAATTACTTTTAAAAACCCGTAAAACAAAGACAGTGAAACAGAGAGAAATTCTTCCAAAATTCGGTCTGGGGCTGGGATGCAACCTGGATTGACCATATCTAGACATACAGCTGGATAAGACATAAGGGTGGACAGTCTTGGGGCTGAGAGTTTGGGTGAGGTTGGGTGAGCAAACGCAGAACCTTTAAAGTAATACTGCGTGGTACGCATCCCATGGGTCCCAAATCTCCAGGTTCAAGGGCATCTTCCTACATCGAAAACATACATGAGTAACCCAGAAGATGGTACACCGTGTGATTTTGAAAGGTTTCTAAAACACACCTCATTTCTCATCTCCTTGTGCTCGGGTTCGCCATTCCAGGTACTTTACTAGCAATCTCCCTACTTGGAGAATCAGCACCTTTAACCTCCTGTTCCCTACAGGTTGCAATTTGTCCTGAGGATGAACGGGAAGAGGGCCAACCAATGAGAGACTAGATCTAGGTGTTGGGACAGGCACAGGTCACTCTATTTTCCCATCAGGAAGAAGAATTAACCACAGGCTCAGCCTGCCGCCCAGAAGCAGAATTGGGCCTGAGGCAATCCCACGCTCTTAGGGCCAGCTCCCAAAAAAGCGAGTTGAAAAATGGAGCCCAGGGACACTGCCATTCACAAACCCGCAGAGTTATAAATGATAACTCTCGTCCACAAATATATTGAGGGAAGGCAACGAAGAGGATTTGAAAGCAAGGCAGAATTGCAGGAAACAGGTTTCGGGAGGTAGATTCGAATCGCCTTTAAAGCACATGAAAAGTCGCAAAACGTCGACAATGATGCCCTTGGCCAAAAAGGGCGTATGCGTTTTTTCCTGAATATATTCAGGAAAAAACGCATACGCCCTTTTTGGCCAACCAAGCAACCTGGAAAGGCAAATCAGCGCTACAAAGTAGTCTCGCTTCCCATCGGTCAAAAGGGCCATGCTGCAAAAAGTGTCAAAACCAGAAATGCAGGACAGGCCATGGAGAAATGGCAGCCTTGCTACGCTGATGGGCGGGATGTAAATTGCCAACAGCCACTCTGGAGAAGTGTACGGTGTGTCCTGAAACATCGAGAAAACACAGCTTAGGGAGCATAGGGCACGTCCACTCATGGGCGTATAAATTGGGAAAACTAAAAATCAGCAAGACACAGGCACCCCAAAGTTTAGGGCTGCTCTGTTGACAAGAACCTCCACTTCATGACACCTTAAATATCCCAGGAAAGAGAAAAATGGATAAAGAAGTTGTGGTCCTTATGTACAATGGAATATCACTCAGACATGAAATCAATGTCATAAGGCTAGGAGAAGCAAGATGATTGGATTTAGGTACGACGATTCTAAGTGAAATAAGTCACACAGAAAAAGACACTTATCATAAGCTATCACTTATAGAGGGAATGTAAAAACCGCTACACTTGAACTGAATTACAAAACAGAACAGAGTCACACGTTTAGAAAACACACTATGGCTGCTTAACGGGAAAGGTGAGGTGAGGTGATGCATAAAACAAGGGTTTCAAATTCGCTCAGATACCGTTCCATACACCCAATATGTAATAGACAAGACCTACTCCTTGCTCAGTGAACTGGACTCAACACCCCCTATTCACCGCACAAGAATATATGTGACTAGTAAGAATCTTAAAACCTATGTATCGATATCTGTCTGGAAGTGAGTCAAGTGGGTGTAAAGCCGCATAAACACAGCCGTTAAAAGCAGATAAACCCCATTATAAAAATAAATTACTTTTAAAAACCCGTAAAACAAAGACAGTGAAACAGAGAGAAATTCTTCCAAAATTCGGTCTGGGGCTGGGATGCAACCTGGATTGACCATATCTAGACATACAGCTGGATAAGACATAAGGGTGGACAGTCTTGGGGCTGAGAGTTTGGGTGAGGTTGGGTGAGCAAACGCAGAACCTTTAAAGTAATACTGCGTGGTACGCATCCCATGGGTCCCAAATCTCCAGGTTCAAGGGCATCTTCCTACATCGAAAACATACATGAGTAACCCAGAAGATGGTACACCGTGTGATTTTGAAAGGTTTCTAAAACACACCTCATTTCTCATCTCCTTGTGCTCGGGTTCGCCATTCCAGGTACTTTACTAGCAATCTCCCTACTTGGAGAATCAGCACCTTTAACCTCCTGTTCCCTACAGGTTGCAATTTGTCCTGAGGATGAAAGGGAAGAGGGGCAACCAATGAGAGACTAGATCTAGGTGTTGGGACAGGCACAGGTCACTCTATTTTCCCATCAGGAAGAAGAATTAACCACAGGCTCAGCCTGCCCCCCGGAACCTGAATAGGGTCTGAGGCAATCCCGTGCTTTTGCGGACAGCTCCCAAAAAAGACAGTTGAAAAATGGAGCTCAGGGGCACTGCCATTCACAAACCCGCAGAGTTATAAATGATAACTCTCTTCCACAAATATATTGAGGGAAGGCAACGAAGAGGATTTGAAAGCAAGGCAGAATTGCAGGAAACATGTTTCAGGAGGTAGATTCGAATCGCCTTTAAACATATGTAAAGTGGTAAAACTTCGACAATGATGCCCTTGGCCAAAAAGGGCGTATGCGTTTTTTCCTGAATATATTCAGGAAAAAACGCATACGCCCTTTTTGGCCAACCAAGCAACCTGGAAAGGCAAATCAGCGCTACAAAGAAGTCTCGCTTCCCATCGGTCAAAAGGGCCATGCTGCAAAAAGTGTCAAAACCAGAAATGCAGGACAGGCCATGGAGAAATGGCAGCCTTGCTATGCTGATGGGTGGGATGTAAATTGCCAACAGCCACTCTGGAGAAGTGTACTGTGTGTCCTGAAACATCGAAAAAACACAGCTTAGGGAGCATAGGGCACGTCCACTCATGGGCGTATAAATTGGGAAAACTAAAAATCAGCAAGACACAGGCACCCCAAAGTTTAGGGCTGCTCTGTTGACAAGAACCTCCACTTCATGACACCTTAAATATCCCAGGAAAGAGAAAAATGGATAAAGAAGTTGTGGTCCTTATGTACAATGGAATATCACTCAGACATGAAATCAATGTCATAAGGCTAGGAGAAGCAAGATGATTGGATTTAGGTACGACGATTCTAAGTGAAATAAGTCACACAGAAAAAGACACTTATCATAAGCTATCACTTATAGAGGGAATGTAAAAACCGCTACACTTGAACTGAATTACAAAACAGAACAGAGTCACACGTTTAGAAAACACACTATGGCTGCTTAACGGGAAAGGTGAGGTGAGGTGATGCATAAAACAAGGGTTTCAAATTCGCTCAGATACCGTTCCATACACCCAATATGTAATAGACAAGACCTACTCCTTGCTCAGTGAACTGGACTCAACACCCCCTATTTACCGCACAAGAATATATGTGACTAGTAAGAATCTTAAAACCTATGTATCGATATCTGTCTGGAAGTGAGTCAAGTGGGTGTAAAGCCGCATAAACACAGCCGTTAAAAGCAGATAAACCCCATTATAAAAATAAATTACTTTTAAAAACCCGTAAAACAAAGACAGTGAAACAGAGAGAAATTCTTCCAAAATTCGGTCTGGGGCTGGGATGCAACCTGGATTGACCATATCTAGACATACAGCTGGATAAGACATAAGGGTGGACAGTCTTGGGGCTGAGAGTTTGGGTGAGGTTGGGTGAGCAAACGCAGAACCTTTAAAGTAATACTGCGTGGTACGCATCCCATGGGTCCCAAATCTCCAGGTTCAAGGGCATCTTCCTACATCGAAAACATACATGAGTAACCCAGAAGATGGTACACCGTGTGATTTTGAAAGGTTTCTAAAACACACCTCATTTCTCATCTCCTTGTGCTCGGGTTCGCCATTCCAGGTACTTTACTAGCAATCTCCCTACTTGGAGAATCAGCACCTTTAACCTCCTGTTCCCTACAGGTTGCAATTTGTCCTGAGGATGAACGGGAAGAGGGCCAACCAATGAGAGACTAGATCTAGGTGTTGGGACAGGCACAGGTCACTCTATTTTCCCATCAGGAAGAAGAATTAACCACAGGCTCAGCCTGCCGCCCAGAAGCAGAATTGGGCCTGAGGCAATCCCACGCTCTTAGGGCCAGCTCCCAAAAAAGCGAGTTGAAAAATGGAGCCCAGGGACACTGCCATTCACAAACCCGCAGAGTTATAAATGATAACTCTCGTCCACAAATATATTGAGGGAAGGCAACGAAGAGGATTTGAAAGCAAGGCAGAATTGCAGGAAACAGGTTTCGGGAGGTAGATTCGAATCGCCTTTAAAGCACATGAAAAGTCGCAAAACGTCGACAATGATGCCCTTGGCCAAAAAGGGCGTATGCGTTTTTTCCTGAATATATTCAGGAAAAAACGCATACGCCCTTTTTGGCCAACCAAGCAACCTGGAAAGGCAAATCAGCGCTACAAAGTAGTCTCGCTTCCCATCGGTCAAAAGGGCCATGCTGCAAAAAGTGTCAAAACCAGAAATGCAGGACAGGCCATGGAGAAATGGCAGCCTTGCTACGCTGATGGGCGGGATGTAAATTGCCAACAGCCACTCTGGAGAAGTGTACGGTGTGTCCTGAAACATCGAGAAAACACAGCTTAGGGAGCATAGGGCACGTCCACTCATGGGCGTATAAATTGGGAAAACTAAAAATCAGCAAGACACAGGCACCCCAAAGTTTAGGGCTGCTCTGTTGACAAGAACCTCCACTTCATGACACCTTAAATATCCCAGGAAAGAGAAAAATGGATAAAGAAGTTGTGGTCCTTATGTACAATGGAATATCACTCAGACATGAAATCAATGTCATAAGGCTAGGAGAAGCAAGATGATTGGATTTAGGTACGACGATTCTAAGTGAAATAAGTCACACAGAAAAAGACACTTATCATAAGCTATCACTTATAGAGGGAATGTAAAAACCGCTACACTTGAACTGAATTACAAAACAGAACAGAGTCACACGTTTAGAAAACACACTATGGCTGCTTAACGGGAAAGGTGAGGTGAGGTGATGCATAAAACAAGGGTTTCAAATTCGCTCAGATACCGTTCCATACACCCAATATGTAATAGACAAGACCTACTCCTTGCTCAGTGAACTGGACTCAACACCCCCTATTCACCGCACAAGAATATATGTGACTAGTAAGAATCTTAAAACCTATGTATCGATATCTGTCTGGAAGTGAGTCAAGTGGGTGTAAAGCCGCATAAACACAGCCGTTAAAAGCAGATAAACCCCATTATAAAAATAAATTACTTTTAAAAACCCGTAAAACAAAGACAGTGAAACAGAGAGAAATTCTTCCAAAATTCGGTCTGGGGCTGGGATGCAACCTGGATTGACCATATCTAGACATACAGCTGGATAAGACATAAGGGTGGACAGTCTTGGGGCTGAGAGTTTGGGTGAGGTTGGGTGAGCAAACGCAGAACCTTTAAAGTAATACTGCGTGGTACGCATCCCATGGGTCCCAAATCTCCAGGTTCAAGGGCATCTTCCTACATCGAAAACATACATGAGTAACCCAGAAGATGGTACACCGTGTGATTTTGAAAGGTTTCTAAAACACACCTCATTTCTCATCTCCTTGTGCTCGGGTTCGCCATTCCAGGTACTTTACTAGCAATCTCCCTACTTGGAGAATCAGCACCTTTAACCTCCTGTTCCCTACAGGTTGCAATTTGTCCTGAGGATGAAAGGGAAGAGGGGCAACCAATGAGAGACTAGATCTAGGTGTTGGGACAGGCACAGGTCACTCTATTTTCCCATCAGGAAGAAGAATTAACCACAGGCTCAGCCTGCCCCCCGGAACCTGAATAGGGTCTGAGGCAATCCCGTGCTTTTGCGGACAGCTCCCAAAAAAGACAGTTGAAAAATGGAGCTCAGGGGCACTGCCATTCACAAACCCGCAGAGTTATAAATGATAACTCTCTTCCACAAATATATTGAGGGAAGGCAACGAAGAGGATTTGAAAGCAAGGCAGAATTGCAGGAAACATGTTTCAGGAGGTAGATTCGAATCGCCTTTAAACATATGTAAAGTGGTAAAACTTCGACAATGATGCCCTTGGCCAAAAAGGGCGTATGCGTTTTTTCCTGAATATATTCAGGAAAAAACGCATACGCCCTTTTTGGCCAACCAAGCAACCTGGAAAGGCAAATCAGCGCTACAAAGAAGTCTCGCTTCCCATCGGTCAAAAGGGCCATGCTGCAAAAAGTGTCAAAACCAGAAATGCAGGACAGGCCATGGAGAAATGGCAGCCTTGCTATGCTGATGGGTGGGATGTAAATTGCCAACAGCCACTCTGGAGAAGTGTACTGTGTGTCCTGAAACATCGAAAAAACACAGCTTAGGGAGCATAGGGCACGTCCACTCATGGGCGTATAAATTGGGAAAACTAAAAATCAGCAAGACACAGGCACCCCAAAGTTTAGGGCTGCTCTGTTGACAAGAACCTCCACTTCATGACACCTTAAATATCCCAGGAAAGAGAAAAATGGATAAAGAAGTTGTGGTCCTTATGTACAATGGAATATCACTCAGACATGAAATCAATGTCATAAGGCTAGGAGAAGCAAGATGATTGGATTTAGGTACGACGATTCTAAGTGAAATAAGTCACACAGAAAAAGACACTTATCATAAGCTATCACTTATAGAGGGAATGTAAAAACCGCTACACTTGAACTGAATTACAAAACAGAACAGAGTCACACGTTTAGAAAACACACTATGGCTGCTTAACGGGAAAGGTGAGGTGAGGTGATGCATAAAACAAGGGTTTCAAATTCGCTCAGATACCGTTCCATACACCCAATATGTAATAGACAAGACCTACTCCTTGCTCAGTGAACTGGACTCAACACCCCCTATTTACCGCACAAGAATATATGTGACTAGTAAGAATCTTAAAACCTATGTATCGATATCTGTCTGGAAGTGAGTCAAGTGGGTGTAAAGCCGCATAAACACAGCCGTTAAAAGCAGATAAACCCCATTATAAAAATAAATTACTTTTAAAAACCCGTAAAACAAAGACAGTGAAACAGAGAGAAATTCTTCCAAAATTCGGTCTGGGGCTGGGATGCAACCTGGATTGACCATATCTAGACATACAGCTGGATAAGACATAAGGGTGGACAGTCTTGGGGCTGAGAGTTTGGGTGAGGTTGGGTGAGCAAACGCAGAACCTTTAAAGTAATACTGCGTGGTACGCATCCCATGGGTCCCAAATCTCCAGGTTCAAGGGCATCTTCCTACATCGAAAACATACATGAGTAACCCAGAAGATGGTACACCGTGTGATTTTGAAAGGTTTCTAAAACACACCTCATTTCTCATCTCCTTGTGCTCGGGTTCGCCATTCCAGGTACTTTACTAGCAATCTCCCTACTTGGAGAATCAGCACCTTTAACCTCCTGTTCCCTACAGGTTGCAATTTGTCCTGAGGATGAACGGGAAGAGGGCCAACCAATGAGAGACTAGATCTAGGTGTTGGGACAGGCACAGGTCACTCTATTTTCCCATCAGGAAGAAGAATTAACCACAGGCTCAGCCTGCCGCCCAGAAGCAGAATTGGGCCTGAGGCAATCCCACGCTCTTAGGGCCAGCTCCCAAAAAAGCGAGTTGAAAAATGGAGCCCAGGGACACTGCCATTCACAAACCCGCAGAGTTATAAATGATAACTCTCGTCCACAAATATATTGAGGGAAGGCAACGAAGAGGATTTGAAAGCAAGGCAGAATTGCAGGAAACAGGTTTCGGGAGGTAGATTCGAATCGCCTTTAAAGCACATGAAAAGTCGCAAAACGTCGACAATGATGCCCTTGGCCAAAAAGGGCGTATGCGTTTTTTCCTGAATATATTCAGGAAAAAACGCATACGCCCTTTTTGGCCAACCAAGCAACCTGGAAAGGCAAATCAGCGCTACAAAGTAGTCTCGCTTCCCATCGGTCAAAAGGGCCATGCTGCAAAAAGTGTCAAAACCAGAAATGCAGGACAGGCCATGGAGAAATGGCAGCCTTGCTACGCTGATGGGCGGGATGTAAATTGCCAACAGCCACTCTGGAGAAGTGTACGGTGTGTCCTGAAACATCGAGAAAACACAGCTTAGGGAGCATAGGGCACGTCCACTCATGGGCGTATAAATTGGGAAAACTAAAAATCAGCAAGACACAGGCACCCCAAAGTTTAGGGCTGCTCTGTTGACAAGAACCTCCACTTCATGACACCTTAAATATCCCAGGAAAGAGAAAAATGGATAAAGAAGTTGTGGTCCTTATGTACAATGGAATATCACTCAGACATGAAATCAATGTCATAAGGCTAGGAGAAGCAAGATGATTGGATTTAGGTACGACGATTCTAAGTGAAATAAGTCACACAGAAAAAGACACTTATCATAAGCTATCACTTATAGAGGGAATGTAAAAACCGCTACACTTGAACTGAATTACAAAACAGAACAGAGTCACACGTTTAGAAAACACACTATGGCTGCTTAACGGGAAAGGTGAGGTGAGGTGATGCATAAAACAAGGGTTTCAAATTCGCTCAGATACCGTTCCATACACCCAATATGTAATAGACAAGACCTACTCCTTGCTCAGTGAACTGGACTCAACACCCCCTATTCACCGCACAAGAATATATGTGACTAGTAAGAATCTTAAAACCTATGTATCGATATCTGTCTGGAAGTGAGTCAAGTGGGTGTAAAGCCGCATAAACACAGCCGTTAAAAGCAGATAAACCCCATTATAAAAATAAATTACTTTTAAAAACCCGTAAAACAAAGACAGTGAAACAGAGAGAAATTCTTCCAAAATTCGGTCTGGGGCTGGGATGCAACCTGGATTGACCATATCTAGACATACAGCTGGATAAGACATAAGGGTGGACAGTCTTGGGGCTGAGAGTTTGGGTGAGGTTGGGTGAGCAAACGCAGAACCTTTAAAGTAATACTGCGTGGTACGCATCCCATGGGTCCCAAATCTCCAGGTTCAAGGGCATCTTCCTACATCGAAAACATACATGAGTAACCCAGAAGATGGTACACCGTGTGATTTTGAAAGGTTTCTAAAACACACCTCATTTCTCATCTCCTTGTGCTCGGGTTCGCCATTCCAGGTACTTTACTAGCAATCTCCCTACTTGGAGAATCAGCACCTTTAACCTCCTGTTCCCTACAGGTTGCAATTTGTCCTGAGGATGAAAGGGAAGAGGGGCAACCAATGAGAGACTAGATCTAGGTGTTGGGACAGGCACAGGTCACTCTATTTTCCCATCAGGAAGAAGAATTAACCACAGGCTCAGCCTGCCCCCCGGAACCTGAATAGGGTCTGAGGCAATCCCGTGCTTTTGCGGACAGCTCCCAAAAAAGACAGTTGAAAAATGGAGCTCAGGGGCACTGCCATTCACAAACCCGCAGAGTTATAAATGATAACTCTCTTCCACAAATATATTGAGGGAAGGCAACGAAGAGGATTTGAAAGCAAGGCAGAATTGCAGGAAACATGTTTCAGGAGGTAGATTCGAATCGCCTTTAAACATATGTAAAGTGGTAAAACTTCGACAATGATGCCCTTGGCCAAAAAGGGCGTATGCGTTTTTTCCTGAATATATTCAGGAAAAAACGCATACGCCCTTTTTGGCCAACCAAGCAACCTGGAAAGGCAAATCAGCGCTACAAAGAAGTCTCGCTTCCCATCGGTCAAAAGGGCCATGCTGCAAAAAGTGTCAAAACCAGAAATGCAGGACAGGCCATGGAGAAATGGCAGCCTTGCTATGCTGATGGGTGGGATGTAAATTGCCAACAGCCACTCTGGAGAAGTGTACTGTGTGTCCTGAAACATCGAAAAAACACAGCTTAGGGAGAATAGGGCACGTCCACTCATGGGCGTATAAATTGGGAAAACTAAAAATCAGCAAGACACAGGCACCCCAAAGTTTAGGGCTGCTCTGTTGACAAGAACCTCCACTTCATGACACCTTAAATATCCCAGGAAAGAGAAAAATGGATAAAGAAGTTGTGGTCCTTATGTACAATGGAATATCACTCAGACATGAAATCAATGTCATAAGGCTAGGAGAAGCAAGATGATTGGATTTAGGTACGACGATTCTAAGTGAAATAAGTCACACAGAAAAAGACACTTATCATAAGCTATCACTTATAGAGGGAATGTAAAAACCGCTACACTTGAACTGAATTACAAAACAGAACAGAGTCACACGTTTAGAAAACACACTATGGCTGCTTAACGGGAAAGGTGAGGTGAGGTGATGCATAAAACAAGGGTTTCAAATTCGCTCAGATACCGTTCCATACACCCAATATGTAATAGACAAGACCTACTCCTTGCTCAGTGAACTGGACTCAACACCCCCTATTCACCGCACAAGAATATATGTGACTAGTAAGAATCTTAAAACCTATGTATCGATATCTGTCTGGAAGTGAGTCAAGTGGGTGTAAAGCCGCATAAACACAGCCGTTAAAAGCAGATAAACCCCATTATAAAAATAAATTACTTTTAAAAACCCGTAAAACAAAGACAGTGAAACAGAGAGAAATTCTTCCAAAATTCGGTCTGGGGCTGGGATGCAACCTGGATTGACCATATCTAGACATACAGCTGGATAAGACATAAGGGTGGACAGTCTTGGGGCTGAGAGTTTGGGTGAGGTTGGGTGAGCAAACGCAGAACCTTTAAAGTAATACTGCGTGGTACGCATCCCATGGGTCCCAAATCTCCAGGTTCAAGGGCATCTTCCTACATCGAAAACATACATGAGTAACCCAGAAGATGGTACACCGTGTGATTTTGAAAGGTTTCTAAAACACACCTCATTTCTCATCTCCTTGTGCTCGGGTTCGCCATTCCAGGTACTTTACTAGCAATCTCCCTACTTGGAGAATCAGCACCTTTAACCTCCTGTTCCCTACAGGTTGCAATTTGTCCTGAGGATGAACGGGAAGAGGGCCAACCAATGAGAGACTAGATCTAGGTGTTGGGACAGGCACAGGTCACTCTATTTTCCCATCAGGAAGAAGAATTAACCACAGGCTCAGCCTGCCGCCCAGAAGCAGAATAGGGCCTGAGGCAATCCCACGCTCTTAGGGCCAGCTCCCAAAAAAGCGAGTTGAAAAATGGAGCCCAGGGACACTGCCATTCACAAACCCGCAGAGTTATAAATGATAACTCTCGTCCACAAATATATTGAGGGAAGGCAACGAAGAGGATTTGAAAGCAAGGCAGAATTGCAGGAAACAGGTTTCGGGAGGTAGATTCGAATCACCTTTAAAGCACATGAAAAGTCGCAAAACGTCGACAATGATGCCCTTGGCCAAAAAGGGCGTATGCGTTTTTTCCTGAATATATTCAGGAAAAAACGCATACGCCCTTTTTGGCCAACCAAGCAACCTGAAAATGCAAATCAGCGCTACAAAGAAGTCTCGCTTCCCATCGGTCAAAAGGGCCATGCTGCAAAAAGTGTCAAAACCAGAAATGCAGGACAGGCCATGGAGAAATGGCAGCCTTGCTACGCTGATGAGCGGGATGTAAATTGCCAACAGCCACTCTGGAGAAGTGTACGGTGTGTCCTGAAACATCGAAAAAACACAGCTTAGGGAGCGTACGGCACGTCCACTCATGGGCGTATAAATTGGGAAAAAGAAAAATCAGCAAGACACAGGCACCCCAAAGTTTAGGGCTGCTCTGTTGACAAGAACCTCCACTTCATGACACCTTAAATATCCCAGGAAAGAGAAAAATGGATAAAGAAGTTGTGGTCCTTATGTACAAAGGAATATCACTCAGACATGAAATCAATGTCATAAGGCTAGTAGCAGCATGATGAGTGGATTTAGGTACGACGACTCTAAGTGAAATAAGTCACACAGAAAAAGACACTTATCATAAGCTATCACTTATAGAGGGAATGTAAAAACCGCTACACTTGAACTGAATTACAAAACAGAACAGAGTCACACGTTTAGAAAACACACTATGGCTGCTTAACGGGAAAGGTGAGGTGGGGTGATGCATAAAACAAGGGTTTCAAATTCGCTCAGATACCGATCCATACACCCAATATGTAATAGACAAGACCTACTCCTTGCTCAGTGAACTGGACTCAACACCCCCTATTCACCGCACAAGAATATATGTGACTAGTAAGAATCTTAAAACCTATGTATTGATATCTGTCTGGAAGTGAGTCAAGTGGGTGTAAAGCGGCATAAACACAGCAGTGAAAAGTAGCGAATCCCCATTTTAAATTAAATAACTTTTAAAAACCCAAAAAAATAAGACAGTGATAGAGAGAGGAAATTTTACATAATTTGTTCCTGGGCTGTGATGCAACCTTGTTTGATCATATCTAGACCCACAGCTGGATGAGAAATAAAGCTGGACACTCTTTCAGCTGAAGGACTCTTTCCCTAGTTACCAGATTGGGGAACGTAAATAGGCTGCCGCTCTCTGGCCGTTACCTGCAAAAGCAGCTTTAAAATCTGTGTTAATGGTCACTTCATATGAACAAGTACTTCAGGCTGTAAATGAAACCTGCCCTCAAAATGTCTTGAGGGAGGTGGTGGCCAAAACTTTTCAAAATGTGACACTTACTTTAAGAAAACAATGTGAAGAACTAAGCTGTAATCACAGTTTGATAAATAAAAAGAGCATGCTTTAAAGATCAATTTCAACAGATTATGGGACACATGCAAATTCAGCCACACAGAGGTATCAGCTCGCACCTGTTAGAATAACCAGCAGCAAGCAAACTACAAACAATAAATATTGAAGGTGTTTTGGAGAAATGCATACCCTCAATTTTAAGTGGGACATAACCTGGAAAGAGCCACTAATGAGAACTGAATGGTGGTGCCTTTAAAACGTACACACTGAGCTACCATATGATACAGCAAGCCCACTCCTTGGCCTATAACATAAGGAGATAGAACTGGAAAGACACAGGCAAGCAAATGTGCATTGCAGCAGTATTACAATAACCAAGACATGGAGGCAACCAAAAAGTCCATCAAGAGGTGCGTGGCCAAAGAATAACTGGTACACGTACAGATGGAATATGAGCCAGGGAAAAAAACAAAACAATGCCATTTGCAGCACTGTGTATGATTCTTGAGTTAATCAGGCAAATTGTACTAAGTCAGAAAGCAAAAGACACATATCCTATAATATCACTTATAGGTCTTAGCTAAAAATTGATACCAATGAAGATATTTCCACAGAGAAATGCAATCACAGATTCATTAAACAAACTTAGGGTTCACCAAATGGAAAGGTGTGAGGATTGGATACATTAGGATATTGGGGTTAAGATAGATATAGAAACACATGTGAAATATGTAATCACCAAAGACCTAAGTAATACCAAGACAAGACTACTCAACATGGTGTCATAACCTACATGGGAAAATGATCCAAAGAAGAATAGATATATGTATATGTTTAAAAGAACCACATCTTGCACACCTAGAAGAAACAAAACATTTTAATCAAATTTGCTCTGACAAAAAATAAAAATTAAATTAAAAAAAGAACAAGAAGTAATGAGACATAAACTTAAGGGGCTTTTTGCTGGCACATTGCATTCTAATTTACAACCAGAACATGACTTCCATTAAGGCTCTGTCATCACTAATAAAGCAGCTTTATAAGCAATGTTGAAGGTAGCTTAAAAGAAGTCTCACTAATTATTGATAGTAACAAGGAAACAAAGAAAAGTAAAAATCTCACTGCAAAAAGTATACATAGGGTAAGGATAGTAGATCAAACACTGATTAAACTTCTGTAAAGAATAAAAGACAACAGTAGTATGTTTTGTTAAAAAAGAGAGGGCCCAAATAAATCTGAAATGAAAGAGATGATGTTACAACAGACACCACAGAAATACAAAGTATCCTAAGATACACACAGGGTAACTCAGGGCTCAGACTGGACAGAGCCCACTCTCCAGTCCCCTGTACATGACTTACAGGAGCCTCAGGAACTGAGGAGGAGGTCCCTGAGGAGAGGCTCAAGATAGAATATGGTAGGCATTAACATGACTGCATTCATCTTAAACATGCCTGAACTACATTCACACGAGATGATTTTGTCCTGTATGTACATCGGCACCTCTAGCCGGAACTGCAGATCTTTGGCTTCAACACCTCTACTGACAACATTAGCTTCACCTGCTGTGGACCGTCTCCTATAGGATTTCTAGAATCACAAAACATCGAAGCTTCACAGGACCCAGAGTCTGTGCGACTCCACACAGAGTCTCAGAGTCTCAACTCCACTCAGATACTCCACTCTTGGAGGGCACACACAAAGTAGTGTGCACATCAGGACCCAGGGGAAGGAGCAGTGACCCCGTAGGAGAATGACCAGAACTACCTGCTACTTTTAGAGGGTCTCCTGCAGAGGCAGCTGGTGGCTGTGGCTGTGGCTCACCGTGAGGACAACAACACTGGCAGCAGAAGTTCTGGGAAATACTCCTTGGTGTGAGCCCTCCCAGAGTCCGCCATTAGCCCCAACAAGAGCAAGGTAGGCTCCAGTGCTGGGTCGCCTCAGGCCAAACAACCAACAGGGAGGGAACCCAGCCCCATGCATCAGCAGACAAGCAGATTCAACTTTTTATTAAAGTTTTATTTAATCCGTAGACAAGCGGATTAAAGCTCTGCCCACCAAAGCAACACCCAGCTCTACCCACCACCAGTCCCTCCCATCAGGAAGCTTGCACAAGCCTCTAAGATAGACTCATCCACCAGAGAGCAGACAGCAGAAGCAAGAAGAACTACAATTCTGCAGCCTGTGGAAGGAAAACCACATTCACAGAAAGATAGACAAAATGAAAAGGCAGAGGACTTTATACCAGATCAAGGAACAAGATAAAACCCCAGAAAAAAAACGGAATGAGGTGGAGATAGGGAACCTTCCAGAAAAAGAATTCAGAATAATGATAGTGAAGTTGAGCCAAGACCTTAGAAAAAGAAAGGAGGCAAAGATCGAGAAGACACAAGAAATGCTTAACAAAGACCTAGAAGAATTAAGGAACAAACACCTAGAAGAATTAAAGAACAAACAAACAGAGGTGAACAATGTAATAACTGAAATGAAAAATACACTAGAAGGAATCAGTAGCAGAATAACTGTGGCAGAAGAACGGATAAGTGGCCTGGAAGACAGAAAGGTGGAAATCACTGCCATGGAACAGAATAAAGAAAAAGAATGAAAATAAATGAAGACACCCCAAGAGTCCTCTGGGACAACATTAAACGCAACAACATTCGCATTATAGGGGTCCCAGAAGGAGAAGAGAGAGAGAAAGGACCCGAGAATATATTTGAAGAGATTATGGTCAAAAACTTCCCTAGCATGGGAAAAGAAATAGCCACCCAAGTCCAGAAGCACAGAGTGTCCCAGGCAGGAGAAACCAAAGGAGAAAAATGACAAGACACATAGTAATCAAATTGACAAAAATTAACGACAAAGAAAAATTATTGAAAGCAGCAAGGGAAAAATGACAAATAACATACAAGGGAAATCCCATAAGGATAACAGCTGATTTCTCAGCAGAAAATCTACAAGCCAGAAGGAAGTGGCATGATAAATTTAAAGTGATGAAAGGGAAGAACCTACAACCAAGGGTACTGCACCCTGCAAAGAGCTCATTCAGATTTGATGGAGAAATCAAAAGCCTTACAGACAAGCAAAAGCTAAGAGAATTCAGCACCATGCAACCAGCTCTACACCAAATGCTAAAAGAACTTCTCTAAGTGGGAAACACAAGAGAAGAAAAGGACCCACCAAGACAAACCCATAACAATTAAGAAAATAGTAGTAGGAACATACATATCGATAATTACCTTAAACGTGAATGCACTAAATGTTCCAACCAAAAGACATAGACTGGCTGAATGGATACAAAAACAAGACCCATATATATGCTGTCTACAAGAGACCCATTTCAGACCTAGGGACACATACAGACTGAAAGTGAGGCGATGGAAAAATATATTCTATGCTAATGAAAATCAAAAGAAAGCTGGAGTAGCAATTCTCATATCAGATAAAATAGACTTTAAAATAAAGAATGTTACAAGAGACAAGGAAAGACACTACATAATGGTCAAGGGATCAATCCAAGAAGAAGATATAACAATTATAAATATATATGTACCCAACATAGGAGCACCTCAATGTATAAGGCAACTGCTAACAGCTATAAAAGAGGAAATCGACAGTAACACAATAATAGCGGGGGACTTTAACAGCTCACTTACACCAGTGGAGATCAGCCAGACAGAAAATTAATAAGGAAACACAAGCTTTAAATGACACAATAGACCAGATAGAGTTCATTGATATTTATAGGACATTCCATCCAAAAACAGCAGATTACACGTTCTTCTCAACTGCACACGGAACATTCTCCAGGATAGATCACATCTTGGGTCACAGATAAAGCCTCAGTAAATTTAAGAAAACTGAAATCATATCAAGCAGCTGTTCCGACCACAATGCTATGAGATTAGAAATCAATTACACGGAAAAAACTGTAAAAAACACAAACACATGGAGGCTAAACAATACGTTACTAAATAACCAAGAGATCACTGAAGAAATCAAAGGGGAAATCAAAAACTACCTAGAGACAAATGACAACCAAAACACGATGATCCAAAACCTATGGGATGCAGCAAAAGGAGTTCTAAGAGGGAAGTTTATAGCAATACAAGCCTACCTCAAGAAACAAGAAAAATCTCAAATAAACAATCTAACCTTACACCTAGAGGAACTAGAGAAAGAAGAACAAAACCCAAAGTTAGTAGAAGGAAAGAAATCCTAAAGATCAGAGCAGAAATAAATGAAATAGAAACAAAGAAAACGGAAGCAAAGATCATCAAAACTAAAAGCTGGTTCTTTGAGAAGATAAGCAAAAATGATCAACCTTTAGCCACACTCAAGAAAAAGAGGGAGAGGACGCAAATCAACAAAATTAGAAGTGAAAAAGGAGAAGTTACAACAGACACCACAGGAATACAAAGCATCCTAAGAGACTACTACAAGCAACTCTGTGCCAATAAAATGGACAATCTGGAAGAAATGGACAAATTCTTAGAAAGGTATAACCTTCTAAGACTGAACCAGGAAGAAATAGAAAATATGAACAAACCTATCACAAGCAATGAAATTGAAACTGTGATTAAAAATCTTCCAACAAACAAAAGTCCAGAACCAGATGGCATTACAGGTGAATTCTATCAAACATTTAGAGAAGAGCTAACACCCAACCTTCTCAAATTCTTCAAAACAATTGCAGGGGAAGGAACACTCCCAAACTCATTCTATGAGACCACCATCACCCTGATACCAAAATCAGACAGAGATACTACAAGGAAAGAAAATTATAGACCAATATCCCTGATGAATATAGATGCAAAAATCCTCAACAAAATACTAGCAAACAGAATCGAACAACACATTAAAAGGATCATACACCATGATCAAGTGGGGTTTATCCCAGGGATGCAAGGATTCTTCAATATACACAAATCAATGTGATACACCATATTAACAAATTGTAGAATAAAACCATATGGTCATCTCAATAGATGAAGGAAAAGATTTTGAGAAAATTCAACACTCATTTACGATAAAAACTCTGCAGAGTGTGGGCATAGACGGAAACTACCTCAACATAATAAAGGCCATATATGACAAACCCACAGCAAACAGCATTCTCAATGGTGAAAAACTGAAAGCGTTTCCTCTAAGATCAGGAACAAGACGAGGATGTCCACTCTCACCACTGCTATTCAACATAGTTTTGGAAGTCCTAGCCATGGCAATCAGAGAAGAAAAAGAAATAAAAGGAATACAAAACGGAAAAGAAGAAGTAAAATTGTCACTGTTTGCAGATGACATGATATCATAGATAGAGAATCTTAAAGATGCCACCAGAAAACCACTGGAGCTAATCAATGAATTTGGTAAAGTTGCAGGATACAAAATTAATGCACAGAAATTGCTTGCATTCCTACACACTAACAATGAAAGATCAGAAAGAGAAATTAAGGAAACAATCCCATTACCACTGCAACAAAAAGAATAAAATACCTAGGAATAAACCTACCTAAGGAAGTAAAAGACCTGTACTCAGAAAACTATAAGACACTGATGAAAGAAATCAAAGATGATATAAACAGATGGAGACATATACCATGTCCTTGGATTAGAAGAATCAATATTGTGAAAATGACTATACTACCCAAAGCAATCTACAGATTCAATGCAATCCCGATCAAAATACCTTTGGCATTTTCTACAGAACAAGAAAAAAAAATCTTAAAATTTGTAGGGAGACACAAAAGACCCTGGATAGCCAAAGCAGTCTTGAGGGGGAAAAAAAAGAGCTCGAGGAATCAGACTTCCAGACTTCAGACTATATTACAAAGCTACAGTAATCAAGATAATATGGTACTGACACAAACACAGAAATATAGGTCAATAGAAAAGGATAGAAAGCACAGAGATAAACCCACGTACCTATGGTTAACTAATCTATGACAAAGGAGGCAAGGGTATACAATGGAGAAAAGACAGTGTCTTCAGTAAGTGGTGTTGGGAAAACTGGACAGCTACATGTAAAAGAATGAAATTAGTACACTCCCTAACACCATACACAAAAATAACTCAAAATGGATTAGAGACCTAAATATAAGACCAGCCACTATAAAACTCTTAGAAGAAAACATAAGCAGAACAGTCTATGACATAAATCATAGCAAGATCCTTTTTGACCCACCTCCTAGAGAAATGGAAATAAAAACAAAAATTAAAAAATGGGACCGAATGAAACATAAATTCTTTTGCACAGCAAAGGAAAACTTAAGCAAGATGAAAAGACAACCATCAGAATGGGAGAAAATATTTTCAAATGAAGCAAATGGCAAAGGATTAATCTACAAAAAGCAGCTCATGTAGCTCAATATCACAAAACCAAACAACCCAATCCAAAAATGGGCAGAAGACCTAAATAGAAATTTCTCCAAAGAAGATATACAGGTTGCCAACAAACACATGAAAGGATGCTGAGCATCACTAATCATTAGAGAAATGCAAATCAAAACTACAGTGAGGTATCACCTCACACCAGTCAGAATGGCCATCATCAAAAAATCTACCAACAGTAAATGCTGGAGAGGCATTTATTGGAGAAAAGGGAACCCTCTTGCACTGTTGGTGGGAATGTAAATTGATATAGCCACTAGGTAGAACGGTATGGGGCTTCCTTAAAAACTAAAAATAGAACTACCATACAACCCAGCAAACCCACTCCTGGACATTTACCCTGAGAAAACCATAATTCAAAAAGAGTCATGTACCACAATGTTCACTGTAGCTCTATTTACAATAGCCAGGACATGGAAGCAACCTAAGTGTCCATCAACAGATAAATGGATAAAGAAGATGTGGCACATATATACAATGGAACATTATTCAGCCATAAAAAGAAACGAAATTGAGTTATTTTTAGTGAGGTGGATGGATCTAGAGTCTGTCCTACAGAGTGAAGTAAGTCAGAAAGAGAAAAACAAATACCGTATGCTAACACATATATATGGAATCTAAAAAAAAAAAGTTTATGAAGAACCTAGGGGCAGGAAAGGATTAAGGACACAGACGTAGAGAAAGGACTTGAGGACATGGGGAGAGGGAAGGGTAAGCTGGGACAAAGTGAGAGAGTGGTATGGACATATATACACTACCAAATGTAAAATTGATAGCTACTGGGAAGCAGCCACATAGCACAGGGAGATCAGCTCTGTGCTTTGTGACCACCTAAAAGGGTGGGATAAGGGAGTGAGAGGGAGGTGCAAGAGGGAGGGGATATGGTGTTATATGTATACGCATAGCTGATTCACTTTTTTATACAGCAGAAACTAACACACAATTGTAAAGCAATTATACTCCAATAAAGATGTAAAAGAAAAAAAAAAAAAAAAAAGAAAGCCCAGAGATAAACCTACACACCTATGGCCCACTAATCTATGACAAAGGAGGCAAGGGTATACAATGGAGAAAAGACAGTCTCTTCAATAAGTGGTGCTGGGAAAAATGGACAGCTACATGTAAAAGAATGAAATTAGAACACTCCCTAACACCATACACAAAAAATAAACTCCAAATGGATTAGAGACCGAAATGTAAGACCGGACACTATAAAACTCTTAGAGGAAAACATAGGAAGAATACTCTTTGACATAAATCACAGCAAGATATTTTTTGATCCACCTCCTAGAGTAATGAAATAAAAAAAAAAAAAAAAAAAAAAAAAAAGGGGAGCAAATGAAACCTAAAAGCTTTTGCAAAGCAAAGGAAACTACAAACAAGACGAAAAGACAACCCTCAGAATGGGAGAAAATATTTGCAAACGAATCAATGGACAAAGGATTAATCTCCAATGTATATAAACAGCTCATGCAGCTCAACAGTAAAAAACCAAACAAACCAATCCAAAAATGGGCAGATGACGTAAATAGACATTTGTCCCAAGAAGACATACAGATGACCAAGAAACACATGAAAAGCTACTCAACATCACTAATTATTAGAGAAATATAAACCAAAACTACAATGAGGTATCACCTCACACGAGTTAGA
This sequence comes from Eschrichtius robustus, assembly GCF_028021215.1. NCBI lineage: Eukaryota > Metazoa > Chordata > Mammalia > Artiodactyla > Eschrichtiidae > Eschrichtius > Eschrichtius robustus. Next base: position 654,020 of record NW_027175202.1, read on the forward strand.
ATGGGCATCATCAGAAAATCTACAAACAACAAATGCTGGAGAGGGTGTGGAGGAAAGGGAACCCTCTTACACTATTTGTGGGAATGTAAATTGATACAGTCACTATGGAGAACAGTATGGAGGTTCCTTAAAAAACTAAAAATAGAATTACCATATGACCCAGCAATCCCACTACTGGCCATATACCCAGAGAAAACCATAATTCAAAAAGACATATTCACCACAATATTCATTGCAGCACTATTTACAATAGCCAGGTCATGGAAGCAACCTAAATGCCCATAGACAGACGAACGGAAAAGATGTGCTACATATATAAAATGGAATATTACTCAGCCATAAAAAGGAATGAAATTGGGTCATTTGTAGAGACGTGGATAGATCTAGAGACTGTCATACAGAGTGAAGTAAGTCAGAAAGAGAAAAACAAATATCGTATATTAACGCATACATGTAGAACCTAGAAAAATGGTAAAGATGAACTGGTTTGCAAGGCAGAAATAGAGACACAGATGTAGAGAACAAATGTATGGACACCAAGGGGGGAAAGTGGCAGGGTGGTGGTGGTGGGATGAATTGCGACCCTGGGATTGACATATATACACTTATATGTATAAAATAGATAACCAATAAGAGCCTGCTGTATAAAAAAATGAATAAAATAAATTCAAAAATTAAAAAATAAATAATACTTAAGAAAATAAAACAGAAAAAAAAAGTTCTGTCCTTCCCATAGACGTATTTATATGAATGAATGATTTCCATGCTTATATCCATAAATACAAAAAGAGGAATAAAACTTACCTTGAACCAAAAAAGAAAAAAAAAAAACTGAACCCACTGGTCATACAGAGGAAAACCCTATCAGCGCACTTGCTCCAGTGGTAAACAATTCTTAAGTTGGTCACAGGTGGGGAATCATCTCCCATGCAGGCAGCAGCCCCCACACAAGGAGCGTCCTCATTGCAAAGCTGGGGGACCGTGAGGAGGCGTCTCTGACTAAACGTGAGCTGAGCCCCAGGCCAGCTGCTGCTGAACTTTTCCCACCGTTCCCAGGTAAAACACCTGAATGTGTGCAAAGACTAAAAACTAGAGGAAGGGGCTTGGAGTCACACCAGCGACAGCACGCAGGCCGACTTGGTGCCTGCAGGCCAGCCAGGATGGTCCTGGCCCCGGGCGCTCGTCTGGAAACTTTCCATTTCCCTGCCTGAGGTACCCCTCCTGTCCCGGCCCCCACTGCTTTTTTCCTTCCTTACCTCTGCCCGGGGAGAAATTCCAGCAGCAAGTATGGGTGACACATCCTCTTCTTTAGCAGGTGGCAGCCCGGCAACTCCTGCAGAAAGTCCAGTAGAGCCCCAGTCACAACGGGCCACTCATAGAGCCGTAGGCCCTACTGCCTCCCACCAGCCCAACCCCGAGACTGCTGACGGGGCAGAGAATATGGCGTCAGGCACAGCTGCAGAGGCTTTTGCTGCCTGGAGGGGTGTTTATATTGACCTCAACCCAGGCACACCTGGGAAGGGCTGGCCGGCCGGGTCAGGCTACCCAGGTCAGCCAATCCTCGCCCCTCAGGGGCTCAGATTTGCAGAAAATGGGCCTTGCTGCACCGGCCAGATCCAAGGAACAGGTGTAGGGTCCCGAGAGTCAGGATAGATAAGGGGCGGCAGCCCTGGCTTGTTTTCTAATCATTTTATCTGGTCCATGAGTGGGAGACAACTTCAAGAAGACCCTCTGCTAATGAGAGGAACCCAGGAGTCAGGGAGAGGAGGGGTGGTGGGTGGAAACAGAGGCCTGGTGCCCCGGCTGCTGTGGAAGCCCCTAGAAGACCAGGCAGAGGGAGGCCGCACAGAGTGAAGCCTAGGGTCACAGACCTGTTGGAGCTGCTGTTTATTAGTTCAAGCTCTGCTCTGAGGTGCTCTGTGTCAGCTCTGAGTGACAGGTGTGCTGGGGGTGCTCTGAAATGAGGGCTATGTGCACAGTTCCTGTGTGCCCAGCCCTGTCGGGGTACCTGTTCACGGGAGTTCCATATCCAGGGAGGGGCATGCCCACGAGAGCCCCGTGGGCTGCTGCGTACCTGCCCAGGTGAGCTCCATATCCTGGGAGGGGCCTGACCATGATGGCCCCATGGGCTGCTGGGTACCTGCCCAGGTGAGCTCCATATCCTGGGAGGGGCCTAACCACCACAGCCCCGTGGGCTGCTGGGTACCTGCCCAGGTGAGCTCCATATCCTGGGAGGGACCTGACCACAAGAGCCCCGTGAGCTGCTGGGGACCTGGTAGAGGACGCCAGGACAGTCAGTGAAGCCACAGAGGATATACATCTAGTAGTTCCTAATTCCTACACCCTGCTGGTCATTCTACCATCCACCAGGACATGGTATTCTGTATTAGACTTCAATGATGCCTTCTTCTGTATTCCATTCGTCCCAGAGTCACAAGAAATTTTGGCTGTGAGTGGCAGGACTCAACATACAACAAAAACAATACTGCTGGGCCGTCCTGCCCCAGGGGTTCAAAAATTCCCACACCATCTTTGGGGAAACGTTAGCTAAAGACCTAAAAAATCTACCTCTGGAGAAGGGAACCCTCCTTCAATATGCAGATGACATTCTGATCACCAGCCCGACTAAGGAGGCCTCTGAAATACCTAGCCAATAAAAGATAGAAGGTGTCCAAGAAAAAGGCTCAAATATCACAAACTAAGGTGACCTTCCTGGGCTTCATTCGCACAGAAGGTCGGAAAAGCCCACCCCAGGAAAGGGAAGAAGCCATTTGCAGCCTCACCCTTCCTGAAACTAGAAGACAGCTTAGGGGTTCCTGGGGAGACCGGGGTTTGCTGCATCTGGATCCCTAACTACAGTCTAATAGCTGGGCCTCTATATGAAACACTGAAAGGAAAAGATGATGATCCTTTTGAATAGAATCCAGAAGCGGCCTTTCAAGAATGGAAAGAGCAGTCAGTTCAGATCCTTGCCCTGGACCTCCCTAAGTTAGCTAAACCCTTTGACCTTTACATTCCTGGTCCAAGGCGAATCGCCCTTGGAGTATTAGTGCAAAAACTGGGACCACTTGAAATGGAACAATGCAAGAATGCCCTCCAGGCATTGGCCAGCCACCCCATCCGACCAGGATACTGGGGGTATCTAAAAACCTGGAAATCAGCAGCCCACAAGGCCAGCTCCCTCCTAAGGGAAAAGGACGCCACTTGGTGATCCTAACCACCCACCATGCCCTGAAGTTGCAGGGATTGCTCCGTGGGCACAATGACCTCGAGTGAGGAGGCGCTCCAACACCAACCTCCAGAGAGAAAACCTGGAGCAATGGGCCCCCATGACGACTCGTTTGACCATCACTTGACCTGGAGCTTCTCTCAGAAAACAACAAGAGTGTGTCCCAAAAGAGCAGACTATTGCTTACAGGACTTACTGCACCCAGAGCGGAGCTAATAAACTTGGCAGGGGAACCGTAAATAACGCTGCCAACATAGAAAAGCCTACAGACACCGCGGTGACGGCGGCCAATGAGACCGGCTGTACTCCTGGCTACTTCAAAAGGCCGTTGACTGAGTGGCCGTCAAGGTCCTGGATCACCACCGGCCCTGGACTGTCTGGGAGTTGAGCAAGCAGGGCTCTGACACCTGGTGTTGTTTGTACGTTAATTCAGTGGCCTAACTGAAGAAAGTGCAGACTACTGGTCAGAGCATCTAGGCTAGCAGGAACTGTCAGCCTAAGGGGCCGAACCAATGTGGAGCAGGGTAAAACGGCCCACCCCCCCCCCAGCGTCTCTGCACATCTCTTTCCTGGACCCTTAAAGGTCATTAGAATCTATAAAACTTCCAATGCTGGTGCTCAGGCAGACGAGCAGTGAGGGAGGAGGCCTGGGGACAATCAACCTCACCTGGAGGCTGCTTGGGAGAAGTCCTCCCCCTCGCCCCGGGTATGAGGACACCCAACTCAGCACGAAGCATTTACAGAAGAGGTGTCTGCACCCTCAGCACCCCAAGAATGAGGAATGGGACAAAAGGCAGAGGAGGGCTTTGTCACTGGCAAAGCCCATGAAAAATTCCTGGGAGATGAAAATAGAATCTGGGCAATAAAATAAAGTCTAAGCATTTTTTCCTTTGTGCTTTGTCTAATTTCACTTGCTCCTAGGTTTCCACATGCAGAGGTCCCACACCCGACACTTCAGACCCGATTTCCTAGTGCAAAATGGCTGGGCCGACACCTCAGCTCGTGGGGCCCCGTGCAGACTCTGCGACATAGAGCCTGAGCTCCAGCCAACCCGGCCCTCGAGAGCTCCGCCCACTCCCTCCCGCTGACGCTGCCAGGATCTCTACACAGCAGCCCGGCCCACAACCCGCAGGGGAGCACACACTCTCACCTCTCCATTCTCTGATCAAAATATAAAGTTTTCCTTTGCTTCTGAACCAAAGTCAGTCTCGATCTGTTGGCTCCAATGACACTAGGCAGGGAGACCCTTGTTGGGGCCCACTCTGCAGGATCAGTAACAGAATTTGAGAACATTGTAACTTCAAAGAACAGATGTGCGAGCCAAACTGTAATTAACATAGAGCAGTGTATAAGGCTCGTGTAAAATAAGATGTTTCTAAGACTTCCATTTGATATTTCCATCACTTTATTATAAGCAAGTTCAGTGGAGGGGTTTGTCTTATTTGTCAGGTCAACAGTAGAGAAATGCAGTGATTTCTTTCCAAGGATGTACATCTAATAATCTTGGTTGAAGTTTCAACCTTGTTTTGACTGATTTTCCATTGAAAATGATACCTCTCTTTCAGCTCCTAGATTTCTGAGAAGTATAAAATCTTATATTTTTTATTACCAAAGGGGAAAGGTGGGAGGAGGGATAAATTAACAGTTTCAGATTAACATATACACACTGCTATGTATAAAATATATCATCAACAAGGAACTACTGTATAACACAGGGAACTATACTCAATATTTTGTAATGACCCCTAAGGGGAAATAATCTGAAAAACAATAGATATCTATATCGACATCATCTATCAACTACAGATAAAATGGAAACTAAAGGAGGCCGATGGTGAGCGTTTCTGAACCTGAAGACTTCAATCATCTAAAGTTCGGACTCTGCCTACGGCCCAAGTCCCTTAATGAACACACATGTACCAGTAGCTTAAAAATTCCCCAGATTGGAGTTCGGGGAGACACTGATTTGGAAAAATCCCTGGTGTTCTCCTTACATACACGGGACCTTTCCTACAGCTAAAACATGCCTGTGACACCCAGAAGATGGAACACGGTTGGATCAGGGAGCTTTTGGAAAAGGCACCAAAACTCCTAATTTCCTGCTTGTCGGGTTCACACCTCCAGCCTTTTTCCTTAAAATCTCCCCACCTGAGGATGTCAGCACCTTCAACATCCAGTTGCACAAAATTTGGAATTTTTCCAAAGGAAGAAGGGGAAGGAGGAGAAACAAGGAGAGCCAAGCCCTAGATGTTCGGACAGGCACATGTCACTCTAATTTCCAATCAGGAAGAAGAATTAAGCAAAGGCTTAGCCTGCCACCGGGAACCACAGTAGGGCCAGAAGCAAACCAGCGGTTCTGCGGACAGCTCCCAAAAAAGCGAGTTGAAAAATGGAGCTCAGGGGCACTGCAATTCACAAACCTGCAGAGTTATAAATTATAACTATCGTCCAAAACTATATTGAGGGAAGGCAACGAACAGGATTGGAAAGCAAGGCAGAATTGCAGGAAACAGATTTCAGGAGTTAGATTCGAATAGCCCCTAAAGCACATGAAAAGCGGCCAAAAGTCGACAACGATGCACATGGCCAAAAAGAGCATATGTGTTTTTTTCTGAATAAATTCAGGAAAAAACGCATAGGCTCTTTTTGGCCAACCAAGCAAGCCGGAAATGCAATGCAGCACTACAAAGAAGTCTCACTTCCCATCGGTCAAAAGGGCCTTCCTAAAAAAGTGTAAAAAAAATACAGGAGAGGCCAGGGAGGAAAGGGAGCATTGTTACACTGATGGTCGGGATGTAAATTGCCAATGGCGACTCTGGAGAACGGTTCGGTGTTTCCTAAAACATCTAAAAAACACAGCTAGAGAGAAAGGGGCACATCCATTCATGGGCGTATAAATTGGAAAAATTAAAATCAACAAGACACAGACACCCCAAAGTTTAGGGCTGCTCTGGTTACAAGAACCTCCACTTGTGTACATCTTAAATATCCCAGGGATGAGAAAAATGGTAAAGAAGTTGTGGTACTTATGTACAATGGAATATCACTCAGCCATGAAATCAATATCATAAGGCTAGTAGCAGCATGATGAGTGGATTTAGGTACGACGATTCTAAGTGAAATAAGTCACACAGAAAAAGACACTTATCATAAGCTATCACTTATAGAGGGAATGTAAAAACCGTTACCCTTAAACTGAATTACAAAACAGAACAGAGTCACCCATTTTAAAAACACACTATGGCTGCTTAACGGGAAAGGTGAGGTGGGGTGATGCATAAAACAAGGGTTTCAAATTAGCTCAGATACCGTTCCATAAACCCAATATGTAGTAGACAAGACCTACTCCTTGCTCAGTGAACTAGACTCAACACCCCCTATTCAGCGCACAAGAATATATCTGAGTAGTAAGAATCTGAAAACCTATGTATTGATCTCTCTCTGGAAGAGAGTCAAGTGAGTGTAAAGCGGCATAAACACAGCCGTGAAAAGCAGCTAAAACCCATTTTAAAAATAAATTACTTTTAAAAACCCGTAAAACAAAGACAGTGTAAGAGAGAGTAATTCTTACAAAATTCGTTCAGGGGCTGTGATGCAACCTGGATTGACCATATCTAGACCCACAGCTGGATGAGACATAAGGGTGGACACTCTTGGGGCTGAGAGGTTTGGTGAGGTTGGGTGAGCAAACGCTGACCCTTTAAAGTAATACTGCGTGGTACCCATCCCATGGGTCCCAAATCTCCAGGTTCAAGGGCATCTTCCTACATCGAAAACATGCATGAGTAACCCAGATCATGGTACACCGTCTGATCGGGAAAGGGTTCTGAAACGCACCTCATTTCTCATCTCCTTGTGCTCGGGTTCGCCATTCCAGCTTCTTAACTAGTAATCTCCCTACATGGAGAAACAGCACCTTTAAGCTCCTGTTCCATACAGGTTGCAATTTGTCCTGAGGATGAACGGGAAGAGGGGCAACCAATGAGAGACTAGATCTAGGTGTTGGGACAGGCACAGGTCACTCTATTTTCCCATCAGGAAGAAGAAATAACCACAGGCTCAGCCTGCCGCCCGGAACCAGAATAGGGCCTGAGGCAATCCCGCACTTCTGCGGCCAGCTCCCAAAAAAGCCAGTTGAAAAATGGAGCATATGGGCAGTGCAATTCACAAACCTGCAGAGTTATAAATGATAACTCTCGTCCACAAATATATTGAGGGAAGGCAACGAAGAGGATTTGAAAGCAAGGCAGAACTGCAGGAAACACATTTCAGGAGGTAGATTCGAATCGCCTTTAAAGCACATGAAAAGCGGCAAAACGTCGACAATGATGCCCTTGGCCAAAAAGTGCGTATGCGTTTTTTCCTGAATATATTCAGGAAAAAACGCATACGCCCTTTTTGACCAACCAAGCAACCTGGAAAGGCAAATCAGCGCGACAAAGAAGTCTCGCTTCCAATCCGTCAAAAGGGCCATGCTGAAAAAAGTGTCAAAACCACAAATGCAGGACAGGCCAAGGAGAAATGGGAGCCTTGCCACGCTGATGGGCGGTATGAAAATTGCCAACAGCCACTCTGGAGAAGTGTACGGTGTGTCCTGAAACATCGAAAAAACACAGCTTAGGGAGCATAGGGCACTTCCACTCATGGGCGTATAAATTGGGAAAACTAAAAATCAGCAAGACACAGGCACCCCAAAGTTTAGGGCTGCTCAGTTGACAAAAACCTCCACTTCATGACACCTTAAATATCCCAGGAAAGAGAAAAATGGATAAAGAAGTTGTGGTCCTTATGTACAATGGAATATCACTCAGACATGAAATCAATGTCATAAGGCTAGTAGCAGCATGATGAGTGGATTTAGGTACGACGACTCTAAGTGAAATAAGTCACAAAGAAAAAGACACTTATCGTAAGCTATCACTTATAGAGGGAATGTAAAAACCGCTACACTTGAACTGAATTACAAAAGAGAACAGAGTCACACGTTTAGAAAACACACTATGGCTGCTTAACGGGAAAGGTGAGGTGGGGTGATGCATAAAACAAGGGTTTCAAATTAGCACAGATACCGTTCCATACACACAATATGTAATAGACAAGACCTACTCCTTGCTCAGTGAACTGGACTCAACACCCCCTATTCACCGCACAAGTATATATCTGACTAGTAAGAATCTTAAAACCTATGTATTCATATTTCTCTGGAAGTGTGTCAAGTGGGTGTAAAGCCGCATAAACACAGCCGTGAAAAGCAGCTAAACCCCATTATAAAAATAAATTACTTGTAAAAACCCGTAAAACAAAGACAGTGAAAGAGAGAGAAGTTCTTAAACAATTCGTTCATAGGCTGTGATGCAAACTGGATTGACCAATTCTAGACCAACAGGTGGATGAGACCTAAGGGTGGACACTCTTGGGGCTGACAGGTTTGGTGAGGTTGGGTGAGCAAACGCAGACCCTTTAAAGTAATACTGCGTGGTACCCATCCCATGGGTCCCAAATCTCCAGGTTCAAGGGCATCTTCCTACATCGAAAACTTGCATGAGGAACCCAGATGATGGTACACCGTGTGATTTTGAAAGGTTTCTAAAACGCACCTCATTTCTCACCTCCTTGTGCTCGGGTTCTCCATTCCAGCTACTTTACTAGAAATCTCCCTACTTGGAGAATCAGCACCTTTAACCTCCTGTTCCATACAGGTTGCAATTTGTCCTAAAGATGAATGGGAAGAGGGGCAACCAATGAGAGACTAGATCTAGGTGTTGGGACAGGCACAGGACACTCTATTTTCCCATCAGGAAGAAGAATTAACCACAGGCTCAGCCTACCACCGGTAACCAGAATAGGGCCTGAGGCAATCCCGCGCTTCTGCGGCCAGCTCCCAAAAAAGCCAGTTGAAAAATGGAGCACATGGGCACTGCAATTCACAAACCTGCAGAGTTATAAATGATAACTCTCGTCCACAAATATATTGAGGGAAGGCAACGAAGAGGATTTGAAAGCAAGGCAGAATTGCAGGAAACTGGTTTCAGGAGGTAGATTCGAATCGCCTTTAAAGCACATGAAAAGCGGCAAAACTTCGACAATGATGCCCTTGGCCAAACAGGGCGTATGCGTTTTTTCCTGAATATATTCAGGAAAAAACGCATACGCCCTGTTTGGCCAACCAAGCAACCTGGAAAGGCTAATCAGCGCTACAAAGAAGTCTCGCTTCCCATTGGTCAAAAGGGCCATGCTGAAAAAAGTGTCAAAACCACAGAAGCAGGACAGGCCATGGAGAAATGTGAGCCTTGCTACACTGATGGGCGGGATGTAAATTGCCAGCAACCGCTCTGGAGAAGTGTACGGTGTGGCGTGAAACATCAAAAAAACACAGCTTAGGGAACATAGGGCACTTCCACTCATGGGCGTATAAATTGGGAAAATTAAAAATCAGCAAGACACAGGCACCCCAAAGTTTAGGGCTGCTCTGTTGACAAAAACCTCCACTTCATGACACCTTATATATCCCAGGAAAGAGAAAAATGGATAAAGAAGTTGTGGTCCTTATGTACAATGGAATATCACTCAGCCATGAAATCAATGTCATAAGGCTAGTAGCAGCATGATGAGTGGATTTAGGTACGACGACTCTAAGTGAAATAAGTCACACAGAAAAAGACACTTATCATAATCTATCACGTATAGAGGGAATGTAAAAACTGCTACACTTGAACTGAATTACAAAAGAGAACAGAGTCACACGTTTAGAAAACACACTATGGCTGCTTAACGGGAAAGATGAGGTGGGGTGATGCATAAAACAAGGGTTTCAAATTAGATCAGATACCGTTCCATACACACAATATGTAATAGACAAGACCTACTCCTTGCTCAGTGAACTGGACTCAACACCCCCTATTCACCGCACAAGTATATATCTGACTAGTAAGAATCTTAAAACCTATGTATTCATATTTCTCTGGAAGTGTGTCAAGTGGGTGTAAAGCCGCATAAACACAGCCGTGAAAAGCAGCTAAACCCCATTATAAAAATAAATTACTTGTAAAAACCCGTAAAACAAAGACAGTGAAAGAGAGAGAAGTTCTTACACAATTCGTTCATAGGCTGTGATGCAAACTGGATTGACCAATTCTAGACCAACAGGTGGATGAGACCTAAGGGTGGACACTCTTGGGGCTGACAGGTTTGGTGAGGTTGGGTGAGCAAACGCAGACCCTTTAAAGTAATACTGCGTGGTACCCATCCCATGGGTCCCAAATCTCCAGGTTCAAGGGCATCTTCCTACATCGAAAACTTGCATGAGGAACCCAGAAGATGGTACACCGTGTGATTTTGAAAGGTTTCTAAAACGCACCTCATTTCTCACCTCCTTGTGCTCGGGTTCGCCATTCCAGCTACTTTACTAGCAATCTCCCTACTTGGAGAATCAGCACCTTTAACCTCCTGTTCCATACAGGTTGCAATTTGTCCTAAGGATGAATGGGAAGAGGGGCAACCAATGAGAGACTAGATCTAGGTGTTGGGACAGGCACAGGTCACTCTATTTTCCCATCAGGAAGAAGCATTAACCACAGGCTCAGCCTACCACCGGTAACCAGAATAGGGCCTGATGCAATCCCGCGCTTCTGCGGCCAGCTCCCAAAAAAGCCAGTTGAAAAATGGAGCACATGGGCACTGCAATTCACAAACCTGCAGAGTTATAAATGATAACTCTCGTCCACAAATATATTGAGGGAAGGCAACGAAGAGGATTTGAAAGCAAGGCAGAATTGCAGGAAACTGGTTTCAGGAGGTAGATTCGAATCGCCTTTAAAGCACATGAAAAGCGGCAAAACTTCGACAATGATGCCCTTGGCCAAACAGGGCGTATGCGTTTTTTCCTGAATATATTCAGGAAAAAACGCATACGCCCTGTTTGGCCAACCAAGCAACCTGGAAAGGCTAATCAGCGCTACAAAGAAGTCTCGCTTCCCATTGGTCAAAAGGGCCATGCTGAAAAAAGTGTCAAAACCACAGAAGCAGGACAGGCCATGGAGAAATGTGAGCCTTGCTACACTGATGGGCGGGATGTAAATTGCCAGCAACCGCTCTGGAGAAGTGTACGGTGTGGCGTGAAACATCAAAAAAACACAGCTTAGGGAACATAGGGCACTTCCACTCATGGGCGTATAAATTGGGAAAATTAAAAATCAGCAAGACACAGGCACCCCAAAGTTTAGGGCTGCTCTGTTGACAAGAACCTCCACTTCATGACACCTTATATATCCCAGGAAAGAGAAAAATGGATAAAGAAGTTGTGGTCCTTATGTACAATGGAATATCACTCAGACATGAAATCAATGTCATAAGGCTAGGAGAAGCAAGATGATTGGATTTAGGTACGACGATTCTAAGTGAAATAAGTCACACAGAAAAAGACACTTATCATAAGCTATCACTTATAGAGGGAATGTAAAAACCGCTACACTTGAACTGAATTACAAAACAGAACAGAGTCACACGTTTAGAAAACACACTATGGCTGCTTAACGGGAAAGGTGAGGTGAGGTGATGCATAAAACAAGGGTTTCAAATTCGCTCAGATACCGTTCCATACACCCAATATGTAATAGACAAGACCTACTCCTTGCTCAGTGAACTGGACTCAACACCCCCTATTCACCGCACAAGAATATATGTGACTAGTAAGAATCTTAAAACCTATGTATCGATATCTGTCTGGAAGTGAGTCAAGTGGGTGTAAAGCCGCATAAACACAGCCGTTAAAAGCAGATAAACCCCATTATAAAAATAAATTACTTTTAAAAACCCGTAAAACAAAGACAGTGAAACAGAGAGAAATTCTTCCAAAATTCGGTCTGGGGCTGGGATGCAACCTGGATTGACCATATCTAGACATACAGCTGGATAAGACATAAGGGTGGACAGTCTTGGGGCTGAGAGTTTGGGTGAGGTTGGGTGAGCAAACGCAGAACCTTTAAAGTAATACTGCGTGGTACGCATCCCATGGGTCCCAAATCTCCAGGTTCAAGGGCATCTTCCTACATCGAAAACATACATGAGTAACCCAGAAGATGGTACACCGTGTGATTTTGAAAGGTTTCTAAAACACACCTCATTTCTCATCTCCTTGTGCTCGGGTTCGCCATTCCAGGTACTTTACTAGCAATCTCCCTACTTGGAGAATCAGCACCTTTAACCTCCTGTTCCCTACAGGTTGCAATTTGTCCTGAGGATGAACGGGAAGAGGGCCAACCAATGAGAGACTAGATCTAGGTGTTGGGACAGGCACAGGTCACTCTATTTTCCCATCAGGAAGAAGAATTAACCACAGGCTCAGCCTGCCGCCCAGAAGCAGAATAGGGCCTGAGGCAATCCCTCGCTCTTAGGGCCAGCTCCCAAAAAAGCGAGTTGAAAAATGGAGCCCAGGGACACTGCCATTCACAAACCCGCAGAGTTATAAATGATAACTCTCGTCCACAAATATATTGAGGGAAGGCAACGAAGAGGATTTGAAAGCAAGGCAGAATTGCAGGAAACAGGTTTCAGGAGGTAGATTCGAATCGCCTTTAAAGCACATGAAAAGCGGCAAAACGTCGACAATGATGCCCTTGGCCAAAAAGGGCGTATGCGTTTTTTCCTGAATGTATTCAGGAAAAAACGCATACGCCCTTTTTGGCCAACCAAGCAACCTGGAAAGGCAAATCAGCGCTACAAAGAAGTCTCGCTTCCCATCGGTCAAAAGGGTCATGCTGCAAAAAGTGTCAAAACCACAAATGCAGGACAGGCCATGGAGAAATGGCAGCCTTGCTACGCTGATGGGCGGGATGTAAATTGCCAACAGACACTCTGGAGAAGTGTACGGTGTGTCCTGAAACATCTAAAACACACAGCTTAGGGAGAATAGGGCACGTCCACTCATGGGCGTAGAAATTGGGAAAACTAAAAATCAGCAAGACACAGGCACCCCAAAGTTTAGGGCTGCTCTGTTGACAAGAACCTCCACTTCATGACACCTTAAATATCCCAGGAAAGAGAAAAATGGATAAAGAAGTCGTGGTCCTTATGTACAATGCAATATCACTCAGACATGAAATCAATGTCATAAGGCTAGTAGAAGCAAGATGAGTGGACTTATGTACGACGATTCTAAGTGAAATAAGTCACACAGAAAAAGACACTTATCATAAGCTATCACTTATAGAGGGAATGTAAAAACCGCTACACTTGAACTGAATTACAAAACAGAACAGAGTCACACGTTTAGAAAACACACTATGGCTGCTTAACGGGAAAGGTGAGGTGGGGTGATGCATAAAAAAAGGGTTTCAAATTAGCTCTGATACCGTTCCATACACCCAATATGTTATAGACAAGACCTACTCCTTGCTAAGTGAACTGGACTCAACACCCCCTATTCACTGCACAAGAATATATCTGACTAGTGAGAATCTTATAACTTATGTATTGATATCTCTCTGGAAGTGAGTCAAGTGGGTGTAAAGCCGCATAAACACAGCCGTGAAAAGCAGCTAAACCCCATTATAAAAATAAATTAGTTTTAAAAACCCATGAAACAAAGACAGTATAAGAGAGAGAAGTTCTTACAAAATTCATTCAGGGGCTGTGACTCAACCTGGATTGACCATATCTAGACCCACAGCTGGATGAGACATAAGGGTGGACACTCTTGGGGCTGAGAGGTTTGGTGAGGTTGGGTGAGCCAACGCAGACCCTTTAAAGTAATACTGCGTGGTACCCATCCCATGGGTCCCAAATCTCCAAGTTCAAGGGCATCTTCCTACATCGAAAACATGCATGAGAAACCCAGAAGATGGTACACCGTGTGATTTTGAAAGGTTTCTAAAACGCACCTCATTTCTCAACACCGTGTGCTTGGGTTCGCCATTCCAGCTTCTTTACTAGCAATCTCCCTACTTGGAGAATCAGCACCTTTAACCTCCTGTTCCATACAGGTTGCAGTTTGTCCTAAGGATGAATGGGAAGAGGGGCAACCAATGAGAGACTAGATCTAGGTTTTGGGACAGGCACAGGTCACTCTATTTTCCCATCAGGAAGAAGAATTAACCACAGGCTCAGCCTGCCGCCCAGAACCAGAATAGGGCCTGAGGCAATCACGCGCTTCTGCGGCCAGCTCCCAAAAAAGCCAGTTGAAAAATGGAGCACATGGGCACTGCAATTCACAAACCTGCAGAGTTATAAATGATAACTCTCGTCCACAAATATTTTGAGGGAAGGCAACGAAGAGGATTTGAAAGCAAGGCAGAATTGCAGGAAACAGGTTTCAGGAGGTAGATTCGAATCGCCTTTAAAACACATGAAAAGCGGCAAAACGTCGACAATGATGCCCTTGGCCAAAAAGGGCGTATGCGTTTTTTCCTGAATATATTCAGGAAAAAACGCATACGCCCTTTTTGGCCAACCAAGCAACCTGGAAAGGCAAATCAGCGCTACAAAGAAGTCTCGCTTCCCATCGGTCAAAAGGGCCATGCTGCAAAAAGTGTCAAAACCAGAAATGCAGGACAGGCCATGGAGAAATGGCAGCCTTGCTACGCTGATGGGTGGGATGTAAATTGCGAACAGCCACTCTGGAGAAGAGTACGGTGTGTCCTGAAACATCGAAAAAACACAGCTTAGGGAGCATAGGGCACGTCCACTCATGGGCGTATAAATTGGGAAAACTAAAAATCAGCAAGTCACAGGCACCCCAAAGTTTAGGGCTGCTCTGTTGACAAGAACCTCCACTTCATGACACCTTAAATATCCCAGGAAAGAGAAAAATGGATAAAGAAGTTGTGGTCCTTATGTACAATGGAATATCACTCAGACATGAAATCAATGTCATAAGGCTAGGAGAAGCAAGATGATTGGATTTAGGTACGACGATTCTAAGTGAAATAAGTCACACAGAAAAAGACACTTATCATAAGCTATCACTTATAGAGGGAATGTAAAAACCGCTACACTTGAACTGAATTACAAAACAGAACAGAGTCACACGTTTAGAAAACACACTATGGCTGCTTAACGGGAAAGGTGAGGTGAGGTGATGCATAAAACAAGGGTTTCAAATTCGCTCAGATACCGTTCCATACACCCAATATGTAATAGACAAGACCTACTCCTTGCTCAGTGAACTGGACTCAACACCCCCTATTCACCGCACAAGAATATATGTGACTAGTAAGAATCTTAAAACCTATGTATCGATATCTGTCTGGAAGTGAGTCAAGTGGGTGTAAAGCCGCATAAACACAGCCGTTAAAAGCAGATAAACCCCATTATAAAAATAAATTACTTTTAAAAACCCGTAAAACAAAGACAGTGAAACAGAGAGAAATTCTTCCAAAATTCGGTCTGGGGCTGGGATGCAACCTGGATTGACCATATCTAGACATACAGCTGGATAAGACATAAGGGTGGACAGTCTTGGGGCTGAGAGTTTGGGTGAGGTTGGGTGAGCAAACGCAGAACCTTTAAAGTAATACTGCGTGGTACGCATCCCATGGGTCCCAAATCTCCAGGTTCAAGGGCATCTTCCTACATCGAAAACATACATGAGTAACCCAGAAGATGGTACACCGTGTGATTTTGAAAGGTTTCTAAAACACACCTCATTTCTCATCTCCTTGTGCTCGGGTTCGCCATTCCAGGTACTTTACTAGCAATCTCCCTACTTGGAGAATCAGCACCTTTAACCTCCTGTTCCCTACAGGTTGCAATTTGTCCTGAGGATGAACGGGAAGAGGGCCAACCAATGAGAGACTAGATCTAGGTGTTGGGACAGGCACAGGTCACTCTATTTTCCCATCAGGAAGAAGAATTAACCACAGGCTCAGCCTGCCGCCCAGAAGCAGAATAGGGCCTGAGGCAATCCCTCGCTCTTAGGGCCAGCTCCCAAAAAAGCGAGTTGAAAAATGGAGCCCAGGGACACTGCCATTCACAAACCCGCAGAGTTATAAATGATAACTCTCGTCCACAAATATATTGAGGGAAGGCAACGAAGAGGATTTGAAAGCAAGGCAGAATTGCAGGAAACAGGTTTCAGGAGGTAGATTCGAATCGCCTTTAAAGCACATGAAAAGCGGCAAAACGTCGACAATGATGCCCTTGGCCAAAAAGGGCGTATGCGTTTTTTCCTGAATGTATTCAGGAAAAAACGCATACGCCCTTTTTGGCCAACCAAGCAACCTGGAAAGGCAAATCAGCGCTACAAAGAAGTCTCGCTTCCCATCGGTCAAAAGGGTCATGCTGCAAAAAGTGTCAAAACCACAAATGCAGGACAGGCCATGGAGAAATGGCAGCCTTGCTACGCTGATGGGCGGGATGTAAATTGCCAACAGACACTCTGGAGAAGTGTACGGTGTGTCCTGAAACATCTAAAACACACAGCTTAGGGAGAATAGGGCACGTCCACTCATGGGCGTAGAAATTGGGAAAACTAAAAATCAGCAAGACACAGGCACCCCAAAGTTTAGGGCTGCTCTGTTGACAAGAACCTCCACTTCATGACACCTTAAATATCCCAGGAAAGAGAAAAATGGATAAAGAAGTCGTGGTCCTTATGTACAATGCAATATCACTCAGACATGAAATCAATGTCATAAGGCTAGTAGAAGCAAGATGAGTGGACTTATGTACGACGATTCTAAGTGAAATAAGTCACACAGAAAAAGACACTTATCATAAGCTATCACTTATAGAGGGAATGTAAAAACCGCTACAGTTGAACTGAATTACAAAACAGAACAGAGTCACACGTTTAGAAAACACACTATGGCTGCTTAACGGGAAAGGTGAGGTGGGGTGATGCATAAAAAAAGGGTTTCAAATTAGCTCTGATACCGTTCCATACACCCAATATGTTATAGACAAGACCTACTCCTTGCTAAGTGAACTGGACTCAACACCCCCTATTCACTGCACAAGAATATATCTGACTAGTGAGAATCTTATAACTTATGTATTGATATCTCTCTGGAAGTGAGTCAAGTGGGTGTAAAGCCGCATAAACACAGCCGTGAAAAGCAGCTAAACCCCATTATAAAAATAAATTAGTTTTAAAAACCCATGAAACAAAGACAGTATAAGAGAGAGAAGTTCTTACAAAATTCATTCAGGGGCTGTGACTCAACCTGGATTGACCATATCTAGACCCACAGCTGGATGAGACATAAGGGTGGACACTCTTGGGGCTGAGAGGTTTGGTGAGGTTGGGTGAGCCAACGCAGACCCTTTAAAGTAATACTGCGTGGTACCCATCCCATGGGTCCCAAATCTCCAAGTTCAAGGGCATCTTCCTACATCGAAAACATGCATGAGAAACCCAGAAGATGGTACACCGTGTGATTTTGAAAGGTTTCTAAAACGCACCTCATTTCTCAACACCGTGTGCTTGGGTTCGCCATTCCAGCTTCTTTACTAGCAATCTCCCTACTTGGAGAATCAGCACCTTTAACCTCCTGTTCCATACAGGTTGCAGTTTGTCCTAAGGATGAATGGGAAGAGGGGCAACCAATGAGAGACTAGATCTAGGTTTTGGGACAGGCACAGGTCACTCTATTTTCCCATCAGGAAGAAGAATTAACCACAGGCTCAGCCTGCCGCCCAGAACCAGAATAGGGCCTGAGGCAATCACGCGCTTCTGCGGCCAGCTCCCAAAAAAGCCAGTTGAAAAATGGAGCACATGGGCACTGCAATTCACAAACCTGCAGAGTTATAAATGATAACTCTCGTCCACAAATATTTTGAGGGAAGGCAACGAAGAGGATTTGAAAGCAAGGCAGAATTGCAGGAAACAGGTTTCAGGAGGTAGATTCGAATCGCCTTTAAAACACATGAAAAGCGGCAAAACGTCGACAATGATGCCCTTGGCCAAAAAGGGCGTATGCGTTTTTTCCTGAATATATTCAGGAAAAAACGCATACGCCCTTTTTGGCCAACCAAGCAACCTGGAAAGGCAAATCAGCGCTACAAAGAAGTCTCGCTTCCCATCGGTCAAAAGGGCCATGCTGCAAAAAGTGTCAAAACCAGAAATGCAGGACAGGCCATGGAGAAATGGCAGCCTTGCTACGCTGATGGGTGGGATGTAAATTGCGAACAGCCACTCTGGAGAAGAGTACGGTGTGTCCTGAAACATCGAAAAAACACAGCTTAGGGAGCATAGGGCACGTCCACTCATGGGCGTATAAATTGGGAAAACTAAAAATCAGCAAGTCACAGGCACCCCAAAGTTTAGGGCTGCTCTGTTGACAAGAACCTCCACTTCATGACACCTTAAATATCCCAGGAAAGAGAAAAATGGATAAAGAAGTTGTGGTCCTTATGTACAATGGAATATCACTCAGACATGAAATCAATGTCATAAGGCTAGGAGAAGCAAGATGATTGGATTTAGGTACGACGATTCTAAGTGAAATAAGTCACACAGAAAAAGACACTTATCATAAGCTATCACTTATAGAGGGAATGTAAAAACCGCTACACTTGAACTGAATTACAAAACAGAACAGAGTCACACGTTTAGAAAACACACTATGGCTGCTTAACGGGAAAGGTGAGGTGAGGTGATGCATAAAACAAGGGTTTCAAATTCGCTCAGATACCGTTCCATACACCCAATATGTAATAGACAAGACCTACTCCTTGCTCAGTGAACTGGACTCAACACCCCCTATTCACCGCACAAGAATATATGTGACTAGTAAGAATCTTAAAACCTATGTATTGATATCTGTCTGGAAGTGAGTCAAGTGGGTGTAAAGCCGCATAAACACAGCCGTTAAAAGCAGATAAACCCCATTATAAAAATAAATTACTTTTAAAAACCCGTAAAACAAAGACAGTGAAACAGAGAGGAATTCTTCCAAAATTCGGTCTGGGGCTGGGATGCAACCTGGATTGACCATATCTAGACATACAGCTGGATGAGACATAAGGGTGGACACTCTTGGGGCTGAGAGTTTGGGTGAGGTTGGGTGAGCAAACGCAGAACCTTTAAAGTAATACTGCGTGGTACGCATCCCATGGGTCCCAAATCTCCAGGTTCAAGGGCATCTTCCTACATCGAAAACATACATGAGTAACCCAGAAGATGGTACACCGTGTGATTTTGAAAGGTTTCTAAAACGCACCTCATTTCTCATCTCCTTGTGCTCGGGTTCGCCATTCCAGGTACTTTACTAGCAATCTCCTTACTTGGAGAATCAGCACCTTTAACCTCCTGTTCCCTACAGGTTGCAATTTGTCCTGAGGATGAACGGGAAGAGGGCCAACCAATGAGAGACTAGATCTAGGTGTTGGGACAGGCACAGGTCACTCTATTTTCCCATCAGGAAGAAGAATTAACCACAGGCTCAGGCTGCCGCCCAGAAGCAGAATAGGGCCTGAGGCAATCCCACGCACTTAGGGCCAGCTCCCAAAAAAGCGAGTTGAAAAATGGAGCCCAGGGACACTGCCATTCACAAACCCGCAGAGTTATAAATGATAACTCTCGTCCACAAATATATTGAGGGAAGGCAACGAAGAGGATTTGAAAGCAAGGCAGAATTGCAGGAAACAGGTTTCGGGAGGTAGATTCGAATCGCCTTTAAAGCACATGAAAAGTCGCAAAACGTCGACAATGATGCCCTTGGCCAAAAAGGGCGTATGCGTTTTTTCCTGAATATATTCACGAAAAAACGCATACGCCCTTTTTGGCCAACCAAGCAACCTGGAAAGGCAAATCAGCACTACAAAGTAGTCTCGCTTCCCATCGGTCAAAAGGGCCATGCTGCAAAACGTGTCAAAACCAGAAATGCAGGACAGGCCATGGAGAAATGGCAGCCTTGCTATGCTGATGGGCGGGATGTAAATTGCCAACAGCCACTCTGGAGAAGAGTACGGTGTGTCCTGAAACATCGAGAAAACACAGCTTAGGGAGCATAGGGCACGTCCACTCATGGGCGTATAAATTGGGAAAACTAAAAATCAGCAAGACACAGGCACCCCAAAGTTTAGGGCTGCTCTGTTGACAAGAACCTCCACTTCATGACACCTTAAATATCCCAGGAAAGAGAAAAATGGATAAAGAAGTTGTGGTCCTTATGTACAATGGAATATCACTCAGACATGAAATCAATGTCATAAGTATAGAAAAAGCAAGATGAGTGGACTTAGGTACGATGATTCTAAGTGAAATAAGTCACACAGAAAAAGACACTTATCATAAGGTATCACTTAGAGAGGGAATGTAAAAACCGCTACACTTGAACTGAATTACAAAACAGAACAGAGTCACACGTTTAGAAAACACACTATGGCTGCTTAACGGGAAAGGTGAGGTGGGGTGATGCATAAAACAAGGGTTTCAAATTGGCTCAGATACCGTTCCATACACCCAATATGTAATAGATAAGACCTACTCCTTGCTCATTGAACTGGACTCAACACCCCCTATTCACCGCACAAGAATATATGTGACTAGTAAGAATCTTAAAACTTATGTATTGATATCTGTCTGGAAGAGAGTCAGGTGGGTGTAAAGCCGCATAAACACAGCCGTGAAAAGCAGCTAAACCCCATTATAAAAATAAATTACTTTTAAAAACCCGTAAAACAAAGACAGTGAAAGAGAGAGAAATTCTTACAAAATTCGTTCAGGGGCTGTGATGCAACCTGGATTGACCATATCTAGACGCACAGCTGGATGAGACATAAGGGTGGACACACTTGGGGCTGAGAGGTTGGGTGAGGTTGGGTGAGCAAACACAGACCCTTTAAAGTAATACTGCCTGGTACACTTCCCATGGGTCCCAAATCTCCAGGTTGAAGGGCATATTCCTATATCGAAAACATGCATGAGAAACCCAGAAGGTGGTACACTGTGTGATTTTGAAAGGTTTCTAAAACGCACCTCATTTCTCATTTCCTTGTGTTCGGGTTCGCCATTCCAGCTACTTTACTAGAAATCTCAGTACTTGGAGAATCAGCACCTTTAACCTCCTGTTCCGTACAGGTTGCAATTTGTCCTGAGGATGAAAGGGAAGAGGGGCAACCAATGAGAGACTAGATCTAGGTGTTGGGACAGGCACAGGTCACTCTATTTTCCCATCAGGAAGAAGAATTAACCACAGGCTCAGCCTGCCCCCCGGAACCTGAATAGGGTCTGAGGCAATCCCGTGCTTTTGCGGACAGCTCCCAAAAAAGACAGTTGAAAAATGGAGCTCAGGGGCACTGCCATTCACAAACCCGCAGAGTTATAAATGATAACTCTCTTCCACAAATATATTGAGGGAAGGCAACGAAGAGGATTTGAAAGCAAGGCAGAATTGCAGGAAACATGTTTCAGGAGGTAGATTCGAATCGCCTTTAAACATATGTAAAGTGGTAAAACTTCGACAATGATGCCCTTGGCCAAAAAGGGCGTATGCGTTTTTTCCTGAATATATTCAGGAAAAAACGCATACGCCCTTTTTGGCCAACCAAGCAACCTGGAAAGGCAAATCAGCGCTACAAAGAAGTCTCGCTTCCCATCGGTCAAAAGGGCCATGCTGCAAAAAGTGTCAAAACCAGAAATGCAGGACAGGCCATGGAGAAATGGCAGCCTTGCTATGCTGATGGGTGGGATGTAAATTGCCAACAGCCACTCTGGAGAAGTGTACTGTGTGTCCTGAAACATCGAAAAAACACAGCTTAGGGAGCATAGGGCACGTCCACTCATGGGCGTATAAATTGGGAAAACTAAAAATCAGCAAGACACAGGCACCCCAAAGTTTAGGGCTGCTCTGTTGACAAGAACCTCCACTTCATGACACCTTAAATATCCCAGGAAAGAGAAAAATGGATAAAGAAGTTGTGGTCCTTATGTACAATGGAATATCACTCAGACATGAAATCAATGTCATAAGGCTAGGAGAAGCAAGATGATTGGATTTAGGTACGACGATTCTAAGTGAAATAAGTCACACAGAAAAAGACACTTATCATAAGCTATCACTTATAGAGGGAATGTAAAAACCGCTACACTTGAACTGAATTACAAAACAGAACAGAGTCACACGTTTAGAAAACACACTATGGCTGCTTAACGGGAAAGGTGAGGTGAGGTGATACATAAAACAAGGGTTTCAAATTCGCTCAGATACCGTTCCATACACCCAATATGTAATAGACAAGACCTACTCCTTGCTCAGTGAACTGGACTCAACACCCCCTATTCACCGCACAAGAATATATGTGACTAGTAAGAATCTTAAAACCTATGTATCGATATCTGTCTGGAAGTGAGTCAAGTGGGTGTAAAGCCGCATAAACACAGCCGTTAAAAGCAGATAAACCCCATTATAAAAATAAATTACTTTTAAAAACCCGTAAAACAAAGACAGTGAAACAGAGAGAAATTCTTCCAAAATTCGGTCTGGGGCTGGGATGCAACCTGGATTGACCATATCTAGACATACAGCTGGATAAGACATAAGGGTGGACAGTCTTGGGGCTGAGAGTTTGGGTGAGGTTGGGTGAGCAAACGCAGAACCTTTAAAGTAATACTGCGTGGTACGCATCCCATGGGTCCCAAATCTCCAGGTTCAAGGGCATCTTCCTACATCGAAAACATACATGAGTAACCCAGAAGATGGTACACCGTGTGATTTTGAAAGGTTTCTAAAACACACCTCATTTCTCATCTCCTTGTGCTCGGGTTCGCCATTCCAGGTACTTTACTAGCAATCTCCTTACTTGGAGAATCAGCACTTTTAACCTCCTGTTCCCTACAGGTTGCAATTTGTCCTGAGGATGAACGGGAAGAGGGCCAACCAATGAGAGACTAGATCTAGGTGTTGGGACAGGCACAGGTCACTCTATTTTCCCATCAGGAAGAAGAATTAACCACAGGCTCAGGCTGCCGCCCAGAAGCAGAATAGGGCCTGAGGCAATCCCACGCACTTAGGGCCAGCTCCCAAAAAAGCGAGTTGAAAAATGGAGCCCAGGGACACTGCCATTCACAAACCCGCAGAGTTATAAATGATAACTCTCGTCCACAAATATATTGAGGGAAGGCAACGAAGAGGATTTGAAAGCAAGGCAGAATTGCAGGAAACAGGTTTCGGGAGGTAGATTCGAATCGCCTTTAAAGCACATGAAAAGTCGCAAAACGTCGACAATGATGCCCTTGGCCAAAAAGGGCGTATGCGTTTTTTCCTGAATATATTCACGAAAAAACGCATACGCCCTTTTTGGCCAACCAAGCAACCTAGAAAGGCAAATCAGCGCTACAAAGTAGTCTCGCTTCCCATCGGTCAAAAGGGCCATGCTGCAAAACGTGTCAAAACCAGAAATGCAGGACAGGCCATGGAGAAATGGCAGCCTTGCTATGCTGATGGGCGGGATGTAAATTGCCAACAGCCACTCTGGAGAAGAGTACGGTGTGTCCTGAAACATCGAGAAAACACAGCTTAGGGAGCATAGGGCACGTCCACTCATGGGCGTATAAATTGGGAAAACTAAAAATCAGCAAGACACAGGCACCCCAAAGTTTAGGGCTGCTCTGTTGACAAGAACCTCCACTTCATGACACCTTAAATATCCCAGGAAAGAGAAAAATGGATAAAGAAGTTGTGGTCCTTATGTACAATGGAATATCACTCAGACATGAAATCAATGTCATAAGTATAGAAAAAGCAAGATGAGTGGACTTAGGTACGATGATTCTAAGTGAAATAAGTCACACAGAAAAAGACACTTATCATAAGGTATCACTTAGAGAGGGAATGTAAAAACCGCTACACTTGAACTGAATTACAAAACAGAACAGAGTCACACGTTTAGAAAACACACTATGGCTGCTTAACGGGAAAGGTGAGGTGGGGTGATGCATAAAACAAGGGTTTCAAATTGGCTCAGATACCGTTCCATACACCCAATATGTAATAGATAAGACCTACTCCTTGCTCATTGAACTGGACTCAACACCCCCTATTCACCGCACAAGAATATATGTGACTAGTAAGAATCTTAAAACTTATGTATTGATATCTGTCTGGAAGAGAGTCAGGTGGGTGTAAAGCCGCATAAACACAGCCGTGAAAAGCAGCTAAACCCCATTATAAAAATAAATTACTTTTAAAAACCCGTAAAACAAAGACAGTGAAAGAGAGAGAAATTCTTACAAAATTCGTTCAGGGGCTGTGATGCAACCTGGATTGACCATATCTAGACGCACAGCTGGATGAGACATAAGGGTGGACACACTTGGGGCTGAGAGGTTGGGTGAGGTTGGGTGAGCAAACACAGACCCTTTAAAGTAATACTGCCTGGTACACTTCCCATGGGTCCCAAATCTCCAGGTTGAAGGGCATATTCCTATATCGAAAACATGCATGAGAAACCCAGAAGGTGGTACACTGTGTGATTTTGAAAGGTTTCTAAAACGCACCTCATTTCTCATTTCCTTGTGTTCGGGTTCGCCATTCCAGCTACTTTACTAGAAATCTCAGTACTTGGAGAATCAGCACCTTTAACCTCCTGTTCCGTACAGGTTGCAATTTGTCCTGAGGATGAAAGGGAAGAGGGGCAACCAATGAGAGACTAGATCTAGGTGTTGGGACAGGCACAGGTCACTCTATTTTCCCATCAGGAAGAAGAATTAACCACAGGCTCAGCCTGCCCCCCGGAACCTGAATAGGGTCTGAGGCAATCCCGTGCTTTTGCGGACAGCTCCCAAAAAAGACAGTTGAAAAATGGAGCTCAGGGGCACTGCCATTCACAAACCCGCAGAGTTATAAATGATAACTCTCTTCCACAAATATATTGAGGGAAGGCAACGAAGAGGATTTGAAAGCAAGGCAGAATTGCAGGAAACATGTTTCAGGAGGTAGATTCGAATCGCCTTTAAACATATGTAAAGTGGTAAAACTTCGACAATGATGCCCTTGGCCAAAAAGGGCGTATGCGTTTTTTCCTGAATATATTCAGGAAAAAACGCATACGCCCTTTTTGGCCAACCAAGCAACCTGGAAAGGCAAATCAGCGCTACAAAGAAGTCTCGCTTCCCATCGGTCAAAAGGGCCATGCTGCAAAAAGTGTCAAAACCAGAAATGCAGGACAGGCCATGGAGAAATGGCAGCCTTGCTATGCTGATGGGTGGGATGTAAATTGCCAACAGCCACTCTGGAGAAGTGTACTGTGTGTCCTGAAACATCGAAAAAACACAGCTTAGGGAGCATAGGGCACGTCCACTCATGGGCGTATAAATTGGGAAAACTAAAAATCAGCAAGACACAGGCACCCCAAAGTTTAGGGCTGCTCTGTTGACAAGAACCTCCACTTCATGACACCTTAAATATCCCAGGAAAGAGAAAAATGGATAAAGAAGTTGTGGTCCTTATGTACAATGGAATATCACTCAGACATGAAATCAATGTCATAAGGCTAGGAGAAGCAAGATGATTGGATTTAGGTACGACGATTCTAAGTGAAATAAGTCACACAGAAAAAGACACTTATCATAAGCTATCACTTATAGAGGGAATGTAAAAACCGCTACACTTGAACTGAATTACAAAACAGAACAGAGTCACACGTTTAGAAAACACACTATGGCTGCTTAACGGGAAAGGTGAGGTGAGGTGATGCATAAAACAAGGGTTTCAAATTCGCTCAGATACCGTTCCATACACCCAATATGTAATAGACAAGACCTACTCCTTGCTCAGTGAACTGGACTCAACACCCCCTATTCACCGCACAAGAATATATGTGACTAGTAAGAATCTTAAAACCTATGTATCGATATCTGTCTGGAAGTGAGTCAAGTGGGTGTAAAGCCGCATAAACACAGCCGTTAAAAGCAGATAAACCCCATTATAAAAATAAATTACTTTTAAAAACCCGTAAAACAAAGACAGTGAAACAGAGAGAAATTCTTCCAAAATTCGGTCTGGGGCTGGGATGCAACCTGGATTGACCATATCTAGACATACAGCTGGATAAGACATAAGGGTGGACAGTCTTGGGGCTGAGAGTTTGGGTGAGGTTGGGTGAGCAAACGCAGAACCTTTAAAGTAATACTGCGTGGTACGCATCCCATGGGTCCCAAATCTCCAGGTTCAAGGGCATCTTCCTACATCGAAAACATACATGAGTAACCCAGAAGATGGTACACCGTGTGATTTTGAAAGGTTTCTAAAACACACCTCATTTCTCATCTCCTTGTGCTCGGGTTCGCCATTCCAGGTACTTTACTAGCAATCTCCCTACTTGGAGAATCAGCACCTTTAACCTCCTGTTCCCTACAGGTTGCAATTTGTCCTGAGGATGAACGGGAAGAGGGCCAACCAATGAGAGACTAGATCTAGGTGTTGGGACAGGCACAGGTCACTCTATTTTCCCATCAGGAAGAAGAATTAACCACAGGCTCAGCCTGCCGCCCAGAAGCAGAATAGGGCCTGAGGCAATCCCACGCTCTTAGGGCCAGCTCCCAAAAAAGCGAGTTGAAAAATGGAGCCCAGGGACACTGCCATTCACAAACCCGCAGAGTTATAAATGATAACTCTCGTCCACAAATATATTGAGGGAAGGCAACGAAGAGGATTTGAAAGCAAGGCAGAATTGCAGGAAACAGGTTTCGGGAGGTAGATTCGAATCACCTTTAAAGCACATGAAAAGTCGCAAAACGTCGACAATGATGCCCTTGGCCAAAAAGGGCGTATGCGTTTTTTCCTGAATATATTCAGGAAAAAACGCATACGCCCTTTTTGGCCAACCAAGCAACCTGAAAATGCAAATCAGCGCTACAAAGAAGTCTCGCTTCCCATCGGTCAAAAGGGCCATGCTGCAAAAAGTGTCAAAACCAGAAATGCAGGACAGGCCATGGAGAAATGGCAGCCTTGCTACGCTGATGAGCGGGATGTAAATTGCCAACAGCCACTCTGGAGAAGTGTACGGTGTGTCCTGAAACATCGAAAAAACACAGCTTAGGGAGCGTACGGCACGTCCACTCATGGGCGTATAAATTGGGAAAAAGAAAAATCAGCAAGACACAGGCACCCCAAAGTTTAGGGCTGCTCTGTTGACAAGAACCTCCACTTCATGACACCTTAAATATCCCAGGAAAGAGAAAAATGGATAAAGAAGTTGTGGTCCTTATGTACAAAGGAATATCACTCAGACATGAAATCAATGTCATAAGGCTAGTAGCAGCATGATGAGTGGATTTAGGTACGACGACTCTAAGTGAAATAAGTCACACAGAAAAAGACACTTATCATAAGCTATCACTTATAGAGGGAATGTAAAAACCGCTACACTTGAACTGAATTACAAAACAGAACAGAGTCACACGTTTAGAAAACACACTATGGCTGCTTAACGGGAAAGGTGAGGTGGGGTGATGCATAAAACAAGGGTTTCAAATTCGCTCAGATACCGATCCATACACCCAATATGTAATAGACAAGACCTACTCCTTGCTCAGTGAACTGGACTCAACACCCCCTATTCACCGCACAAGAATATATGTGACTAGTAAGAATCTTAAAACCTATGTATTGATATCTGTCTGGAAGTGAGTCAAGTGGGTGTAAAGCGGCATAAACACAGCAGTGAAAAGTAGCGAATCCCCATTTTAAATTAAATAACTTTTAAAAACCCAAAAAAATAAGACAGTGATAGAGAGAGGAAATTTTACATAATTTGTTCCTGGGCTGTGATGCAACCTTGTTTGATCATATCTAGACCCACAGCTGGATGAGAAATAAAGCTGGACACTCTTGCAGCTGAAGGACTCTTTCCCTAGTTACCAGATTGGGGAACGTAAATAGGCTGCCGCTCTCTGGCCGTTACCTGCAAAAGCAGCTTTAAAATCTGTGTTAATGGTCACTTCATATGAACAAGTACTTCAGGCTGTAAATGAAACCTGCCCTCAAAATGTCTTGAGGGAGGTAGTGGCCAAAACTTTTCAAAATGTGACACTTACTTTAAGAAAACAATGTGAAGAACTAAGCTGTAATCACAGTTTGATAAATAAAAAGAGCATGCTTTAAAGATCAATTTCAACAGATTATGGGACACATGCAAATTCAGCCACACAGAGGTATCAGCTCGCACCTGTTAGAATAACCAGCAGCAAGCAAACTACAAACAATAAATATTGAAGGTGTTTTGGAGAAATGCATACCCTCAATTTTAAGTGGGACATAACCTGGAAAGAGCCACTAATGAGAACTGAATGGTGGTGCCTTTAAAACGTACACACTGAGCTACCATATGATACAGCAAGCCCACTCCTTGGCCTATAACATAAGGAGATAGAACTGGAAAGACACAGGCAAGCAAATGTGCATTGCAGCAGTATTACAATAACCAAGACATGGAGGCAACCAAAAAGTCCATCAAGAGGTGCGTGGCCAAAGAATAACTGGTACACGTACAGATGGAATATGAGCCAGGGAAAAAAACAAAACAATGCCATTTGCAGCACTGTGTATGATTCTTGAGTTAATCAGGCAAATTGTACTAAGTCAGAAAGCAAAAGACACATATCCTATAATATCACTTATAGGTCTTAGCTAAAAATTGATACCAATGAAGATATTTCCACAGAGAAATGCAATCACAGATTCATTAAACAAACTTAGGGTTCACCAAATGGAAAGGTGTGAGGATTGGATACATTAGGATATTGGGGTTAAGATAGATATAGAAACACATGTGAAATATGTAATCACCAAAGACCTAAGTAATACCAAGACAAGACTACTCAACATGGTGTCATAACCTACATGGGAAAATGATCCAAAGAAGAATAGATATATGTATATGTTTAAAAGAACCACATCTTGCACACCTAGAAGAAACAAAACATTTTAATCAAATTTGCTCTGACAAAAAATAAAAATTAAATTAAAAAAAGAACAAGAAGTAATGAGACATAAACTTAAGGGGCTTTTTGCTGGCACATTGCATTCTAATTTACAACCAGAACATGACTTCCATTAAGGCTCTGTCATCACTAATAAAGCAGCTTTATAAGCAATGTTGAAGGTAGCTTAAAAGAAGTCTCACTAATTATTGATAGTAACAAGGAAACAAAGAAAAGTAAAAATCTCACTGCAAAAAGTATACATAGGGTAAGGATAGTAGATCAAACACTGATTAAACTTCTGTAAAGAATAAAAGACAACAGTAGTATGTTTTGTTAAAAAAGAGAGGGCCCAAATAAATCTGAAATGAAAGAGATGATGTTACAACAGACACCACAGAAATACAAAGTATCCTAAGATACACACAGGGTAACTCAGGGCTCAGACTGGACAGAGCCCACTCTCCAGTCCCCTGTACATGACTTACAGGAGCCTCAGGAACTGAGGAGGAGGTCCCTGAGGAGAGGCTCAAGATAGAATATGGTAGGCATTAACATGACTGCATTCATCTTAAACATGCCTGAACTACATTCACACGAGATGATTTTGTCCTGTATGTACATCGGCACCTCTAGCCGGAACTGCAGATCTTTGGCTTCAACACCTCTACTGACAACATTAGCTTCACCTGCTGTGGACCGTCTCCTATAGGATTTCTAGAATCACAAAACATCGAAGCTTCACAGGACCCAGAGTCTGTGCGACTCCACACAGAGTCTCAGAGTCTCAACTCCACTCAGATACTCCACTCTTGGAGGGCACACACAAAGTAGTGTGCACATCAGAACCCAGGGGAAGGAGCAGTGACCCCGTAGGAGAATGACCAGAACTACCTGCTACTTTTAGAGGGTCTCCTGCAGAGGCAGCTGGTGGCTGTGGCTGTGGCTCACCGTGAGGACAACAACACTGGCAGCAGAAGTTCTGGGAAATACTCCTTGGTGTGAGCCCTCCCAGAGTCCGCCATTAGCCCCAACAAGAGCAAGGTAGGCTCCAGTGCTGGGTCGCCTCAGGCCAAACAACCAACAGGGAGGGAACCCAGCCCCATGCATCAGCAGACAAGCAGATTCAACTTTTTATTAAAGTTTTATTTAATCCGTAGACAAGCGGATTAAAGCTCTGCCCACCAAAGCAACACCCAGCTCTACCCACCACCAGTCCCTCCCATCAGGAAGCTTGCACAAGCCTCTAAGATAGACTCATCCACCAGAGAGCAGACAGCAGAAGCAAGAAGAACTACAATTCTGCAGCCTGTGGAAGGAAAACCACATTCACAGAAAGATAGACAAAATGAAAAGGCAGAGGACTTTATACCAGATCAAGGAACAAGATAAAACCCCAGAAAAAAAACGGAATGAGGTGGAGATAGGGAACCTTCCAGAAAAAGAATTCAGAATAATGATAGTGAAGTTGAGCCAAGACCTTAGAAAAAGAAAGGAGGCAAAGATCGAGAAGACACAAGAAATGCTTAACAAAGACCTAGAAGAATTAAGGAACAAACACCTAGAAGAATTAAAGAACAAACAAACAGAGGTGAACAATGTAATAACTGAAATGAAAAATACACTAGAAGGAATCAGTAGCAGAATAACTGTGGCAGAAGAACGGATAAGTGGCCTGGAAGACAGAAAGGTGGAAATCACTGCCATGGAACAGAATAAAGAAAAAGAATGAAAATAAATGAAGACACCCCAAGAGTCCTCTGGGACAACATTAAACGCAACAACATTCGCATTATAGGGGTCCCAGAAGGAGAAGAGAGAGAGAAAGGACCCGAGAATATATTTGAAGAGATTATGGTCAAAAACTTCCCTAGCATGGGAAAAGAAATAGCCACCCAAGTCCAGAAGCACAGAGTGTCCCAGGCAGGAGAAACCAAAGGAGAAAAATGACAAGACACATAGTAATCAAATTGACAAAAATTAACGACAAAGAAAAATTATTGAAAGCAGCAAGGGAAAAATGACAAATAACATACAAGGGAAATCCCATAAGGATAACAGCTGATTTCTCAGCAGAAAATCTACAAGCCAGAAGGAAGTGGCATGATAAATTTAAAGTGATGAAAGGGAAGAACCTACAACCAAGGGTACTGCACCCTGCAAAGAGCTCATTCAGATTTGATGGAGAAATCAAAAGCCTTACAGACAAGCAAAAGCTAAGAGAATTCAGCACCATGCAACCAGCTCTACACCAAATGCTAAAAGAACTTCTCTAAGTGGGAAACACAAGAGAAGAAAAGGACCCACCAAGACAAACCCATAACAATTAAGAAAATAGTAGTAGGAACATACATATCGATAATTACCTTAAACGTGAATGCACTAAATGTTCCAACCAAAAGACATAGACTGGCTGAATGGATACAAAAACAAGACCCATATATATGCTGTCTACAAGAGACCCATTTCAGACCTAGGGACACATACAGACTGAAAGTGAGGCGATGGAAAAATATATTCTATGCTAATGAAAATCAAAAGAAAGCTGGAGTAGCAATACTCATATCAGATAAAATAGACTTTAAAATAAAGAATGTTACAAGAGACAAGGAAAGACACTACATAATGGTCAAGGGATCAATCCAAGAAGAAGATATAACAATTATAAATATATATGTACCCAACATAGGAGCACCTCAATGTATAAGGCAACTGCTAACAGCTATAAAAGAGGAAATCGACAGTAACACAATAATAGCGGGGGACTTTAACAGCTCACTTACACCAGTGGAGATCAGCCAGACAGAAAATTAATAAGGAAACACAAGCTTTAAATGACACAATAGACCAGATAGAGTTCATTGATATTTATAGGACATTCCATCCAAAAACAGCAGATTACACGTTCTTCTCAACTGCACACGGAACATTCTCCAGGATAGATCACATCTTGGGTCACAGATAAAGCCTCAGTAAATTTAAGAAAACTGAAATCATATCAAGCAGCTGTTCCGACCACAATGCTATGAGATTAGAAATCAATTACACGGAAAAAACTGTAAAAAACACAAACACATGGAGGCTAAACAATACGTTACTAAATAACCAAGAGATCACTGAAGAAATCAAAGGGGAAATCAAAAACTACCTAGAGACAAATGACAACCAAAACACGATGATCCAAAACCTATGGGATGCAGCAAAAGGAGTTCTAAGAGGGAAGTTTATAGCAATACAAGCCTACCTCAAGAAACAAGAAAAATCTCAAATAAACAATCTAACCTTACACCTAGAGGAACTAGAGAAAGAAGAACAAAACCCAAAGTTAGTAGAAGGAAAGAAATCCTAAAGATCAGAGCAGAAATAAATGAAATAGAAACAAAGAAAACGGAAGCAAAGATCATCAAAACTAAAAGCTGGTTCTTTGAGAAGATAAGCAAAAATGATCAACCTTTAGCCACACTCAAGAAAAAGAGGGAGAGGACGCAAATCAACAAAATTAGAAGTGAAAAAGGAGAAGTTACAACAGACACCACAGGAATACAAAGCATCCTAAGAGACTACTACAAGCAACTCTGTGCCAATAAAATGGACAATCTGGAAGAAATGGACAAATTCTTAGAAAGGTATAACCTTCTAAGACTGAACCAGGAAGAAATAGAAAATATGAACAAACCTATCACAAGCAATGAAATTGAAACTGTGATTAAAAATCTTCCAACAAACAAAAGTCCAGAACCAGATGGCATTACAGGTGAATTCTATCAAACATTTAGAGAAGAGCTAACACCCAACCTTCTCAAATTCTTCAAAACAATTGCAGGGGAAGGAACACTCCCAAACTCATTCTATGAGACCACCATCACCCTGATATCAAAATCAGACAGAGATACTACAAGGAAAGAAAATTATAGACCAATATCCCTGATGAATATAGATGCAAAAATCCTCAACAAAATACTAGCAAACAGAATCGAACAACACATTAAAAGGATCATACACCATGATCAAGTGGGGTTTATCCCAGGGATGCAAGGATTCTTCAATATACACAAATCAATGTGATACACCATATTAACAAATTGTAGAATAAAACCATATGGTCATCTCAATAGATGAAGGAAAAGATTTTGAGAAAATTCAACACTCATTTACGATAAAAACTCTGCAGAGTGTGGGCATAGACGGAAACTACCTCAACATAATAAAGGCCATATATGACAAACCCACAGCAAACAGCATTCTCAATGGTGAAAAACTGAAAGCGTTTCCTCTAAGATCAGGAACAAGACGAGGATGTCCACTCTCACCACTGCTATTCAACATAGTTTTGGAAGTCCTAGCCATGGCAATCAGAGAAGAAAAAGAAATAAAAGGAATACAAAACGGAAAAGAAGAAGTAAAATTGTCACTGTTTGCAGATGACATGATATCATAGATAGAGAATCTTAAAGATGCCACCAGAAAACCACTGGAGCTAATCAATGAATTTGGTAAAGTTGCAGGATACAAAATTAATGCACAGAAATTGCTTGCATTCCTACACACTAACAATGAAAGATCAGAAAGAGAAATTAAGGAAACAATCCCATTACCACTGCAACAAAAAGAATAAAATACCTAGGAATAAACCTACCTAAGGAAGTAAAAGACCTGTACTCAGAAAACTATAAGACACTGATGAAAGAAATCAAAGATGATATAAACAGATGGAGACATATACCATGTCCTTGGATTAGAAGAATCAATATTGTGAAAATGACTATACTACCCAAAGCAATCTACAGATTCAATGCAATCCCGATCAAAATACCTTTGGCATTTTCTACAGAACAAGAAAAAAAAATCTTAAAATTTGTAGGGAGACACAAAAGACCCTGGATAGCCAAAGCAGTCTTGAGGGGGAAAAAAAAGAGCTCGAGGAATCAGACTTCCAGACTTCAGACTATATTACAAAGCTACAGTAATCAAGATAATATGGTACTGACACAAACACAGAAATATAGGTCAATAGAAAAGGATAGAAAGCACAGAGATAAACCCACGTACCTATGGTTAACTAATCTATGACAAAGGAGGCAAGGGTATACAATGGAGAAAAGACAGTGTCTTCAGTAAGTGGTGTTGGGAAAACTGGACAGCTACATGTAAAAGAATGAAATTAGTACACTCCCTAACACCATACACAAAAATAACTCAAAATGGATTAGAGACCTAAATATAAGACCAGCCACTATAAAACTCTTAGAAGAAAACATAAGCAGAACAGTCTATGACATAAATCATAGCAAGATCCTTTTTGACCCACCTCCTAGAGAAATGGAAATAAAAACAAAAATTAAAAAATGGGACCGAATGAAACATAAATTCTTTTGCACAGCAAAGGAAAACTTAAGCAAGATGAAA
Source organism: Eschrichtius robustus (assembly GCF_028021215.1). Classification (NCBI taxonomy): domain Eukaryota; kingdom Metazoa; phylum Chordata; class Mammalia; order Artiodactyla; family Eschrichtiidae; genus Eschrichtius; species Eschrichtius robustus. The sequence continues at coordinate 688,516 of NW_027175202.1, forward strand.
AGACAACCATCAGAATGGGAGAAAATATTTTCAAATGAAGCAAATGGCAAAGGATTAATCTACAAAAAGCAGCTCATGTAGCTCAATATCACAAAACCAAACAACCCAATCCAAAAATGGGCAGAAGACCTAAATAGAAATTTCTCCAAAGAAGATATACAGGTTGCCAACAAACACATGAAAGGATGCTGAGCATCACTAATCATTAGAGAAATGCAAATCAAAACTACAGTGAGGTATCACCTCACACCAGTCAGAATGGCCATCATCAAAAAATCTACCAACAGTAAATGCTGGAGAGGCATTTATTGGAGAAAAGGGAACCCTCTTGCACTGTTGGTGGGAATGTAAATTGATATAGCCACTAGGTAGAACGGTATGGGGCTTCCTTAAAAACTAAAAATAGAACTACCATACAACCCAGCAAACCCACTCCTGGACATTTACCCTGAGAAAACCATAATTCAAAAAGAGTCATGTACCACAATGTTCACTGTAGCTCTATTTACAATAGCCAGGACATGGAAGCAACCTAAGTGTCCATCAACAGATAAATGGATAAAGAAGATGTGGCACATATATACAATGGAACATTATTCAGCCATAAAAAGAAACGAAATTGAGTTATTTTTAGTGAGGTGGATGGATCTAGAGTCTGTCCTACAGAGTGAAGTAAGTCAGAAAGAGAAAAACAAATACCGTATGCTAACACATATATATGGAATCTAAAAAAAAAAAGTTTATGAAGAACCTAGGGGCAGGAAAGGATTAAGGACACAGACGTAGAGAAAGGACTTGAGGACATGGGGAGAGGGAAGGGTAAGCTGGGACAAAGTGAGAGAGTGGTATGGACATATATACACTACCAAATGTAAAATTGATAGCTACTGGGAAGCAGCCACATAGCACAGGGAGATCAGCTCTGTGCTTTGTGACCACCTAAAAGGGTGGGATAAGGGAGTGAGAGGGAGGTGCAAGAGGGAGGGGATATGGTGTTATATGTATACGCATAGCTGATTCACTTTTTTATACAGCAGAAACTAACACACAATTGTAAAGCAATTATACTCCAATAAAGATGTAAAAGAAAAAAAAAAAAAAAAAAGAAAGCCCAGAGATAAACCTACACACCTATGGCCCACTAATCTATGACAAAGGAGGCAAGGGTATACAATGGAGAAAAGACAGTCTCTTCAATAAGTGGTGCTGGGAAAAATGGACAGCTACATGTAAAAGAATGAAATTAGAACACTCCCTAACACCATACACAAAAAATAAACTCCAAATGGATTAGAGACCGAAATGTAAGACCGGACACTATAAAACTCTTAGAGGAAAACATAGGAAGAATACTCTTTGACATAAATCACAGCAAGATATTTTTTGATCCACCTCCTAGAGTAATGAAATAAAAAAAAAAAAAAAAAAAAAAAAAAAAGGGGAGCAAATGAAACCTAAAAGCTTTTGCAAAGCAAAGGAAACTACAAACAAGACGAAAAGACAACCCTCAGAATGGGAGAAAATATTTGCAAACGAATCAATGGACAAAGGATTAATCTCCAATGTATATAAACAGCTCATGCAGCTCAACAGTAAAAAACCAAACAAACCAATCCAAAAATGGGCAGATGACGTAAATAGACATTTGTCCCAAGAAGACATACAGATGACCAAGAAACACATGAAAAGCTACTCAACATCACTAATTATTAGAGAAATATAAACCAAAACTACAATGAGGTATCACCTCACACGAGTTAGAATGGGCATCATCAGAAAATCTACAAACAACAAATGCTGGAGAGGGTGTGGAGGAAAGGGAACCCTCTTACACTATTTGTGGGAATGTAAATTGATACAGTCACTATGGAGAACAGTATGGAGGTTCCTTAAAAAACTAAAAATAGAATTACCATATGACCCAGCAATCCCACTACTGGCCATATACCCAGAGAAAACCATAATTCAAAAAGACATATTCACCACAATATTCATTGCAGCACTATTTACAATAGCCAGGTCATGGAAGCAACCTAAATGCCCATAGACAGACGAACGGAAAAGATGTGCTACATATATAAAATGGAATATTACTCAGCCATAAAAAGGAATGAAATTGGGTCATTTGTAGAGACGTGGATAGATCTAGAGACTGTCATACAGAGTGAAGTAAGTCAGAAAGAGAAAAACAAATATCGTATATTAACGCATACATGTAGAACCTAGAAAAATGGTAAAGATGAACTGGTTTGCAAGGCAGAAATAGAGACACAGATGTAGAGAACAAATGTATGGACACCAAGGGGGGAAAGTGGCAGGGTGGTGGTGGTGGGATGAATTGCGACCCTGGGATTGACATATATACACTTATATGTATAAAATAGATAACCAATAAGAGCCTGCTGTATAAAAAAATGAATAAAATAAATTCAAAAATTAAAAAATAAATAATACTTAAGAAAATAAAACAGAAAAAAAAAAGTTCTGTCCTTCCCATAGACGTATTTATATGAATGAATGATTTCCATGCTTATATCCATAAATACAAAAAGAGGAATAAAACTTACCTTGAACCAAAAAAGAAAAAAAAAAAACTGAACCCACTGGTCATACAGAGGAAAACCCTATCAGCGCACTTGCTCCAGTGGTAAACAATTCTTAAGTTGGTCACAGGTGGGGAATCATCTCCCATGCAGCCAGCAGCCCCCACACAAGGAGCGTCCTCATTGCAAAGCTGGGGGACCGTGAGGAGGCGTCTCTGACTAAACGTGAGCTGAGCCCCAGGCCAGCTGCTGCTGAACTTTTCCCACCGTTCCCAGGTAAAACACCTGAATGTGTGCAAAGACTAAAAACTAGAGGAAGGGGCTTGGAGTCACACCAGCGACAGCACGCAGGCCGACTTGGTGCCTGCAGGCCAGCCAGGATGGTCCTGGCCCCGGGCGCTCGTCTGGAAACTTTCCATTTCCCTGCCTGAGGTACCCCTCCTGTCCCGGCCCCCACTGCTTTTTTCCTTCCTTACCTCTGCCCGGGGAGAAATTCCAGCAGCAAGTATGGGTGACACATCCTCTTCTTTAGCAGGTGGCAGCCCGGCAACTCCTGCAGAAAGTCCAGTAGAGCCCCAGTCACAACGGGCCACTCATAGAGCCGTAGGCCCTACTGCCTCCCACCAGCCCAACCCCGAGACTGCTGACGGGGCAGAGAATATGGCGTCAGGCACAGCTGCAGAGGCTTTTGCTGCCTGGAGGGGTGTTTATATTGACCTCAACCCAGGCACACCTGGGAAGGGCTGGCCGGCCGGGTCAGGCTACCCAGGTCAGCCAATCCTCGCCCCTCAGGGGCTCAGATTTGCAGAAAATGGGCCTTGCTGCACCGGCCAGATCCAAGGAACAGGTGTAGGGTCCCGAGAGTCAGGATAGATAAGGGGCGGCAGCCCTGGCTTGTTTTCTAATCATTTTATCTGGTCCATGAGTGGGAGACAACTTCAAGAAGACCCTCTGCTAATGAGAGGAACCCAGGAGTCAGGGAGAGGAGGGGTGGTGGGTGGAAACAGAGGCCTGGTGCCCCGGCTGCTGTGGAAGCCCCTAGAAGACCAGGCAGAGGGAGGCCGCACAGAGTGAAGCCTAGGGTCACAGACCTGTTGGAGCTGCTGTTTATTAGTTCAAGCTCTGCTCTGAGGTGCTCTGTGTCAGCTCTGAGTGACAGGTGTGCTGGGGGTGCTCTGAAATGAGGGCTATGTGCACAGTTCCTGTGTGCCCAGCCCTGTCGGGGTACCTGTTCACGGGAGTTCCATATCCAGGGAGGGGCATGCCCACGAGAGCCCCGTGGGCTGCTGCGTACCTGCCCAGGTGAGCTCCATATCCTGGGAGGGGCCTGACCATGATGGCCCCATGGGCTGCTGGGTACCTGCCCAGGTGAGCTCCATATCCTGGGAGGGGCCTAACCACCACAGCCCCGTGGGCTGCTGGGTACCTGCCCAGGTGAGCTCCATATCCTGGGAGGGACCTGACCACAAGAGCCCCGTGAGCTGCTGGGGACCTGGTAGAGGACGCCAGGACAGTCAGTGAAGCCACAGAGGATATACATCTAGTAGTTCCTAATTCCTACACCCTGCTGGTCATTCTACCATCCACCAGGACATGGTATTCTGTATTAGACTTCAATGATGCCTTCTTCTGTATTCCATTCGTCCCAGAGTCACAAGAAATTTTGGCTGTGAGTGGCAGGACTCAACATACAACAAAAACAATACTGCTGGGCCGTCCTGCCCCAGGGGTTCAAAAATTCCCACACCATCTTTGGGGAAACGTTAGCTAAAGACCTAAAAAATCTACCTCTGGAGAAGGGAACCCTCCTTCAATATGCAGATGACATTCTGATCACCAGCCCGACTAAGGAGGCCTCTGAAATACCTAGCCAATAAAAGATAGAAGGTGTCCAAGAAAAAGGCTCAAATATCACAAACTAAGGTGACCTTCCTGGGCTTCATTCGCACAGAAGGTCGGAAAAGCCCACCCCAGGAAAGGGAAGAAGCCATTTGCAGCCTCACCCTTCCTGAAACTAGAAGACAGCTTAGGGGTTCCTGGGGAGACCGGGGTTTGCTGCATCTGGATCCCTAACTACAGTCTAATAGCTGGGCCTCTATATGAAACACTGAAAGGAAAAGATGATGATCCTTTTGAATAGAATCCAGAAGCGGCCTTTCAAGAATGGAAAGAGCAGTCAGTTCAGATCCTTGCCCTGGACCTCCCTAAGTTAGCTAAACCCTTTGACCTTTACATTCCTGGTCCAAGGCGAATCGCCCTTGGAGTATTAGTGCAAAAACTGGGACCACTTGAAATGGAACAATGCAAGAATGCCCTCCAGGCATTGGCCAGCCACCCCATCCGACCAGGATACTGGGGGTATCTAAAAACCTGGAAATCAGCAGCCCACAAGGCCAGCTCCCTCCTAAGGGAAAAGGACGCCACTTGGTGATCCTAACCACCCACCATGCCCTGAAGTTGCAGGGATTGCTCCGTGGGCACAATGACCTCGAGTGAGGAGGCGCTCCAACACCAACCTCCAGAGAGAAAACCTGGAGCAATGGGCCCCCATGACGACTCGTTTGACCATCACTTGACCTGGAGCTTCTCTCAGAAAACAACAAGAGTGTGTCCCAAAAGAGCAGACTATTGCTTACAGGACTTACTGCACCCAGAGCGGAGCTAATAAACTTGGCAGGGGAACCGTAAATAACGCTGCCAACATAGAAAAGCCTACAGACACCGCGGTGACGGCGGCCAATGAGACCGGCTGTACTCCTGGTTACTTCAAAAGGCCGTTGACTGAGTGGCCGTCAAGGTCCTGGATCACCACCGGCCCTGGACTGTCTGGGAGTTGAGCAAGCAGGGCTCTGACACCTGGTGTTGTTTGTACGTTAATTCAGTGGCCTAACTGAAGAAAGTGCAGACTACTGGTCAGAGCATCTAGGCTAGCAGGAACTGTCAGCCTAAGGGGCCGAACCAATGTGGAGCAGGGTAAAACGGCCCACCCCCCCCCCCCCAGCGTCTCTGCACATCTCTTTCCTGGACCCTTAAAGGTCATTAGAATCTATAAAACTTCCAATGCTGGTGCTCAGGCAGACGAGCAGTGAGGGAGGAGGCCTGGGGACAATCAACCTCACCTGGAGGCTGCTTGGGAGAAGTCCTCCCCCTCGCCCCGGGTATGAGGACACCCAACTCAGCACGAAGCATTTACAGAAGAGGTGTCTGCACCCTCAGCACCCCAAGAATGAGGAATGGGACAAAAGGCAGAGGAGGGCTTTGTCACTGGCAAAGCCCATGAAAAATTCCTGGGAGATGAAAATAGAATCTGGGCAATAAAATAAAGTCTAAGCATTTTTTCCTTTGTGCTTTGTCTAATTTCACTTGCTCCTAGGTTTCCACATGCAGAGGTCCCACACCCGACACTTCAGACCCGATTTCCTAGTGCAAAATGGCTGGGCCGACACCTCAGCTCGTGGGGCCCCGTGCAGACTCTGCGACATAGAGCCTGAGCTCCAGCCAACCCGGCCCTCGAGAGCTCCGCCCACTCCCTCCCGCTGACGCTGCCAGGATCTCTACACAGCAGCCCGGCCCACAACCCGCAGGGGAGCACACACTCTCACCTCTCCATTCTCTGATCAAAATATAAAGTTTTCCTTTGCTTCTGAACCAAAGTCAGTCTCGATCTGTTGGCTCCAATGACACTAGGCAGGGAGACCCTTGTTGGGGCCCACTCTGCAGGATCAGTAACAGAATTTGAGAACATTGTAACTTCAAAGAACAGATGTGCGAGCCAAACTGTAATTAACATAGAGCAGTGTATAAGGCTCGTGTAAAATAAGATGTTTCTAAGACTTCCATTTGATATTTCCATCACTTTATTATAAGCAAGTTCAGTGGAGGGGTTTGTCTTATTTGTCAGGTCAACAGTAGAGAAATGCAGTGATTTCTTTCCAAGGATGTACATCTAATAATCTTGGTTGAAGTTTCAACCTTGTTTTGACTGATTTTCCATTGAAAATGATACCTCTCTTTCAGCTCCTAGATTTCTGAGAAGTATAAAATCTTATATTTTTTATTACCAAAGGGGAAAGGTGGGAGGAGGGATAAATTAACAGTTTCAGATTAACATATACACACTGCTATGTATAAAATATATCATCAACAAGGAACTACTGTATAACACAGGGAACTATACTCAATATTTTGTAATGACCCCTAAGGGGAAATAATCTGAAAAACAATAGATATCTATATCGACATCATCTATCAACTACAGATAAAATGGAAACTAAAGGAGGCCGATGGTGAGCGTTTCTGAACCTGAAGACTTCAATCATCTAAAGTTCGGACTCTGCCTACGGCCCAAGTCCCTTAATGAACACACATGTACCAGTAGCTTAAAAATTCCCCAGATTGGAGTTCGGGGAGACACTGATTTGGAAAAATCCCTGGTGTTCTCCTTACATAAACGGGACCTTTCCTACAGCTAAAACATGCCTGTGACACCCAGAAGATGGAACACGGTTGGATCAGGGAGCTTTTGGAAAAGGCACCAAAACTCCTAATTTCCTGGTTGTCGGGTTCACACCTCCAGCCTTTTTCCTTAAAATCTCCCCACCTGAGGATGTCAGCACCTTCAACATCCAGTTGCACAAAATTTGGAATTTTTCCAAAGGAAGAAGGGGAAGGAGGAGAAACAAGGAGAGCCAAGCCCTAGATGTTCGGACAGGCACATGTCACTCTAATTTCCAATCAGGAAGAAGAATTAAGCAAAGGCTTAGCCTGCCACCGGGAACCACAGTAGGGCCAGAAGCAAACCAGCGGTTCTGCGGACAGCTCCCAAAAAAGCGAGTTGAAAAATGGAGCTCAGGGGCACTGCAATTCACAAACCTGCAGAGTTATAAATTATAACTATCGTCCAAAACTATATTGAGGGAAGGCAACGAACAGGATTGGAAAGCAAGGCAGAATTGCAGGAAACAGATTTCAGGAGTTAGATTCGAATAGCCCCTAAAGCACATGAAAAGCGGCCAAAAGTCGACAACGATGCACATGGCCAAAAAGAGCATATGTGTTTTTTTCTGAATAAATTCACGAAAAAACGCATAGGCTCTTTTTGGCCAACCAAGCAAGCCGGAAATGCAATGCAGCACTACAAAGAAGTCTCACTTCCCATCGGTCAAAAGGGCCTTCCTAAAAAAGTGTAAAAAAAATACAGGAGAGGCCAGGGAGGAAAGGGAGCATTGTTACACTGATGGTCGGGATGTAAATTGCCAATGGCGACTCTGAAGAACGGTTCGGTGTTTCCTAAAACATCTAAAAAACACAGCTAGAGAGAAAGGGGCACATCCATTCATGGGCGTATAAATTGGAAAAATTAAAATCAACAAGACACAGACACCCCAAAGTTTAGGGCTGCTCTGGTTACAAGAACCTCCACTTGTGTACATCTTAAATATCCCAGGGATGAGAAAAATGGTAAAGAAGTTGTGGTACTTATGTACAATGGAATATCACTCAGCCATGAAATCAATATCATAAGGCTAGTAGCAGCATGATGAGTGGATTTAGGTACGACGATTCTAAGTGAAATAAGTCACACAGAAAAAGACACTTATCATAAGCTATCACTTATAGAGGGAATGTAAAAACCGTTACCCTTAAACTGAATTACAAAACAGAACAGAGTCACCCATTTTAAAAACACACTATGGCTGCTTAACGGGAAAGGTGAGGTGGGGTGATGCATAAAACAAGGGTTTCAAATTAGCTCAGATACCGTTCCATAAACCCAATATGTAGTAGACAAGACCTACTCCTTGCTCAGTGAACTAGACTCAACACCCCCTATTCAGCGCACAAGAATATATCTGAGTAGTAAGAATCTGAAAACCTATGTATTGATCTCTCTCTGGAAGAGAGTCAAGTGAGTGTAAAGCGGCATAAACACAGCCGTGAAAAGCAGCTAAAACCCATTTTAAAAATAAATTACTTTTAAAAACCCGTAAAACAAAGACAGTGTAAGAGAGAGTAATTCTTACAAAATTCGTTCAGGGGCTGTGATGCAACCTGGATTGACCATATCTAGACCCACAGCTGGATGAGACATAAGGGTGGACACTCTTGGGGCTCAGAGGTTTGGTGAGGTTGGGTGAGCAAACGCTGACCCTTTAAAGTAATACTGCGTGGTACCCATCCCATGGGTCCCAAATCTCCAGGTTCAAGGGCATCTTCCTACATCGAAAACATGCATGAGTAACCCAGATCATGGTACACCGTCTGATCGGGAAAGGGTTCTGAAACGCACCTCATTTCTCATCTCCTTGTGCTCGGGTTCGCCATTCCAGCTTCTTAACTAGTAATCTCCCTACATGGAGAAACAGCACCTTTAAGCTCCTGTTCCATACAGGTTGCAATTTGTCCTGAGGATGAACGGGAAGAGGGGCAACCAATGAGAGACTAGATCTAGGTGTTGGGACAGGCACAGGTCACTCTATTTTCCCATCAGGAAGAAGAAATAACCACAGGCTCAGCCTGCCGCCCGGAACCAGAATAGGGCCTGAGGCAATCCCGCACTTCTGCGGCCAGCTCCCAAAAAAGCCAGTTGAAAAATGGAGCATATGGGCAGTGCAATTCACAAACCTGCAGAGTTATAAATGATAACTCTCGTCCACAAATATATTGAGGGAAGGCAACGAAGAGGATTTGAAAGCAAGGCAGAACTGCAGGAAACACATTTCAGGAGGTAGATTCGAATCGCCTTTAAAGCACATGAAAAGCGGCAAAACGTCGACAATGATGCCCTTGGCCAAAAAGTGCGTATGCGTTTTTTCCTGAATATATTCAGGAAAAAACGCATACGCCCTTTTTGACCAACCAAGCAACCTGGAAAGGCAAATCAGCGCTACAAAGAAGTCTCGCTTCCAATCCGTCAAAAGGGCCATGCTGAAAAAAGTGTCAAAACCACAAATGCAGGACAGGCCAAGGAGAAATGGGAGCCTTGCCACGCTGATGGGCGGTATGAAAATTGCCAACAGCCACTCTGGAGAAGTGTACGGTGTGTCCTGAAACATCGAAAAAACACAGCTTAGGGAGCATAGGGCACTTCCACTCATGGGCGTATAAATTGGGAAAACTAAAAATCAGCAAGACACAGGCACCCCAAAGTTTAGGGCTGCTCAGTTGACAAAAACCTCCACTTCATGACACCTTAAATATCCCAGGAAAGAGAAAAATGGATAAAGAAGTTGTGGTCCTTATGTACAATGGAATATCACTCAGACATGAAATCAATGTCATAAGGCTAGTAGCAGCATGATGAGTGGATTTAGGTACGACGACTCTAAGTGAAATAAGTCACAAAGAAAAAGACACTTATCGTAAGCTATCACTTATAGAGGGAATGTAAAAACCGCTACACTTGAACTGAATTACAAAAGAGAACAGAGTCACACGTTTAGAAAACACACTATGGCTGCTTAACGGGAAAGGTGAGGTGGGGTGATGCATAAAACAAGGGTTTCAAATTAGCACAGATACCGTTCCATACACACAATATGTAATAGACAAGACCTACTCCTTGCTCAGTGAACTGGACTCAACACCCCCTATTCACCGCACAAGTATATATCTGACTAGTAAGAATCTTAAAACCTATGTATTCATATTTCTCTGGAAGTGTGTCAAGTGGGTGTAAAGCCGCATAAACACAGCCGTGAAAAGCAGCTAAACCCCATTATAAAAATAAATTACTTGTAAAAACCCGTAAAACAAAGACAGTGAAAGAGAGAGAAGTTCTGAAACAATTCGTTCATAGGCTGTGATGCAAACTGGATTGACCAATTCTAGACCAACAGGTGGATGAGACCTAAGGGTGGACACTCTTGGGGCTGACAGGTTTGGTGAGGTTGGGTGAGCAAACGCAGACCCTTTAAAGTAATACTGCGTGGTACCCATCCCATGGGTCCCAAATCTCCAGGTTCAAGGGCATCTTCCTACATCGAAAACTTGCATGAGGAACCCAGATGATGGTACACCGTGTGATTTTGAAAGGTTTCTAAAACGCACCTCATTTCTCACCTCCTTGTGCTCGGGTTCTCCATTCCAGCTACTTTACTAGAAATCTCCCTACTTGGAGAATCAGCACCTTTAACCTCCTGTTCCATACAGGTTGCAATTTGTCCTAAAGATGAATGGGAAGAGGGGCAACCAATGAGAGACTAGATCTAGGTGTTGGGACAGGCACAGGACACTCTATTTTCCCATCAGGAAGAAGAATTAACCACAGGCTCAGCCTACCACCGGTAACCAGAATAGGGCCTGAGGCAATCCCGCGCTTCTGCGGCCAGCTCCCAAAAAAGCCAGTTGAAAAATGGAGCACATGGGCACTGCAATTCACAAACCTGCAGAGTTATAAATGATAACTCTCGTCCACAAATATATTGAGGGAAGGCAACGAAGAGGATTTGAAAGCAAGGCAGAATTGCAGGAAACTGGTTTCAGGAGGTAGATTCGAATCGCCTTTAAAGCACATGAAAAGCGGCAAAACTTCGACAATGATGCCCTTGGCCAAACAGGGCGTATGCGTTTTTTCCTGAATATATTCAGGAAAAAACGCATACGCCCTGTTTGGCCAACCAAGCAACCTGGAAAGGCTAATCAGCGCTACAAAGAAGTCTCGCTTCCCATTGGTCAAAAGGGCCATGCTGAAAAAAGTGTCAAAACCACAGAAGCAGGACAGGCCATGGAGAAATGTGAGCCTTGCTACACTGATGGGCGGGATGTAAATTGCCAGCAACCGCTCTGGAGAAGTGTACGGTGTGGCGTGAAACATCAAAAAAACACAGCTTAGGGAACATAGGGCACTTCCACTCATGGGCGTATAAATTGGGAAAATTAAAAATCAGCAAGACACAGGCACCCCAAAGTTTAGGGCTGCTCTGTTGACAAAAACCTCCACTTCATGACACCTTATATATCCCAGGAAAGAGAAAAATGGATAAAGAAGTTGTGGTCCTTATGTACAATGGAATATCACTCAGCCATGAAATCAATGTCATAAGGCTAGTAGCAGCATGATGAGTGGATTTAGGTACGACGACTCTAAGTGAAATAAGTCACACAGAAAAAGACACTTATCATAATCTATCACGTATAGAGGGAATGTAAAAACTGCTACACTTGAACTGAATTACAAAAGAGAACAGAGTCACACGTTTAGAAAACACACTATGGCTGCTTAACGGGAAAGATGAGGTGGGGTGATGCATAAAACAAGGGTTTCAAATTAGATCAGATACCGTTCCATACACACAATATGTAATAGACAAGACCTACTCCTTGCTCAGTGAACTGGACTCAACACCCCCTATTCATCGCACAAGTATATATCTGACTAGTAAGAATCTTAAAACCTATGTATTCATATTTCTCTGGAAGTGTGTCAAGTGGGTGTAAAGCCGCATAAACACAGCCGTGAAAAGCAGCTAAACCCCATTATAAAAATAAATTACTTGTAAAAACCCGTAAAACAAAGACAGTGAAAGAGAGAGAAGTTCTTACACAATTCGTTCATAGGCTGTGATGCAAACTGGATTGACCAATTCTAGACCAACAGGTGGATGAGACCTAAGGGTGGACACTCTTGGGGCTGACAGGTTTGGTGAGGTTGGGTGAGCAAACGCAGACCCTTTAAAGTAATACTGCGTGGTACCCATCCCATGGGTCCCAAATCTCCAGGTTCAAGGGCATCTTCCTACATCGAAAACTTGCATGAGGAACCCAGATGATGGTACACCGTGTGATTTTGAAAGGTTTCTAAAACGCACCTCATTTCTCACCTCCTTGTGCTCGGGTTTGCCATTCCAGCTACTTTACTAGCAATCTCCCTACTTGGAGAATCAGCACCTTTAACCTCCTGTTCCATACAGGTTGCAATTTGTCCTAAGGATGAATGGGAAGAGGGGCAACCAATGAGAGACTAGATCTAGGTGTTGGGACAGGCACAGGTCACTCTATTTTCCCATCAGGAAGAAGCATTAACCACAGGCTCAGCCTACCACCGGTAACCAGAATAGGGCCTGATGCAATCCCGCGCTTCTGCGGCCAGCTCCCAAAAAAGCCAGTTGAAAAATGGAGCACATGGGCACTGCAATTCACAAAACTGCAGAGTTATAAATGATAACTCTCGTCCACAAATATATTGAGGGAAGGCAACGAAGAGGATTTGAAAGCAAGGCAGAATTGCAGGAAACTGGTTTCAGGAGGTAGATTCGAATCGCCTTTAAAGCACATGAAAAGCGGCAAAACTTCGACAATGATGCCCTTGGCCAAACAGGGCGTATGCGTTTTTTCCTGAATATATTCAGGAAAAAACGCATACGCCCTGTTTGGCCAACCAAGCAACCTGGAAAGGCTAATCAGCGCTACAAAGAAGTCTCGCTTCCCATTGGTCAAAAGGGCCATGCTGAAAAAAGTGTCAAAACCACAGAAGCAGGACAGGCCATGGAGAAATGTGAGCCTTGCTACACTGATGGGCGGGATGTAAATTGCCAGCAACCGCTCTGGAGAAGTGTACGGTGTGGCGTGAAACATCAAAAAAACACAGCTTAGGGAACATAGGGCACTTCCACTCATGGGCGTATAAATTGGGAAAATTAAAAATCAGCAAGACACAGGCACCCCAAAGTTTAGGGCTGCTCTGTTGACAAGAACCTCCACTTCATGACACCTTATATATCCCAGGAAAGAGAAAAATGGATAAAGAAGTTGTGGTCCTTATGTACAATGGAATATCACTCAGCCATGAAATCAATGTCATAAGGCTAGTAGCAGCATGATGAGTGGATTTAGGTACGACGACTCTAAGTGAAATAAGTCACACAGAAAAAGACACTTATCATAATCTATCACGTATAGAGGGAATGTAAAAACTGCTACACTTGAACTGAATTACAAAAGAGAACAGAGTCACACGTTTAGAAAACACACTATGGCTGCTTAACGGGAAAGATGAGGTGGTGTGATGCATAAAACAAGGGTTTCAAATTAGATCAGATACCGTTCCATACACCCAATATGTAATTGACAAGACCTACTCCTTGCTCAGTGAACTGGACTCAACACCCCCTATTCACCTCACAAGTATATATCTGACTAGTGAGAATCTTAAAACCTATGTATTGATATCTCTCTGGAAGAGTGTCAAGTGGGTGTAAAGCCGCATAAACACAACCGTGAAAAGCAGCTAAACCCCATTATAAAAATAAATTACTTGTAGAAACCCGTAAAACAAAGACAGTGAAAGAGAGAGAAATTCTTACACAATTAGTTCAGGGGCTGTGATGCAACCTGGATTGAAAATATCTAGACCCACAGTTGGATGAGACCTAAGGGTGGACACTCTTGGGGCTGACAGGTTTGGTGAGGTTGGGTGAGCAAACACAGACCCTTTAAGGTAATACTGCGTGGTACCCATCCCATGGGTCCCAAATCTCCAGTTTTAAGGGCATCTTCCTGCATTGAAAACATGCATGAGAAACCCAGAAGATGGTACACCATGTGATCGGGAAAATTTTCTAAAACGCACCTCATTTCTCATCTCCTTGTGCTCGGGTTCGCCATTCCAGCTACTTTACTAGCAATCTCCCTACTTGGAGAATCAACACCTTTAACCTCCTGTTCTGTACAGGTTGCAATTTGTCCTGAGGATGAACGGGAAGAGGGGCAACCAATGAGAGACTAGATGTAGGTGTTGGGACAGGCACAGGTCACTCTATTTTCCCATCAGGAAGAAGAATTAAGCACAGGCTCAGCCTGCCGCTGGGAACCAGAATAGTGCCTGAGGCAATCCCGCGCTTCTGCGGCCAGCTCCGAAAAAAGCCAGTTGAAAAATTGAGCACATGGGCACTGCAATTCACAAACCTGCAGAGTTATAAATGATAACTCTCGTCCACAAATATATTGAGGGAAGGCAACGAAGAGGATTTGAAAGCAAGGCAGAATTGCAGGAAACAGGTTTCAGGAGGAAGATTCGAATCGCCTTTAAAGCACATGAAAAGCGGCAAAACGTCGACAATGATGCCCTTGGCCAAAAAGGGCGTATGCGTTTTTTCCTGAATGTATTCAGGAAAAAACGCATACGCCCTTTTTGGCCAACCAAGCAACCTGGAAAGGCAAATCAGCGCTACAAAGAAGTCTCGCTTCCCATCGGTCAAAAGGGTCATGCTGCAAAAAGTGTCAAAACCAGAAATGCAGGACAGGCCATGGAGAAATGGCAGCCTTGCTACGCTGATGGGCGGGATGTAAATTGCCAACAGACACTCTGGAGAAGTGTACGGTGTGTCCTGAAACATCTAAAACACACAGCTTAGGGAGAATAGGGCACGTCCACTCATGGGCGTAGAAATTGGGAAAACTAAAAATCAGCAAGACACAGGCACCCCAAAGTTTAGGGCTGCTCTGTTGACAAGAACCTCCACTTCATGACACCTTAAATATCCCAGGAAAGAGAAAAATGGATAAAGAAGTCGTGGTCCTTATGTACAATGCAATATCACTCAGACATGAAATCAATGTCATAAGGCTAGTAGAAGCAAGATGAGTGGACTTATGTACGACGATTCTAAGTGAAATAAGTCACACAGAAAAAGACACTTATCATAAGCTATCACTTATAGAGGGAATGTAAAAACCGCTACACTTGAACTGAATTACAAAACAGAACAGAGTCACACGTTTAGAAAACACACTATGGCTGCTTAACGGGAAAGGTGAGGTGGGGTGATGCATAAAAAAAGGGTTTCAAATTAGCTCTGATACCGTTCCATACACCCAATATGTTATAGACAAGACCTACTCCTTGCTAAGTGAACTGGACTCAACACCCCCTATTCACTGCACAAGAATATATCTGACTAGTGAGAATCTTATAACTTATGTATTGATATCTCTCTGGAAGTGAGTCAAGTGGGTGTAAAGCCGCATAAACACAGCCGTGAAAAGCAGCTAAACCCCATTATAAAAATAAATTAGTTTTAAAAACCCATGAAACAAAGACAGTATAAGAGAGAGAAGTTCTTACAAAATTCATTCAGGGGCTGTGACTCAACCTGGATTGACCATATCTAGACCCACAGCTGGATGAGACATAAGGGTGGACACTCTTGGGGCTGAGAGGTTTGGTGAGGTTGGGTGAGCCAACGCAGACCCTTTAAAGTAATACTGCGTGGTACCCATCCCATGGGTCCCAAATCTCCAAGTTCAAGGGCATCTTCCTACATCGAAAACATGCATGAGAAACCCAGAAGATGGTACACCGTGTGATTTTGAAAGGTTTCTAAAACGCACCTCATTTCTCAACACCGTGTGCTTGGGTTCGCCATTCCAGCTTCTTTACTAGCAATCTCCCTACTTGGAGAATCAGCACCTTTAACCTCCTGTTCCATACAGGTTGCAGTTTGTCCTAAGGATGAATGGGAAGAGGGGCAACCAATGAGAGACTAGATCTAGGTTTTGGGACAGGCACAGGTCACTCTATTTTCCCATCAGGAAGAAGAATTAACCACAGGCTCAGCCTGCCGCCCAGAACCAGAATAGGGCCTGAGGCAATCACGCGCTTCTGCGGCCAGCTCCCAAAAAAGCCAGTTGAAAAATGGAGCACATGGGCACTGCAATTCACAAACCTGCAGAGTTATAAATGATAACTCTCGTCCACAAATATTTTGAGGGAAGGCAACGAAGAGGATTTGAAAGCAAGGCAGAATTGCAGGAAACAGGTTTCAGGAGGTAGATTCGAATCGCCTTTAAAACACATGAAAAGCGGCAAAACGTCGACAATGATGCCCTTGGCCAAAAAGGGCGTATGCGTTTTTTCCTGAATATATTCAGGAAAAAACGCATACGCCCTTTTTGGCCAACCAAGCAACCTGGAAAGGCAAATCAGCGC
Source organism: Eschrichtius robustus (assembly GCF_028021215.1). Lineage (NCBI taxonomy): Eukaryota > Metazoa > Chordata > Mammalia > Artiodactyla > Eschrichtiidae > Eschrichtius > Eschrichtius robustus. Next base: position 704,986 of record NW_027175202.1, read on the forward strand.
TACAAAGAAGTCTCGCTTCCCATCGGTCAAAAGGGCCATGCTGCAAAAAGTGTCAAAACCAGAAATGCAGGACAGGCCATGGAGAAATGGCAGCCTTGCTACGCTGATGGGTGGGATGTAAATTGCCAACAGCCACTCTGGAGAAGAGTACGGTGTGTCCTGAAACATCGAAAAAACACAGCTTAGGGAGCATAGGGCACGTCCACTCATGGGCGTATAAATTGGGAAAACTAAAAATCAGCAAGACACAGGCACCCCAAAGTTTAGGGCTGCTCTGTTGACAAGAACCTCCACTTCATGACACCTTAAATATCCCAGGAAAGAGAAAAATGGATAAAGAAGTTGTGGTCCTTATGTACAATGGAATATCACTCAGACATGAAATCAATGTCATAAGGCTAGGAGAAGCAAGATGATTGGATTTAGGTACGACGATTCTAAGTGAAATAAGTCACACAGAAAAAGACACTTATCATAAGCTATCACTTATAGAGGGAATGTAAAAACCGCTACACTTGAACTGAATTACAAAACAGAACAGAGTCACACGTTTAGAAAACACACTATGGCTGCTTAACGGGAAAGGTGAGGTGAGGTGATGCATAAAACAAGGGTTTCAAATTCGCTCAGATACCGTTCCATACACCCAATATGTAATAGACAAGACCTACTCCTTGCTCAGTGAACTGGACTCAACACCCCCTATTCACCGCACAAGAATATATGTGACTAGTAAGAATCTTAAAACCTATGTATTGATATCTGTCTGGAAGTGAGTCAAGTGGGTGTAAAGCCGCATAAACACAGCCGTTAAAAGCAGATAAACCCCATTATAAAAATAAATTACTTTTAAAAACCCGTAAAACAAAGACAGTGAAACAGAGAGGAATTCTTCCAAAATTCGGTCTGGGGCTGGGATGCAACCTGGATTGACCATATCTAGACATACAGCTGGATGAGACATAAGGGTGGACACTCTTGGGGCTGAGAGTTTGGGTGAGGTTGGGTGAGCAAACGCAGAACCTTTAAAGTAATACTGCGTGGTACGCATCCCATGGGTCCCAAATCTCCAGGTTCAAGGGCATCTTCCTACATCGAAAACATACATGAGTAACCCAGAAGATGGTACACCGTGTGATTTTGAAAGGTTTCTAAAACGCACCTCATTTCTCATCTCCTTGTGCTCGGGTTCGCCATTCCAGGTACTTTACTAGCAATCTCCCTACTTGGAGAATCAGCACCTTTAACCTCCTGTTCCCTACAGGTTGCAATTTGTCCTGAGGATGAACGGGAAGAGGGCCAACCAATGAGAGACTAGATCTAGGTGTTGGGACAGGCACAGGTCACTCTATTTTCCCATCAGGAAGAAGAATTAACCACAGGCTCAGGCTGCCGCCCAGAAGCAGAATAGGGCCTGAGGCAATCCCACGCACTTAGGGCCAGCTCCCAAAAAAGCGAGTTGAAAAATGGAGCCCAGGGACACTGCCATTCACAAACCCGCAGAGTTATAAATGATAACTCTCGTCCACAAATATATTGAGGGAAGGCAACGAAGAGGATTTGAAAGCAAGGCAGAATTGCAGGAAACAGGTTTCGGGAGGTAGATTCGAATCGCCTTTAAAGCACATGAAAAGTCGCAAAACGTCGACAATGATGCCCTTGGCCAAAAAGGGCGTATGCGTTTTTTCCTGAATATATTCAGGAAAAAACGCATACGCCCTTTTTGGCCAACCAAGCAACCTGGAAAGGCAAATCAGCGCTACAAAGTAGTCTCGCTTCCCATCGGTCAAAAGGGCCATGCTGCAAAAAGTGTCAAAACCAGAAATGCAGGACAGGCCATGGAGAAATGGCAGCCTTGCTATGCTGATGGGCGGGATGTAAATTGCCAACAGCCACTCTGGAGAAGAGTACGGTGTGTCCTGAAACATCGAGAAAACACAGCTTAGGGAGCATAGGGCACGTCCACTCATGGGCGTATAAATTGGGAAAACTAAAAATCAGCAAGACACAGGCACCCCAAAGTTTAGGGCTGCTCTGTTGACAAGAACCTCCACTTCATGACACCTTAAATATCCCAGGAAAGAGAAAAATGGATAAAGAAGTTGTGGTCCTTATGTACAATGGAATATCACTCAGACATGAAATCAATGTCATAAGTATAGAAAAAGCAAGATGAGTGGACTTAGGTACGATGATTCTAAGTGAAATAAGTCACACAGAAAAAGACACTTATCATAAGGTATCACTTATAGAGGGAATGTAAAAACCGCTACACTTGAACTGAATTACAAAACAGAACAGAGTCACACGTTTAGAAAACACACTATGGCTGCTTAACGGGAAAGGTGAGGTGGGGTGATGCATAAAACAAGGGTTTCAAATTGGCTCAGATACCGTTCCATACACCCAATATGTAATAGATAAGACCTACTCCTTGCTCATTGAACTGGACTCAACACCCCCTATTCACCGCACAAGAATATATGTGACTAGTAAGAATCTTAAAACTTATGTATTGATATCTGTCTGGAAGAGAGTCAGGTGGGTGTAAAGCCGCATAAACACAGCCGTGAAAAGCAGCTAAACCCCATTATAAAAATAAATTACTTTTAAAAACCCGTAAAACAAAGACAGTGAAAGAGAGAGAAATTCTTACAAAATTCGTTCAGGGGCTGTGATGCAACCTGGATTGACCATATCTAGACGCACAGCTGGATGAGACATAAGGGTGGACACACTTGGGGCTGAGAGGTTGGGTGAGGTTGGGTGAGCAAACACAGACCCTTTAAAGTAATACTGCCTGGTACACTTCCCATGGGTCCCAAATCTCCAGGTTGAAGGGCATATTCCTATATCGAAAACATGCATGAGAAACCCAGAAGGTGGTACACTGTGTGATTTTGAAAGGTTTCTAAAACGCACCTCATTTCTCATTTCCTTGTGTTCGGGTTCGCCATTCCAGCTACTTTACTAGAAATCTCAGTACTTGGAGAATCAGCACCTTTAACCTCCTGTTCCGTACAGGTTGCAATTTGTCCTGAGGATGAAAGGGAAGAGGGGCAACCAATGAGAGACTAGATCTAGGTGTTGGGACAGGCACAGGTCACTCTATTTTCCCATCAGGAAGAAGAATTAACCACAGGCTCAGCCTGCCCCCCGGAACCTGAATAGGGTCTGAGGCAATCCCGTGCTTTTGCGGACAGCTCCCAAAAAAGACAGTTGAAAAATGGAGCTCAGGGGCACTGCCATTCACAAACCCGCAGAGTTATAAATGATAACTCTCTTCCACAAATATATTGAGGGAAGGCAACGAAGAGGATTTGAAAGCAAGGCAGAATTGCAGGAAACATGTTTCAGGAGGTAGATTCGAATCGCCTTTAAACATATGTAAAGTGGTAAAACTTCGACAATGATGCCCTTGGCCAAAAAGGGCGTATGCGTTTTTTCCTGAATATATTCAGGAAAAAACGCATACGCCCTTTTTGGCCAACCAAGCAACCTGGAAAGGCAAATCAGCGCTACAAAGAAGTCTCGCTTCCCATCGGTCAAAAGGGCCATGCTGCAAAAAGTGTCAAAACCAGAAATGCAGGACAGGCCATGGAGAAATGGCAGCCTTGCTATGCTGATGGGTGGGATGTAAATTGCCAACAGCCACTCTGGAGAAGTGTACTGTGTGTCCTGAAACATCGAAAAAACACAGCTTAGGGAGCATAGGGCACGTCCACTCATGGGCGTATAAATTGGGAAAACTAAAAATCAGCAAGACACAGGCACCCCAAAGTTTAGGGCTGCTCTGTTGACAAGAACCTCCACTTCATGACACCTTAAATATCCCAGGAAAGAGAAAAATGGATAAAGAAGTTGTGGTCCTTATGTACAATGGAATATCACTCAGACATGAAATCAATGTCATAAGGCTAGGAGAAGCAAGATGATTGGATTTAGGTACGACGATTCTAAGTGAAATAAGTCACACAGAAAAAGACACTTATCATAAGCTATCACTTATAGAGGGAATGTAAAAACCGCTACACTTGAACTGAATTACAAAACAGAACAGAGTCACACGTTTAGAAAACACACTATGGCTGCTTAACGGGAAAGGTGAGGTGAGGTGATGCATAAAACAAGGGTTTCAAATTCGCTCAGATACCGTTCCATACACCCAATATGTAATAGACAAGACCTACTCCTTGCTCAGTGAACTGGACTCAACACCCCCTATTCACCGCACAAGAATATATGTGACTAGTAAGAATCTTAAAACCTATGTATCGATATCTGTCTGGAAGTGAGTCAAGTGGGTGTAAAGCCGCATAAACACAGCCGTTAAAAGCAGATAAACCCCATTATAAAAATAAATTACTTTTAAAAACCCGTAAAACAAAGACAGTGAAACAGAGAGAAATTCTTCCAAAATTCGGTCTGGGGCTGGGATGCAACCTGGATTGACCATATCTAGACATACAGCTGGATAAGACATAAGGGTGGACAGTCTTGGGGCTGAGAGTTTGGGTGAGGTTGGGTGAGCAAACGCAGAACCTTTAAAGTAATACTGCGTGGTACGCATCCCATGGGTCCCAAATCTCCAGGTTCAAGGGCATCTTCCTACATCGAAAACATACATGAGTAACCCAGAAGATGGTACACCGTGTGATTTTGAAAGGTTTCTAAAACACACCTCATTTCTCATCTCCTTGTGCTCGGGTTCGCCATTCCAGGTACTTTACTAGCAATCTCCCTACTTGGAGAATCAGCACCTTTAACCTCCTGTTCCCTACAGGTTGCAATTTGTCCTGAGGATGAACGGGAAGAGGGCCAACCAATGAGAGACTAGATCTAGGTGTTGGGACAGGCACAGGTCACTCTATTTTCCCATCAGGAAGAAGAATTAACCACAGGCTCAGCCTGCCGCCCAGAAGCAGAATAGGGCCTGAGGCAATCCCACGCTCTTAGGGCCAGCTCCCAAAAAAGCGAGTTGAAAAATGGAGCCCAGGGACACTGCCATTCACAAACCCGCAGAGTTATAAATGATAACTCTCGTCCACAAATATATTGAGGGAAGGCAACGAAGAGGATTTGAAAGCAAGGCAGAATTGCAGGAAACAGGTTTCGGGAGGTAGATTCGAATCACCTTTAAAGCACATGAAAAGTCGCAAAACGTCGACAATGATGCCCTTGGCCAAAAAGGGCGTATGCGTTTTTTCCTGAATATATTCAGGAAAAAACGCATACGCCCTTTTTGGCCAACCAAGCAACCTGAAAATGCAAATCAGCGCTACAAAGAAGTCTCGCTTCCCATCGGTCAAAAGGGCCATGCTGCAAAAAGTGTCAAAACCAGAAATGCAGGACAGGCCATGGAGAAATGGCAGCCTTGCTACGCTGATGAGCGGGATGTAAGTTGCCAACAGCCACTCTGGAGAAGTGTACGGTGTGTCCTGAAACATCGAAAAAACACAGCTTAGGGAGCGTACGGCACGTCCACTCATGGGCGTATAAATTGGGAAAAAGAAAAATCAGCAAGACACAGGCACCCCAAAGTTTAGGGCTGCTCTGTTGACAAGAACCTCCACTTCATGACACCTTAAATATCCCAGGAAAGAGAAAAATGGATAAAGAAGTTGTGGTCCTTATGTACAAAGGAATATCACTCAGACATGAAATCAATGTCATAAGGCTAGTAGCAGCATGATGAGTGGATTTAGGTACGACGACTCTAAGTGAAATAAGTCACACAGAAAAAGACACTTATCATAAGCTATCACTTATAGAGGGAATGTAAAAACCGCTACACTTGAACTGAATTACAAAACAGAACAGAGTCACACGTTTAGAAAACACACTATGGCTGCTTAACGGGAAAGGTGAGGTGGGGTGATGCATAAAACAAGGGTTTCAAATTCGCTCAGATACCGATCCATACACCCAATATGTAATAGACAAGACCTACTCCTTGCTCAGTGAACTGGACTCAACACCCCCTATTCACCGCACAAGAATATATGTGACTAGTAAGAATCTTAAAACCTATGTATTGATATCTGTCTGGAAGTGAGTCAAGTGGGTGTAAAGCGGCATAAACACAGCAGTGAAAAGTAGCGAATCCCCATTTTAAATTAAATAACTTTTAAAAACCCAAAAAAATAAGACAGTGATAGAGAGAGGAAATTTTACATAATTTGTTCCTGGGCTGTGATGCAACCTTGTTTGATCATATCTAGACCCACAGCTGGATGAGAAATAAAGCTGGACACTCTTGCAGCTGAAGGACTCTTTCCCTAGTTACCAGATTGGGGAACGTAAATAGGCTGCCGCTCTCTGGCCGTTACCTGCAAAAGCAGCTTTAAAATCTGTGTTAATGGTCACTTCATATGAACAAGTACTTCAGGGCTGTAAATGAAACCTGCCCTCAAAATGTCTTGAGGGAGGTAGTGGCCAAAACTTTTCAAAATGTGACACTTACTTTAAGAAAACAATGTGAAGAACTAAGCTGTAATCACAGTTTGATAAATAAAAAGAGCATGCTTTAAAGATCAATTTCAACAGATTATGGGACACATGCAAATTCAGCCACACAGAGGTATCAGCTCGCACCTGTTAGAATAACCAGCAGCAAGCAAACTACAAACAATAAATATTGAAGGTGTTTTGGAGAAATGCATACCCTCAATTTTAAGTGGGACATAACCTGGAATGAGCCACTAATGAGAACTGAATGGTGGTGCCTTTAAAACGTACACACTGAGCTACCATATGATACAGCAAGCCCACTCCTTGGCCTATAACATAAGGAGATAGAACTGGAAAGACACAGGCAAGCAAATGTGCATTGCAGCAGTATTACAATAACCAAGACATGGAGGCAACCAAAAAGTCCATCAAGAGGTGCGTGGCCAAAGAATAACTGGTACACGTACAGATGGAATATGAGCCAGGGAAAAAAACAAAACAATGCCATTTGCAGCACTGTGTATGATTCTTGAGTTAATCAGGCAAATTGTACTAAGTCAGAAAGCAAAAGACACATATCCTATAATATCACTTATAGGTCTTAGCTAAAAATTGATACCAATGAAGATATTTCCACAGAGAAATGCAATCACAGATTCATTAAACAAACTTAGGGTTCACCAAATGGAAAGGTGTGAGGATTGGATACATTAGGATATTGGGGTTAAGATAGATATAGAAACACATGTGAAATATGTAATCACCAAAGACCTAAGTAATACCAAGACAAGACTACTCAACATGGTGTCATAACCTACATGGGAAAATGATCCAAAGAAGAATAGATATATGTATATGTTTAAAAGAACCACATCTTGCACACCTAGAAGAAACAAAACATTTTAATCAAATTTGCTCTGACAAAAAATAAAAATTAAATTAAAAAAAGAACAAGAAGTAATGAGACATAAACTTAAGGGGCTTTTTGCTGGCACATTGCATTCTAATTTACAACCAGAACATGACTTCCATTAAGGCTCTGTCATCACTAATAAAGCAGCTTTATAAGCAATGTTGAAGGTAGCTTAAAAGAAGTCTCACTAATTATTGATAGTAACAAGGAAACAAAGAAAAGTAAAAATCTCACTGCAAAAAGTATACATAGGGTAAGGATAGTAGATCAAACACTGATTAAACTTCTGTAAAGAATAAAAGACAACAGTAGTATGTTTTGTTAAAAAAGAGAGGGCCCAAATAAATCTGAAATGAAAGAGATGATGTTACAACAGACACCACAGAAATACAAAGTATCCTAAGATACACACAGGGTAACTCAGGGCTCAGACTGGACAGAGCCCACTCTCCAGTCCCCTGTACATGACTTACAGGAGCCTCAGGAACTGAGGAGGAGGTCCCTGAGGAGAGGCTCAAGATAGAATATGGTAGGCATTAACATGACTGCATTCATCTTAAACATGCCTGAACTACATTCACACGAGATGATTTTGTCCTGTATGTACATCGGCACCTCTAGCCGGAACTGCAGATCTTTGGCTTCAACACCTCTACTGACAACATTAGCTTCACCTGCTGTGGACCGTCTCCTATAGGATTTCTAGAATCACAAAACATCGAAGCTTCACAGGACCCAGAGTCTGTGCGACTCCACACAGAGTCTCAGAGTCTCAACTCCACTCAGATACTCCACTCTTGGAGGGCACACACAAAGTAGTGTGCACATCAGAACCCAGGGGAAGGAGCAGTGACCCCGTAGGAGAATGACCAGAACTACCTGCTACTTTTAGAGGGTCTCCTGCAGAGGCAGCTGGTGGCTGTGGCTGTGGCTCACCGTGAGGACAACAACACTGGCAGCAGAAGTTCTGGGAAATACTCCTTGGTGTGAGCCCTCCCAGAGTCCGCCATTAGCCCCAACAAGAGCAAGGTAGGCTCCAGTGCTGGGTCGCCTCAGGCCAAACAACCAACAGGGAGGGAACCCAGCCCCATGCATCAGCAGACAAGCAGATTCAACTTTTTATTAAAGTTTTATTTAATCCGTAGACAAGCGGATTAAAGCTCTGCCCACCAAAGCAACACCCAGCTCTACCCACCACCAGTCCCTCCCATCAGGAAGCTTGCACAAGCCTCTAAGATAGACTCATCCACCAGAGAGCAGACAGCAGAAGCAAGAAGAACTACAATTCTGCAGCCTGTGGAAGGAAAACCACATTCACAGAAAGATAGACAAAATGAAAAGGCAGAGGACTTTATACCAGATCAAGGAACAAGATAAAACCCCAGAAAAAAAACGGAATGAGGTGGAGATAGGGAACCTTCCAGAAAAAGAATTCAGAATAATGATAGTGAAGTTGAGCCAAGACCTTAGAAAAAGAAAGGAGGCAAAGATCGAGAAGACACAAGAAATGCTTAACAAAGACCTAGAAGAATTAAGGAACAAACACCTAGAAGAATTAAAGAACAAACAAACAGAGGTGAACAATGTAATAACTGAAATGAAAAATACACTAGAAGGAATCAGTAGCAGAATAACTGTGGCAGAAGAACGGATAAGTGGCCTGGAAGACAGAAAGGTGGAAATCACTGCCATGGAACAGAATAAAGAAAAAGAATGAAAATAAATGAAGACACCCCAAGAGTCCTCTGGGACAACATTAAACGCAACAACATTCGCATTATAGGGGTCCCAGAAGGAGAAGAGAGAGAGAAAGGACCCGAGAATATATTTGAAGAGATTATGGTCAAAAACTTCCCTAGCATGGGAAAAGAAATAGCCACCCAAGTCCAGAAGCACAGAGTGTCCCAGGCAGGAGAAACCAAAGGAGAAAAATGACAAGACACATAGTAATCAAATTGACAAAAATTAACGACAAAGAAAAATCATTGAAAGCAGCAAGGGAAAAATGACAAATAACATACAAGGGAAATCCCATAAGGATAACAGCTGATTTCTCAGCAGAAAATCTACAAGCCAGAAGGAAGTGGCATGATAAATTTAAAGTGATGAAAGGGAAGAACCTACAACCAAGGGTACTGCACCCTGCAAAGAGCTCATTCAGATTTGATGGAGAAATCAAAAGCCTTACAGACAAGCAAAAGCTAAGAGAATTCAGCACCATGCAACCAGCTCTACACCAAATGCTAAAAGAACTTCTCTAAGTGGGAAACACAAGAGAAGAAAAGGACCCACCAAGACAAACCCATAACAATTAAGAAAATAGTAGTAGGAACATACATATCGATAATTACCTTAAACGTGAATGCACTAAATGTTCCAACCAAAAGACATAGACTGGCTGAATGGATACAAAAACAAGACCCATATATATGCTGTCTACAAGAGACCCATTTCAGACCTAGGGACACATACAGACTGAAAGTGAGGCGATGGAAAAATATATTCTATGCTAATGAAAATCAAAAGAAAGCTGGAGTAGCAATACTCATATCAGATAAAATAGACTTTAAAATAAAGAATGTTACAAGAGACAAGGAAAGACACTACATAATGGTCAAGGGATCAATCCAAGAAGAAGATATAACAATTATAAATATATATGTACCCAACATAGGAGCACCTCAATGTATAAGGCAACTGCTAACAGCTATAAAAGAGGAAATCGACAGTAACACAATAATAGCGGGGGACTTTAACAGCTCACTTACACCAGTGGAGATCAGCCAGACAGAAAATTAATAAGGAAACACAAGCTTTAAATGACACAATAGACCAGATAGAGTTCATTGATATTTATAGGACATTCCATCCAAAAACAGCAGATTACACGTTCTTCTCAACTGCACACGGAACATTCTCCAGGATAGATCACATCTTGGGTCACAGATAAAGCCTCAGTAAATTTAAGAAAACTGAAATCATATCAAGCAGCTGTTCCGACCACAATGCTATGAGATTAGAAATCAATTACACGGAAAAAACTGTAAAAAACACAAACACATGGAGGCTAAACAATACGTTACTAAATAACCAAGAGATCACTGAAGAAATCAAAGGGGAAATCAAAAACTACCTAGAGACAAATGACAACCAAAACACGATGATCCAAAACCTATGGGATGCAGCAAAAGGAGTTCTAAGAGGGAAGTTTATAGCAATACAAGCCTACCTCAAGAAACAAGAAAAATCTCAAATAAACAATCTAACCTTACACCTAGAGGAACTAGAGAAAGAAGAACAAAACCCAAAGTTAGTAGAAGGAAAGAAATCCTAAAGATCAGAGCAGAAATAAATGAAATAGAAACAAAGAAAACGGAAGCAAAGATCATCAAAACTAAAAGCTGGTTCTTTGAGAAGATAAGCAAAAATGATCAACCTTTAGCCACACTCAAGAAAAAGAGGGAGAGGACGCAAATCAACAAAATTAGAAGTGAAAAAGGAGAAGTTACAACAGACACCACAGGAATACAAAGCATCCTAAGAGACTACTACAAGCAACTCTGTGCCAATAAAATGGACAATCTGGAAGAAATGGACAAATTCTTAGAAAGGTATAACCTTCTAAGACTGAACCAGGAAGAAATAGAAAATATGAACAAACCTATCACAAGCAATGAAATTGAAACTGTGATTAAAAATCTTCCAACAAACAAAAGTCCAGAACCAGATGGCATTACAGGTGAATTCTATCAAACATTTAGAGAAGAGCTAACACCCAACCTTCTCAAATTCTTCAAAACAATTGCAGGGGAAGGAACACTCCCAAACTCATTCTATGAGACCACCATCACCCTGATACCAAAATCAGACAGAGATACTACAAGGAAAGAAAATTATAGACCAATATCCCTGATGAATATAGATGCAAAAATCCTCAACAAAATACTAGCAAACAGAATCGAACAACACATTAAAAGGATCATACACCATGATCAAGTGGGGTTTATCCCAGGGATGCAAGGATTCTTCAATATACACAAATCAATGTGATACACCATATTAACAAATTGTAGAATAAAACCATATGGTCATCTCAATAGATGAAGGAAAAGATTTTGAGAAAATTCAACACTCATTTACGATAAAAACTCTGCAGAGTGTGGGCATAGACGGAAACTACCTCAACATAATAAAGGCCATATATGACAAACCCACAGCAAACAGCATTCTCAATGGTGAAAAACTGAAAGCGTTTCCTCTAAGATCAGGAACAAGACGAGGATGTCCACTCTCACCACTGCTATTCAACATAGTTTTGGAAGTCCTAGCCATGGCAATCAGAGAAGAAAAAGAAATAAAAGGAATACAAAACGGAAAAGAAGAAGTAAAATTGTCACTGTTTGCAGATGACATGATATCATAGATAGAGAATCTTAAAGATGCCACCAGAAAACCACTGGAGCTAATCAATGAATTTGGTAAAGTTGCAGGATACAAAATTAATGCACAGAAATTGCTTGCATTCCTACACACTAACAATGAAAGATCAGAAAGAGAAATTAAGGAAACAATCCCATTACCACTGCAACAAAAAGAATAAAATACCTAGGAATAAACCTACCTAAGGAAGTAAAAGACCTGTACTCAGAAAACTATAAGACACTGATGAAAG